>NC_136778.1:13134972-13492972 GCF_947034865.1 Barbatula barbatula
CGAGAGTCAGGAGAGTTGCTGATCTTCGAGTGGTTATAATCAGTTTTTGCAGAGGTGACGTCAACGGAGAAAGTAGAGAGGAGAGACTGGTTGAGAGAGAGGTCAGTATGGTCTTTTGACTTGTGCCATTTTCTCTCAGCTGACCGGAGGCTGGCGCGATGCTCACGTGGTACATCCGATAACCAGGGGGCAGACAGGGATGCACGGGCTGGTCCAGATGTAAGAGGGCATATGTTGTCCAAGCAGGATGTAAGCGTGGAACACAGAGTGTCTGTGGCACTGTTGGTATTCAAAAGAGAGAGCTCCTCAGAGATGGGGAGTGAAGACAAGACAGCAGAGGAAAAGCAGGAGGGAGGGACCGTAGGTAGCGCCTGAAAGTGACCAGCGGTAAGATATCTGCGTTGTCTGGAGCAGTGAGGTCGGGGGTGACAAAGAAGTGATCAGACGTGTGCAGCGGAGTGACCTGAGAGTGATGAGTGGAGCATTTCTCGAATCATCCTTGACATTTGCAAAACAGTAAGTGCATTTCTGGTTTTGATTGTTTGACTGCAAGAGACGGCACATGATTCACGTTAACGCTTTTACTGTTTGTACAATAATTTCTTGACAGACAGTGTCATTGCGATGCAGACAGGAAAAGACAGCACTGCATAGCACAATCAAATGTAGAAATCTGAACATAAGACAATCTCCTTAGGGAAAACTGTACATGCAGTGCAGTGGAATTACAGTGCAGTCTTCCTACACCTCCTGACGTTCCCTATATTTTGGGCAACGGATTCTCATCCACATCACAACAAATATCTTCTCTTGCGATACAGCGTGAAAATCATCTTAAAGAGTGTCTAATCCAGCCTCTGCGGGCATCAGCTGTGATGTCATCACACGTTACATCCATGGCAGCCAGAAGGGTCTGCTGCTGGCGATCATATACTTTTAATCTTCATGCTGAGAAAAATTCCTCAACGGGGTTGAGTAGGGTGAGAGGAACTCCATCAGCATCCTGTTGTGGGCCGCAAACCATTGCCTGATGATGTTGGAGCGATGGAAACTGACATTGTCCCAAACTAACATGTACTTTGGCAGGTCATCTCCAATCTGCCCCCTCTCTTGTTCAGGGATGAGATCCCTGTAGAGAGTGTCAAAAGACTGTTTAGGTGTGAAAAGGGGCCGTCTGCAACCCAGTGAAGTTGTCTTGCAGTCCTATGTGGAAAGAATATAGTAATGCGAAACACTAAATGGAGTAAAATAAAATGCCACTGTTTACTTGAAGTATACTTACTGTATATTGTAAAACTAGTGCTTAAATGTCGTGGGGGGTTATACTATTCAACAGAGACCCATTATAATGCATTTTGATCAACATGACATAAGCAATTGATAATGTAGGAATCTGCACAGAATTGTGTCATAATCATTTGCATGGATATACCAAAGCATTTGCAACTTGTTCAAAGAAATGAGAAAATGCTTGTTTGATGTGCACAAGTGACACAAGGATGTAAGGATTGAACAAGAAGTTATGAGAATTTCAAATCGGATCTGAGAAATGTACCAAATTGACTTAGAAAAAACTGTATTTAAAGTGGGTGGGGGTACTTTTGGGGCAGTTTTGTTTCACCCAAGTGTCCCATTTCCACCCCTCTCAAACTGATGCATGAAAGCATGTAGCCAGAAACAATTCGTTTGATGCATGCAAAGAAGCAACACTGTGTGTCTCAAGAAGCATTTATTCATGATTACGTAGACATGCTTAAATTTCAAGGCCACACACTACACATTACACATTACACATGACATTACACATTTCATAAAATTTACAATTAGTCATTTAGCAGACGCTTTTTTCCAAAGCGACTTACAGACGAGGAAACATTGGAAGCAATTATAACAATATAGGCAGCAAAATGCATAAGTTAATTAAATCCAGTCCATTAAAGCCTAGCACAGTATAAAAAGCTAAGAATAGTGAGGTAAGTACAAAAAATTTTTTTTAAGAAGACAGAAAAGAATTAGAGGTTAAAATCAGTCATCTACATTTTTACGGAAGATATACGTTTTCACACACTACACCGGCCTGTAGTGTTCTAGCAGTGTAAGGTTGAGAGTGGGTTTCTTCAGTAGCGGTTTGATGCAGGCCTCTTTGAACGCAGTGGGAAATGTCCCAGTGGTGAGCAAAGAGTTGATGATGTGGGTCAGACCAGGCACAACTGCTGGAGAGATAACAAGGAGGAGATGGGTAGAGATGGGATCCAGTGGGCAGGTGGTAGGGTGGTTGGAACCAATGACCTTGGAAACATCATCTTCAGACAGAGTAGAAAAGGCGGGTGATGGTGGTGTAGAAAATTGGCTGTTGATGGCGGTAGTTTTCTTTACGAAGAACGATGCAAAATCATCAGCCGTTAACTCCGATGAAGGTGCGGGAGCAGGCGGACAGAGGAGAGCAGAGAAGGTTTTTAAGAGTGTGCGAGAGTCAGGAGAGTTGCTGATCTTCGAGTGGTTATAATCAGTTTTTGCAGAGGTGACGTCAACGGAGAAAGTAGAGAGGAGAGACTGGTTGAGAGAGAGTTCAGTAGGGTCTTTTGACTTGTACCATTTTCTCTCAGCTGACCGGAGGCTGGCGCGATGCTCACGTGATACATCCGATAACCAGGGGGCAGACAGGGATGCAAGGGCTGGTCCAGATGTAAGAGGGCATAGGTTGTCCAAGTAGGATGTAAGCGTGGAACACAGAGTATCTGTGGCACTGTTGGTATTCAAAAGAGAGAGCTCCTCAGAGGGGGGGAGTGCAGACAAGACAGCAGAGGAAAAGCAGGAGGGAGGGACCGTAGGTAGCGCCGGAAAGTGACCAGCGGTAAGACATCTGCGTTGTCTGGAGCGGTGAGGTCGGGGGTGACAAAGACGTGATCAGACGTGTGCAGCGGAGTGACCTGAGAGTGATGAATGGAGCATTTCTCGAATCATCCTCGACATTTGCAAAACAGTAAGTGCATTTCTGGTTTTGATTGTTTGATTGCAAGAGACGGCACATGATTCACGTTAACGCTTTTACTGTTTGTACAATAATTTATTGACAGACAGTGTCATTGCGATGCAGACAGGAAAAGACAGCACTGCATAGCACAAACAAATGTAGAAATCTGAACATAAGACAATCTCCTTAGGGAAAACTGTACATGCAGTGCAGTGGAATTACAGTGCAGTCTTCCTACACCTCCTGACGTTCCCTATATTTTGGGCAACGGATTCTCATCCACATCAAAACAAATATCTTCTCTTGCGATACAGCGTGAAAATCATCTTTCAGAGCGTCTAATCCAGCCTCTGCAGGCATCAGCTGTGATGTCATCACACGTTACATCCATGGCAGCCAGAAGGGTCATCTGTGTATGCTGCTGGCGATCATATACTTTTAATCTTCATGCTGAGAAAAATTCCTCAACGGGGTTGAGTAGGGTGAGAGGAACTCCACCAGCATCCTGTTGTGGGCCGCAAACCATTGCCTGATGATGTTGGAGCGAAGGAAACTGACATTGTCCCAAACTAACATGTACTTTGGCAGGTCATCTCCAATCTGCCCCCTCTCTTGTTCAGGGATGAGATCCCTGTAGAGAGTGTCAAAAGACTGTTTAGGTGTGAAAATGGGCCGTCTGCAACCCAGTGAAGTTGTCTTGCAGTCCTATGTGGAAAGAATATAGTAATGCGAAACAATAAATTGAGTAAAATAAAATGCCACTGTTTACTTGAAGTATACTTACTGTATATTGTAAAACTAGTGCTTAAATGTCGTGTTGGATTATACTATTCAACAGAGACCCATTATAATGCATTTTGATCAACATGACATAAGCAATTGATAATGTAGGAATCTGCACAGAATTGTGTCATAATCATTTGCATGGATATACCAAAGCATTTGCAACTTGTTCAAAGAAATGAGAAAATGCTTGTTTGATGTGCACAAGTGACACAAGGATGTAAGGCTTGAACAAGAAGTTTTGAGAATTTCAAATCAGATCTGAGAAATGTACCAAATTGACTTAGAAAAAACTGTATTTAAAGTGGGTGGGGGTACTTTTGGGGCAGTTTTGTTTCACCCAAGTGTCCCATTTCCACCCCTCTCAAACTGATGCATGGATGCATATAGCCAGAAACAATTCGTTTGATGCATGCAAAGAAGCAACACTGTGTGTCTCAAGAAGCATTTATTCATGATTACGTAGACATGCTAAAATTTCAAGGCCACACACTGCACATTACACATTACACATGATATTACACATTTCATAAAATTTAAATTTAGTCATTTAGCAGACGCTTTTTTCCAAAGCGACTTACAGACGAGGAAACATTGGAAGCAATTATAACAATATAGGCAACAAAATGCATAAGTTAATTAAATCCAGTCCATTAAAGCCTAGCACAGTATAAAAAGCTAAGAATAGTGAGGTAAGTACAACAATTTTTTTTTAAGAAGACAGAAAAGAATTAGAGGTTAAAATCAGTCATCTACATTTTGACAGAAGATATGCGTTTTCACACACTACACCGGCCTGTAGTGTTCTAGCAGTGTAAGGTTGAGAGTGGGTTTCTTCAGTAGCGGTTTGATGCAGGCCTCTTTGAACGCAGTGGGAAATGTCCCAGTGGTGAGCAAAGAGTTGATGATGTGGGTCAGACCAGGCACAACTGCTGGAGAGATAACAAGGAGGAGATGGGTAGAGATGGGATCCAGTGGGCAGGTGGTAGGGTGGTTGGAACCAATGACCTTGGAAACATCATCTTCAGACAGAGTAGAAAAGGCGGGTGATGGTGGTGTAGAAAATTGGCTGTTGATGGCGGTAGTTTTCTTTACGAAGAACGATGCAAAATCATCAGCCGTTAACTCCGATGAAGGTGCGGGAGCAGGCGGACAGAGGAGAGCAGAGAAGGTTTTTAAGAGTGTGCGAGAGTCAGGAGAGTTGCTGATCTTCGAGTGGTTATAATCAGTTTTTGCAGAGGTGACGTCAACGGAGAAAGTAGAGAGGATAGACTGGTTGAGAGAGAGGTCAGTATGGTCTTTTGACTCGTGCCATTTTCTCTCAGCTGACCGGAGGCTGGCGCGATGCTCACGTGGTACATCCGATAACCAGGGGGCAGACAGGGATGCACGGGCTGGTCCAGATGTAAGAGGGCATAGGTTGTCCAAGCAGGATGTAAGCGTGGAACACAAAGTGTCTGTGGCACTGTTGGTATTCAAAAGAGAGAGCTCCTCAGAGGGGGGGAGTGCAGACAAGACAGCAGAGGAAAAGCAGGAGGGAGGGACCGTAGGTAGCGCCTAAAAGTGACCAGCGGTAAGACATCTGTGTTGTCTGGAGCGGTGAGGTTGGGGGTGACAAAGAAGTGATCAGACGTGTGCAGCAGAGTGACCTGAGAGTGATGAGTGGAGCATTTCTCGAATCATTCTTGACATTTGCAAAACAGTAAGTGCATTTCTGGTTTTGATTTTTTGATTGCAAGAGACGGCACATGATTCACGTTAACGCTTTTACTGTTTGTACAATAATTTCTTGACGGACAGTGTCATTGCGATGCAGACAGGAAAAGACAGCACTGCATAGCACAAACAAATGTAGAAATCTGAACATAAGACAATCTCCTTAGGGAAAACTGTACATGCAGTGCAGTGGAATTACAGTGCAGTCTTCCTACACCTCCTGACGTTCCCTATATTTTGGGCAACGGATTCTCATCCACATCACAACAAATATCTTCTCTTGCGATACAGAGAGAAAATCATCTTTCAGAGTGTCTAATCCAGCCTCTGCAGGCATCAGCTGTGATGTCATCACACGTTACATCCATGGCAGCCAGAAGAGTCATCTATGTATACTGCTGGCGATCATATACTTTTAATCTTCATGCTGAGAAAAATTCCTCAACGGGGTTGAGTAGGGTGAGAGGAACTCCACCAGCATCCTGTTGTGGGCCGCAAACCATTGCCTGATGATGTTGGAGCGAAGGAAACTGACATTGTCCCAAACTAACATGTACTTTTGCAGGTCATCTCCAATCTGCCCCCTCTCTTGTTCAGGGATGAGATCCCTGTAGAGAGTGTCAAAAGACTGTTTAGGTGTGAAAAGGGGCCGTCTGCAACCCAGTGAAGTTGCCTTGCAGTCCTATGTGGAAAGAATATAGTAATGCGAAACACTAAATTGAGTAAAATAAAATGCCACTGTTTACTTGAAGTATACTTACTGTATACTGTAAAACTAGTGCTTAAATGTCGTGTTGGATTATACTATTCAACAGAGACCCATTATAATGCATTTTGATCAACATGACATAAGCAATTGATCATGTAGGAATCTGCACAGAAGTGTGTCATAATCATTTGCATGGATATACCAAAGCATTTGCAACTTGTTCAAAGAAATGAGAAAATGCTTGTTTGATGTGCACAAGTGACACAAGGATGTAAGGCTTGAACAAGAAGTTTGAGAATTTCAAATCGCAACTGAGAAATGTACCAAATTGACTTAGAAAAAACTGTATTTAAAGTGGGTGGGGGTACTTTTGGGGCAGTTTTGTTTCACCCAAGTGTCCCATTTCCACCCCTCTCAAACTGATGCATGGATGCATATAGCCAGAAACAATTCGTTTGATGCATGCAAAGAAGCAACACTGTGTGTCTCAAGAAGCATTTATTCATGATCACGTAGACATGCTAAAATTTCAAGGCCACACACTACACATTACACATGACATTACAAATTTCATAAAATTTACATTTAGTCATTTAGCAGACGTTTTTATCCAAAGCGATTTACAGACGAGGAAACATTGGAAGCAATTATAACAATATAGGCAAAAAAATGCAGAAGTTAATTAAATCCAGTCC
Source organism: Barbatula barbatula (assembly GCF_947034865.1). NCBI lineage: Eukaryota > Metazoa > Chordata > Actinopteri > Cypriniformes > Nemacheilidae > Barbatula > Barbatula barbatula. Next base: position 13,141,850 of record NC_136778.1, read on the forward strand.
ATTAAAGCCTTGGACGGTATACAACGCTAAGAAAAGTGAGGTAAGTAAAAACTTTTTTTTAAGAAGACATCGAAGAATTAGAGGTTAAAATCAGTCATCTAAATTTTAACGGAAGATATGCATTTTCACACACTACACCGGCCTGTAGTGTTCTAGCAGTGTAAGGTTGAGAGTGGGTTTCTTCAGTAGCGGTGTGATGCAGGCCTCTTTGAACGCAGTGGGAAATGTCCCAGTGGTGAGCAAAGAGTTGATGATGTGGGTCAGACCAGGCACAACTGCTGGAGAGATGGCATGGAGGAGATGGGTGGGGATGGGATCCAGTGGGCAGGTGGTAGGGTGGTTGGAACCAATGACCTTGGAAACATCATCTTCAGACAGAGTAGAAAAGGCGGGTGATGGTGGTGTAGAAAATTGGCTGTTGATGGCGGTAATTTTCTTTACGAAGAACGATGCAAAATCATCAGCCGTTAACTCCGATGAAGGTGTGGGAGCAGGCGGACAGAGGAGAGCAGAGAAGGTTTTTAAGAGTGTGCGAGAGTCAGGAGAGTTGCTGATCTTCGAGTGGTTATAATCAGTTTTTGCAGAGGTGACGTCAACGGAGAAAGTACAGAGGAGAGACTGGTTGAGAGAGAGGTCAGTATGGTCTTTTGACTTGTGCCATTTACTCTCAGCTGACCGGAGGCTGGCGCGATGCTCACGTGGTACATCCGATAACCAGGGGGCAGACAGGGATGCACGGGCTGGTCCAGATGTAGGAGGGCATAGGTTGTCCAAGCAGGATGTAAGCGTGGAACACAGAGTTTCTGGGGCACTGTTGGTATTCAAAAGAGAGAGCTCCTCAGAGGGGGGGAGTGCAGACAAGACAGCAGAGGAAAAGCAGGAGGGAGGGACCGTAGGTAGCACCGGAAAGTGACCAGCGGTAAGACATCTGCGTTGTCTGGAGCGGTGAGGTCGGGGGTGACAAAGAAGTGATCAGACGTGTGCAGCGGAGTGACCTGAGAGTGATGAGTGGAGCATTTCTCGAATCATCCTTGACATTTGCAAAACAGTAAGTGCATTTCTGGTTTTGATTGTTTGATTGCAAGAGACGGCACATGATTCACGTTAACGCTTTTACTGTTTGTACAATAATTTCTTGACAGACAGTGTCATCGCGATGCAGACAGGAAAAGACAGCACTGCATAGCACAAACAAATGTAGAAATCTGAACATAAGACAATCTCCTTAGGGAAAACTGTACATGCAGTGCAGTGGAATTACAGTGCAGTCTTCCTACATCTCCTGACGTTCCCTATATTTTGGGCAACGGATTCTAATCCACATCACAACAAATATCTTCTCTTGCGATACAGCGTTAAAATCATCTTTCAGAGTGTCTAATCCAGCCTCTGCAGGCATCAGCTGTGATGTCATCACACGTTACATCCATGGCAGCCAGAAGGGTCATATGTGTATGCTGCTGGCGATCATATAGTTTTAATCTTCATGCTGAGAAAAATTCCTCAACGGGTTGAGTAGGGTGAGAGGAACTCCACCAGCATCCTGTTGTGGGCCGCAAACCATTGCCTGATGATGTTGGAGCGATGGAAACTGACATTGTCCCAAACTAACATGTACTTTGGCAGGTCATCTCCAATCTGCCCCCTCTCTTGTTCAGGGATGAGATCCCTGTAGAGAGTGTCAAAAGACTGTTTAGGTGTGAAAAGGGGCCGTCTGCAACCCAGTCAAGTTGTCTTGCAGTCCTATGTGGAAAGAATATAGTAATGCGAAACACTAAATTGAGTAAAATAAAATGCCACTGTTTACTTGAAGTATACTTACTGTATATTGTAAAACTAGTGCTTAAATGTCGTGGGGGGTTATACTATTCAACAGAGACCCATTATAATGCATTTTGATCAACATGATATAAGCAATTGATAATGTAGGAATCTGCACAGAATTGTGTCATAATCATTTGCATGGATATACCAAAGCATTTGCAACTTGTTCAAAGAAATGAGAAAATGCTTGTTTGATGTGCACAAGTGACACAAGGATGTAAGGATTGAACAAGAAGTTTTGAGAATTTCAAATCGGATCTGAGAAATGTACCAAATTGACTTAGAAAAAACTGTATTTAAAGTGGGTGGGGGTACTTTTGGGGCAGTTTTGTTTCACCCAAGTGTCCCATTTCCACCCCTCTCAAACTGATGCATGGATGCATACAGCCAGAAACAATTCGTTTGATGCATGCAAAGAAGCAACACTGTGTGTCTCAAGAAGCATTTATTCATGATTACGTAGACATGCTTAAATTTCAAGGCCACACACTACACATTACACATTACACATGACATTACACATTTCATAAAATTTACATCTAGTCATTTAGCAGACGCTTTTTTCCAAAGCGACTTACAGACGAGGAAACATTGGAAGAAATTATAACAATATAGGCAACAAAATGCATAAGTTAATTAAATCCAGTCCATTAAAGCCTAGCACAGTATACAAAGCTAAGAATAGTGAGGTAAGTAAAAAAAAATTTTTTAAGAAGAGAGAAAAGAATTAGAGGTTAAAATCAGTCATCTAAATTTTGAGGGAAGATATGCGTTTTCACACACTACACCGGCCTGTAGTGTTCTAGCAGTGTAAGGTTGAGAGTGGGTTTCTTCAGTAGAGGTGTGATGCAGGCCTCTTTGAACGCAGTGGGAAATGTCCCAGTGGTGAGCAAAGAGTTGATGATGTGGGTCAGACCAGGCACAACTGCTGGAGAGATGGCATGGAGGAGATGGGTGGGGATGGGATCCAGTGGGCAGGTGGTAGGGTGGTTGGAACCAATGACCTTGGAAACATCATCTTCAGACAGAGGAGAAAAGGCGGGTGATGGTGGTGTAGAAAATTGGCTGTTGATGGCGGTAATTTTCTTTACGAAGAACGATGCAAAATCATCAGCCGTTAACTCCGATGAAGGTGTGGGAGCAGGCGGACAGAGGAGAGCAGAGAAGGTTTTTAAGAGTGTGCGAGAGTCAGGAGAGTTGCTGATCTTCGAGTGGTTATAATCAGTTTTTGAAGAGGTGACGTCAACGGAGAAAGTAGAGAGGAGAGACTGGTTGAGAGAGAGGTCAGTATGGTCTTTTGACTTGTGCCATTTTCTCTCAGCTGACCGGAGGCAGGCGCGATGCTCACGTGGTACATCCAATAACCAGGGGGCAGACAGGGATGCACGGCCTGGTCCAGATGTAAGAGGGCATAGGTTGTCCAAGCAGGATGTAAGCGTGGAACACAGAGTGTCTGTGGCTCTTTTGGTATTCAAAAGAGAGAGCTCCTCAGAGGGGGGGAGTGCAGACAAGACAGCAGAGGAAAAGCAGGAGGGAGGGACCGTAGGTAGCACCGGAAAGTGACCAGCGGTAAGACATCTGCGTTGTCTGGAGCCGTGAGGTCGGGGGTGACAAAGAAGTGATCAGACGTGTGCAGCGGAGTGACCTGAGAGTGATGAGTGGAGCATTTCTCGAGTCATCCTTGACATTTGCAAAACAGTAAGTGCATTTCTGGTTTTGATCGTTTGATTGCAAGAGACGGCACATGATTCACGTTAACGCTTTTACTGTTTGTACAATAATTTCTTGACAGACAGTGTCATTGCGATGCAGACAGGGAAAGACAGCACTGCATAGCACAAACAAATGTAGAAATCTGAACATAAGACAATCTCCTTAGGGAAAACTGTACATGCAGTGCAGTGGAATTACAGTGCAGTCTTCCTACACCTCCTGACGTTCCCTATATTTTGGGCAACGGATTCTCATCCACATCACAACAAATATCTTCTCTTGCGATACAGCGTGAAAAACATCTTTCAGCGTGTCTAATCCAGCCTCTGCAGGCATCAGCTGTGATGTCATCACACGTTACATCAATGGCAGCCAGAAGGGTCATCTGTGTATGCTGCTGGCGATCATATACTTTTAATCTTCATGCTGAGAAAAATTCCTCAACGGGGTTGAGTAGGGTGAGAGGAACTCCACCAGCATCCTGTTGTGGGCCGCAAACCATTGCCTGATGATGTTGGAGCGATGGAAACTGACATTGTCCCAAACTAACATGTACTTTGGCAGGTCATCTCCAATCTGCCCCCTCTCTTGTTCAGGGATGAGATCCCTGTAGAGAGTGTCAAAAGACTGTTTAGGTGTGAAAAGGGGCCGTCTGCAACCCAGTCAAGTTGTCTTGCAGTCCTATGTGGAAAGAATATAGTAATGCGAAACACTAAATTGAGTAAAATAAAATGCCACTGTTTACTTGAAGTATACTTACTGTATATTGTAAAACTAGTGCTTAAATGTCGTGGGGGTTATACTATTCAACAGAGACCCATTATAATGCATTTTGATCAACATGATATAAGCAATTGATAATGTAGGAATCTGCACAGAATTGTGTCATAATCATTTGCATGGATATACCAAAGCATTTGCAACTTGTTCAAAGAAATGAGAAAATGCTTGTTTGATGTGCACAAGTGACACAAGATGTAAGGGTTGAACAAGAAGTTTTGAGAATTTCAAATCGGATCTGAGAAATGTACCAAATTGACTTAGAAAAAACTGTATTTAAAGTGGGTGGGGGTACTTTTGGGGCAGTTTTGTTTCACCCAAGTGTCCCATTTCCACCCCTCTCAAACTGATGCATGGATGCATATAGCCAGAAACAATTCGTTTGATGCATGCAAAGAAGCAACACTGTGTGTCTCAAGAAGCATTTATTCATGATGACGTAGACATGCTTAAATTTCAAGGCCACACACTACACATTACACATTACACATGACATTACACATTTCATAAAATTTCCATCTAGTCATTTAGCAGACGCTTTTTTCCAAAGCGATTTACAGACGAGGAAACATTGGAAGCAATTATAACAATATAGGCAACAAAATGCATAAGTTAATTAAATCCAGTCCATTAAAGCCTAGCACAGCATAAAAAGCTAAGAATAGTGAGGTAAGTAAAAAAAATCTTTTAAGAAGACAGAAAAGAATTAGAGGTTAAAATCAGTCATCTACATTTTGACGGAAGATATGCGTTTTCACACACTTCACCGGCCTGTAGTGTTCTAGCAGTGTAAGGTTGAGAGTGGGTTTCTTCAATAGCGGTTTGATGCAGGCCTCTTTGAACGCAGTGGGAAATGTCCCAGTGGTGAGCAAAGAGTTGATGATGTGGGTCAGACCAGGCACAACTGCTGGAGAGATAACATGGATGAGATGGGTGGAGATGGGATCCAGTGGGCAGGTGGTAGGGTGGTTGGAACCAATGACCTTGGAGACATCATCTTCAGACAGAGGAGAAAAGGCGGGTGATGGTGGTGTAGAAAATTGGCTGTTGATGGCAGTAGTTTTCTTTACGAAGAACGATGCAAAATCATCAGCCGTAAACTCCGATGAAGGTGTGGGAGCAGGCGGACAGAGGAGAGCAGAGAAGGTTTTTAAGAGTGTGCGAGAGTCAGGAGAGTTGCTGATCTTCTAGTGGTTATAATCAGTTTTTGCAGAGGTTACGTCAACGGAAAAAGTACAGAGGAGAGACTGGTTGAGAGAGAGGTCAGTATGGTCTTTTGACTTGTGCCATTTTCTCTCAGCTGACCGGAGGCTGGCGCGATGCTCACGTGGTACATCCGATAACCGGGGGGCAGACAGGGATGCACGGGCTGGTCCAGATGTAAGAGGGCATAGGTTGTCCAAGCAGGATGTAAGCGTGGAACACAGAGTGTTGTGGCACTGTTGGTATTCAAAAGAGAGAGCTCCTCAGAGGGGGGGAGTGCAGACAAGACAGCAGAGGAAAAGCAGGAGGGAGGGACCGTAGGTAGCGCCGGAAAGTGACCAGCGGTAGGACATCTGCGTTGTCTGGAGCGGTGAGGTTGGGGGTGACAAAGAAGTGATCAGACGTCTGCAGCGGAGTGACCTGAGAGTGATGAGTGGAGCATTTCTCGAATCATCCTTGACATTTGCAAAACAGTAAGTGCATTTCTGGTTTTGATTTTTTGATTGCAAGAGACGGCACATGATTCACGTTAACGCTTTTACTGTTTGTACAATAATTTATTGACAGACAGTGTCATTGCGATGCAGACAGGAAAAGACAGCACTGCATAGCACAAACAAATGTAGAAATCTGAACATAAGACAATCTCCTTAGGGAAAACTGTACATGCAGTGCAGTAGAATTACAGTGCAGTCTTCCTACACCTCCTGACGTTCCCTATATTTTGGGCAACGGATTCTAATCCACATCACAACAAATATCTTCTCTTGTGATACAGCGTGAAAATCATAAAAAATTCCTCAACGGGGTTGAGTAGGGTGAGAGGAACTCCACCAGCATCCTGTTGTGGGCCGCAAACCATTGCCTGATGATGTTGGAGCGATGGAAACTGACATTGTCCCAAACTAACATGTACTTTGGCAGGTCATCTCCAATCTGCCCCCTCTCTTGTTCAGGGATGAGATCCCTGTAGAGAGTGTCAAAAGACTGTTTAGGTGTGAAAAGGGGCCGTCTGCAACCCAGTCAAGTTGTCTTGCAGTCCTATGTGGAAAGAATATAGTAATGCGAAACACTAAATTGAGTAAAATAAAATGCCACTGTTTACTTGAAGTATACTTACTGTATACTGTAAAACTAGTGCTTAAATGTCGTGTTGGATTATACTATTCAACAGAGACCCATTATAATGCATTTTGATCAACATGACATAAGCAATTGATCATGTAGGAATCTGCACAGAAGTGTGTCATAATCATTTGCATGGATATACCAAAGCATTTGCAACTTGTTCAAAGAAATGAGAAAATGCTTGTTTGATGTGCACAAGTGACACAAGGATGTAAGGCTTGAACAAGAAGTTTGAGAATTTCAAATCGCAACTGAGAAATGTACCAAATTGACTTAGAAAAAACTGTATTTAAAGTGGGTGGGGGTACTTTTGGGGCAGTTTTGTTTCACCCAAGTGTCCCATTTCCACCCCTCTCAAACTGATGCATGGATGCATATAGCCAGAAACAATTCGTTTGATGCATGCAAAGAAGCAACACTGTGTGTCTCAAGAAGCATTTATTCATGATCACGTAGACATGCTAAAATTTCAAGGCCACACACTACACATTACACATGACATTACAAATTTCATAAAATTTACATTTAGTCATTTAGCAGACGTTTTTATCCAAAGCGATTTACAGACGAGGAAACATTGGAAGCAATTATAACAATATAGGCAAAAAAATGCAGAAGTTAATTAAATCCAGTCCATTAAAGCCTTGGACGGTATACAACGCTAAGAAAAGTGAGGTAAGTAAAAACTTTTTTTTAAGAAGACATCGAAGAATTAGAGGTTAAAATCAGTCATCTAAATTTTAACGGAAGATATGCATTTTCACACACTACACCGGCCTGTAGTGTTCTAGCAGTGTAAGGTTGAGAGTGGGTTTCTTCAGTAGCGGTGTGATGCAGGCCTCTTTGAACGCAGTGGGAAATGTCCCAGTGGTGAGCAAAGAGTTGATGATGTGGGTCAGACCAGGCACAACTGCTGGAGAGATGGCATGGAGGAGATGGGTGGGGATGGGATCCAGTGGGCAGGTGGTAGGGTGGTTGGAACCAATGACCTTGGAAACATCATCTTCAGACAGAGTAGAAAAGGCGGGTGATGGTGGTGTAGAAAATTGGCTGTTGATGGCGGTAATTTTCTTTACGAAGAACGATGCAAAATCATCAGCCGTTAACTCCGATGAAGGTGTGGGAGCAGGCGGACAGAGGAGAGCAGAGAAGGTTTTTAAGAGTGTGCGAGAGTCAGGAGAGTTGCTGATCTTCGAGTGGTTATAATCAGTTTTTGCAGAGGTGACGTCAACGGAGAAAGTACAGAGGAGAGACTGGTTGAGAGAGAGGTCAGTATGGTCTTTTGACTTGTGCCATTTACTCTCAGCTGACCGGAGGCTGGCGCGATGCTCACGTGGTACATCCGATAACCAGGGGGCAGACAGGGATGCACGGGCTGGTCCAGATGTAGGAGGGCATAGGTTGTCCAAGCAGGATGTAAGCGTGGAACACAGAGTTTCTGGGGCACTGTTGGTATTCAAAAGAGAGAGCTCCTCAGAGGGGGGGAGTGCAGACAAGACAGCAGAGGAAAAGCAGGAGGGAGGGACCGTAGGTAGCACCGGAAAGTGACCAGCGGTAAGACATCTGCGTTGTCTGGAGCGGTGAGGTCGGGGGTGACAAAGAAGTGATCAGACGTGTGCAGCGGAGTGACCTGAGAGTGATGAGTGGAGCATTTCTCGAATCATCCTTGACATTTGCAAAACAGTAAGTGCATTTCTGGTTTTGATTGTTTGATTGCAAGAGACGGCACATGATTCACGTTAACGCTTTTACTGTTTGTACAATAATTTCTTGACAGACAGTGTCATCGCGATGCAGACAGGAAAAGACAGCACTGCATAGCACAAACAAATGTAGAAATCTGAACATAAGACAATCTCCTTAGGGAAAACTGTACATGCAGTGCAGTGGAATTACAGTGCAGTCTTCCTACATCTCCTGACGTTCCCTATATTTTGGGCAACGGATTCTAATCCACATCACAACAAATATCTTCTCTTGCGATACAGCGTTAAAATCATCTTTCAGAGTGTCTAATCCAGCCTCTGCAGGCATCAGCTGTGATGTCATCACACGTTACATCCATGGCAGCCAGAAGGGTCATATGTGTATGCTGCTGGCGATCATATAGTTTTAATCTTCATGCTGAGAAAAATTCCTCAACGGGTTGAGTAGGGTGAGAGGAACTCCACCAGCATCCTGTTGTGGGCCGCAAACCATTGCCTGATGATGTTGGAGCGATGGAAACTGACATTGTCCCAAACTAACATGTACTTTGGCAGGTCATCTCCAATCTGCCCCCTCTCTTGTTCAGGGATGAGATCCCTGTAGAGAGTGTCAAAAGACTGTTTAGGTGTGAAAAGGGGCCGTCTGCAACCCAGTCAAGTTGTCTTGCAGTCCTATGTGGAAAGAATATAGTAATGCGAAACACTAAATTGAGTAAAATAAAATGCCACTGTTTACTTGAAGTATACTTACTGTATATTGTAAAACTAGTGCTTAAATGTCGTGGGGGGTTATACTATTCAACAGAGACCCATTATAATGCATTTTGATCAACATGATATAAGCAATTGATAATGTAGGAATCTGCACAGAATTGTGTCATAATCATTTGCATGGATATACCAAAGCATTTGCAACTTGTTCAAAGAAATGAGAAAATGCTTGTTTGATGTGCACAAGTGACACAAGGATGTAAGGATTGAACAAGAAGTTTTGAGAATTTCAAATCGGATCTGAGAAATGTACCAAATTGACTTAGAAAAAACTGTATTTAAAGTGGGTGGGGGTACTTTTGGGGCAGTTTTGTTTCACCCAAGTGTCCCATTTCCACCCCTCTCAAACTGATGCATGGATGCATACAGCCAGAAACAATTCGTTTGATGCATGCAAAGAAGCAACACTGTGTGTCTCAAGAAGCATTTATTCATGATTACGTAGACATGCTTAAATTTCAAGGCCACACACTACACATTACACATTACACATGACATTACACATTTCATAAAATTTACATCTAGTCATTTAGCAGACGCTTTTTTCCAAAGCGACTTACAGACGAGGAAACATTGGAAGAAATTATAACAATATAGGCAACAAAATGCATAAGTTAATTAAATCCAGTCCATTAAAGCCTAGCACAGTATACAAAGCTAAGAATAGTGAGGTAAGTAAAAAAAAATTTTTTAAGAAGAGAGAAAAGAATTAGAGGTTAAAATCAGTCATCTAAATTTTGAGGGAAGATATGCGTTTTCACACACTACACCGGCCTGTAGTGTTCTAGCAGTGTAAGGTTGAGAGTGGGTTTCTTCAGTAGAGGTGTGATGCAGGCCTCTTTGAACGCAGTGGGAAATGTCCCAGTGGTGAGCAAAGAGTTGATGATGTGGGTCAGACCAGGCACAACTGCTGGAGAGATGGCATGGAGGAGATGGGTGGGGATGGGATCCAGTGGGCAGGTGGTAGGGTGGTTGGAACCAATGACCTTGGAAACATCATCTTCAGACAGAGGAGAAAAGGCGGGTGATGGTGGTGTAGAAAATTGGCTGTTGATGGCGGTAATTTTCTTTACGAAGAACGATGCAAAATCATCAGCCGTTAACTCCGATGAAGGTGTGGGAGCAGGCGGACAGAGGAGAGCAGAGAAGGTTTTTAAGAGTGTGCGAGAGTCAGGAGAGTTGCTGATCTTCGAGTGGTTATAATCAGTTTTTGAAGAGGTGACGTCAACGGAGAAAGTAGAGAGGAGAGACTGGTTGAGAGAGAGGTCAGTATGGTCTTTTGACTTGTGCCATTTTCTCTCAGCTGACCGGAGGCAGGCGCGATGCTCACGTGGTACATCCAATAACCAGGGGGCAGACAGGGATGCACGGCCTGGTCCAGATGTAAGAGGGCATAGGTTGTCCAAGCAGGATGTAAGCGTGGAACACAGAGTGTCTGTGGCTCTTTTGGTATTCAAAAGAGAGAGCTCCTCAGAGGGGGGGAGTGCAGACAAGACAGCAGAGGAAAAGCAGGAGGGAGGGACCGTAGGTAGCACCGGAAAGTGACCAGCGGTAAGACATCTGCGTTGTCTGGAGCCGTGAGGTCGGGGGTGACAAAGAAGTGATCAGACGTGTGCAGCGGAGTGACCTGAGAGTGATGAGTGGAGCATTTCTCGAGTCATCCTTGACATTTGCAAAACAGTAAGTGCATTTCTGGTTTTGATCGTTTGATTGCAAGAGACGGCACATGATTCACGTTAACGCTTTTACTGTTTGTACAATAATTTCTTGACAGACAGTGTCATTGCGATGCAGACAGGGAAAGACAGCACTGCATAGCACAAACAAATGTAGAAATCTGAACATAAGACAATCTCCTTAGGGAAAACTGTACATGCAGTGCAGTGGAATTACAGTGCAGTCTTCCTACACCTCCTGACGTTCCCTATATTTTGGGCAACGGATTCTCATCCACATCACAACAAATATCTTCTCTTGCGATACAGCGTGAAAAACATCTTTCAGCGTGTCTAATCCAGCCTCTGCAGGCATCAGCTGTGATGTCATCACACGTTACATCAATGGCAGCCAGAAGGGTCATCTGTGTATGCTGCTGGCGATCATATACTTTTAATCTTCATGCTGAGAAAAATTCCTCAACGGGGTTGAGTAGGGTGAGAGGAACTCCACCAGCATCCTGTTGTGGGCCGCAAACCATTGCCTGATGATGTTGGAGCGATGGAAACTGACATTGTCCCAAACTAACATGTACTTTGGCAGGTCATCTCCAATCTGCCCCCTCTCTTGTTCAGGGATGAGATCCCTGTAGAGAGTGTCAAAAGACTGTTTAGGTGTGAAAAGGGGCCGTCTGCAACCCAGTCAAGTTGTCTTGCAGTCCTATGTGGAAAGAATATAGTAATGCGAAACACTAAATTGAGTAAAATAAAATGCCACTGTTTACTTGAAGTATACTTACTGTATATTGTAAAACTAGTGCTTAAATGTCGTGGGGGTTATACTATTCAACAGAGACCCATTATAATGCATTTTGATCAACATGATATAAGCAATTGATAATGTAGGAATCTGCACAGAATTGTGTCATAATCATTTGCATGGATATACCAAAGCATTTGCAACTTGTTCAAAGAAATGAGAAAATGCTTGTTTGATGTGCACAAGTGACACAAGATGTAAGGGTTGAACAAGAAGTTTTGAGAATTTCAAATCGGATCTGAGAAATGTACCAAATTGACTTAGAAAAAACTGTATTTAAAGTGGGTGGGGGTACTTTTGGGGCAGTTTTGTTTCACCCAAGTGTCCCATTTCCACCCCTCTCAAACTGATGCATGGATGCATATAGCCAGAAACAATTCGTTTGATGCATGCAAAGAAGCAACACTGTGTGTCTCAAGAAGCATTTATTCATGATGACGTAGACATGCTTAAATTTCAAGGCCACACACTACACATTACACATTACACATGACATTACACATTTCATAAAATTTCCATCTAGTCATTTAGCAGACGCTTTTTTCCAAAGCGATTTACAGACGAGGAAACATTGGAAGCAATTATAACAATATAGGCAACAAAATGCATAAGTTAATTAAATCCAGTCCATTAAAGCCTAGCACAGCATAAAAAGCTAAGAATAGTGAGGTAAGTAAAAAAAATCTTTTAAGAAGACAGAAAAGAATTAGAGGTTAAAATCAGTCATCTACATTTTGACGGAAGATATGCGTTTTCACACACTTCACCGGCCTGTAGTGTTCTAGCAGTGTAAGGTTGAGAGTGGGTTTCTTCAATAGCGGTTTGATGCAGGCCTCTTTGAACGCAGTGGGAAATGTCCCAGTGGTGAGCAAAGAGTTGATGATGTGGGTCAGACCAGGCACAACTGCTGGAGAGATAACATGGATGAGATGGGTGGAGATGGGATCCAGTGGGCAGGTGGTAGGGTGGTTGGAACCAATGACCTTGGAGACATCATCTTCAGACAGAGGAGAAAAGGCGGGTGATGGTGGTGTAGAAAATTGGCTGTTGATGGCAGTAGTTTTCTTTACGAAGAACGATGCAAAATCATCAGCCGTAAACTCCGATGAAGGTGTGGGAGCAGGCGGACAGAGGAGAGCAGAGAAGGTTTTTAAGAGTGTGCGAGAGTCAGGAGAGTTGCTGATCTTCTAGTGGTTATAATCAGTTTTTGCAGAGGTTACGTCAACGGAAAAAGTACAGAGGAGAGACTGGTTGAGAGAGAGGTCAGTATGGTCTTTTGACTTGTGCCATTTTCTCTCAGCTGACCGGAGGCTGGCGCGATGCTCACGTGGTACATCCGATAACCGGGGGGCAGACAGGGATGCACGGGCTGGTCCAGATGTAAGAGGGCATAGGTTGTCCAAGCAGGATGTAAGCGTGGAACACAGAGTGTTGTGGCACTGTTGGTATTCAAAAGAGAGAGCTCCTCAGAGGGGGGGAGTGCAGACAAGACAGCAGAGGAAAAGCAGGAGGGAGGGACCGTAGGTAGCGCCGGAAAGTGACCAGCGGTAGGACATCTGCGTTGTCTGGAGCGGTGAGGTTGGGGGTGACAAAGAAGTGATCAGACGTCTGCAGCGGAGTGACCTGAGAGTGATGAGTGGAGCATTTCTCGAATCATCCTTGACATTTGCAAAACAGTAAGTGCATTTCTGGTTTTGATTTTTTGATTGCAAGAGACGGCACATGATTCACGTTAACGCTTTTACTGTTTGTACAATAATTTATTGACAGACAGTGTCATTGCGATGCAGACAGGAAAAGACAGCACTGCATAGCACAAACAAATGTAGAAATCTGAACATAAGACAATCTCCTTAGGGAAAACTGTACATGCAGTGCAGTAGAATTACAGTGCAGTCTTCCTACACCTCCTGACGTTCCCTATATTTTGGGCAACGGATTCTAATCCACATCACAACAAATATCTTCTCTTGTGATACAGCGTGAAAATCATAAAAAATTCCTCAACGGGGTTGAGTAGGGTGAGAGGAACTCCACCAGCATCCTGTTGTGGGCCGCAAACCATTGCCTGATGATGTTGGAGCGATGGAAACTGACATTGTCCCAAACTAACATGTACTTTGGCAGGTCATCTCCAATCTGCCCCCTCTCTTGTTCAGGGATGAGATCCCTGTAGAGAGTGTCAAAAGACTGTTTAGGTGTGAAAAGGGGCCGTCTGCAACCCAGTCAAGTTGTCTTGCAGTCCTATGTGGAAAGAATATAGTAATGCGAAACACTAAATTGAGTAAAATAAAATGCCACTGTTTACTTGAAGTATACTTACTGTATATTGTAAAACTAGTGCTTAAATGTCGTGGGGGTTATACTATTCAACAGAGACCCATTATAATGCATTTTGATCAACATGATATAAGCAATTGATAATGTAGGAATCTGCACAGAATTGTGTCATAATCATTTGCATGGATATACCAAAGCATTTGCAACTTGTTCAAAGAAATGAGAAAATGCTTGTTTGATGTGCACAAGTGACACAAGATGTAAGGGTTGAACAAGAAGTTTTGAGAATTTCAAATCGGATCTGAGAAATGTACCAAATTGACTTAGAAAAAACTGTATTTAAAGTGGGTGGGGGTACTTTTGGGGCAGTTTTGTTTCACCCAAGTGTCCCATTTCCACCCCTCTCAAACTGATGCATGGATGCATATAGCCAGAAACAATTCGTTTGATGCATGCAAAGAAGCAACACTGTGTGTCTCAAGAAGCATTTATTCATGATGACGTAGACATGCTTAAATTTCAAGGCCACACACTACACATTACACATTACACATGACATTACACATTTCATAAAATTTCCATCTAGTCATTTAGCAGACGCTTTTTTCCAAAGCGATTTACAGACGAGGAAACATTGGAAGCAATTATAACAATATAGGCAACAAAATGCATAAGTTAATTAAATCCAGTCCATTAAAGCCTAGCACAGCATAAAAAGCTAAGAATAGTGAGGTAAGTAAAAAAAATCTTTTAAGAAGACAGAAAAGAATTAGAGGTTAAAATCAGTCATCTACATTTTGACGGAAGATATGCGTTTTCACACACTACACCGGCCTGTAGTGTTCTAGCAGTGTAAGGTTGAGAGTGGGTTTCTTCAATAGCGGTTTGATGCAGGCCTCTTTGAACGCAGTGGGAAATGTCCCAGTGGTGAGCAAAGAGTTGATGATGTGGGTCAGACCAGGCACAACTGCTGGAGAGATAACATGGATGAGATGGGTGGAGATGGGATCCAGTGGGCAGGTGGTAGGGTGGTTGGAACCAATGACCTTGGAGACATCATCTTCAGACAGAGGAGAAAAGGCGGGTGATGGTGGTGTAGAAAATTGGCTGTTGATGGCAGTAGTTTTCTTTACGAAGAACGATGCAAAATCATCAGCCGTAAACTCCGATGAAGGTGTGGGAGCAGGCGGACAGAGGAGAGCAGAGAAGGTTTTTAAGAGTGTGCGAGAGTCAGGAGAGTTGCTGATCTTCTAGTGGTTATAATCAGTTTTTGCAGAGGTTACGTCAACGGAAAAAGTACAGAGGAGAGACTGGTTGAGAGAGAGGTCAGTATGGTCTTTTGACTTGTGCCATTTTCTCTCAGCTGACCGGAGGCTGGCGCGATGCTCACGTGGTACATCCGATAACCGGGGGGCAGACAGGGATGCACGGGCTGGTCCAGATGTAAGAGGGCATAGGTTGTCCAAGCAGGATGTAAGCGTGGAACACAGAGTGTTGTGGCACTGTTGGTATTCAAAAGAGAGAGCTCCTCAGAGGGGGGGAGTGCAGACAAGACAGCAGAGGAAAAGCAGGAGGGAGGGACCGTAGGTAGCGCCGGAAAGTGACCAGCGGTAGGACATCTGCGTTGTCTGGAGCGGTGAGGTTGGGGGTGACAAAGAAGTGATCAGACGTCTGCAGCGGAGTGACCTGAGAGTGATGAGTGGAGCATTTCTCGAATCATCCTTGACATTTGCAAAACAGTAAGTGCATTTCTGGTTTTGATTTTTTGATTGCAAGAGACGGCACATGATTCACGTTAACGCTTTTACTGTTTGTACAATAATTTATTGACAGACAGTGTCATTGCGATGCAGACAGGAAAAGACAGCACTGCATAGCACAAACAAATGTAGAAATCTGAACATAAGACAATCTCCTTAGGGAAAACTGTACATGCAGTGCAGTAGAATTACAGTGCAGTCTTCCTACACCTCCTGACGTTCCCTATATTTTGGGCAACGGATTCTAATCCACATCACAACAAATATCTTCTCTTGCGATACAGCGTGAAAGTCATCTTTCAGAGTGTCTAATCCAGCCTCTGCAGGCATCAGCTGTGATGTCATCACACGTTACATCCATTGCAGCCAGAAGGGTCATCTGTGTATGCTGCTGGCGATCATATACTTTTAATCTTCATGCTGAGAAAAATTCCTCAACGGGGTTGAGTAGGGTGAGAGGAACTCCACCAGCATCCTGTTGTGGGCCGCAAACCATTGCCTGATGATGTTGGAGCGATGGAAACTGACATTGTCCCAAACTAACATGTACTTTGGCAGGTCATCTCCAATCTGCACCCTCTCTTGTTCAGGGATGAGATCCCTGTAGAGAGTGTCAAAAGACTGTTTAGGTGTGAAAAGGGGCCGGTTGCAACCCAGTCAAGTTGTCTTGCAGTCCTATGTGGAAAGAATATAGTAATGCGAAACACTAAATTGAGTAAAATAAAATGACACTGTTTACTTGAAGTATACTTACTGTATATTGTAAAACTAGTGCTTAAATGTCGTAGGGGGTTATACTATTCAACAGAGACCCATTATAATGCATTTTGATCAACATGATATAAGCAATTGATAATGTAGGAATCTGCACAGAATTGTGTCATAATCATTTGCATGGAAATACCAAAGCATTTGCAACTTGTTCAAAGAAATGAGAAAATGCTTGTTTGATGTGCACAAGTGACACAAGGATGTAAGGCTTGAACAAGAAGTTTTGAGAATTTCAAATTGGATCTGAGAAATGTACCAAATTGACTTAGAAAAAACTGTATTTAAAGTGGGTGGGGGTACTTTTGGGGCAGTTTTGTTTCACCCAAGTGTCCCATTTCCACCCCTCTCAAACTGATGCATGGATGCATATAGCCAGAAACAATTCGTTTGATGCATGCAAAGAAGCAACACTGTGTGTCTCAAGAAGCATTTATTCATGATTACGTAGACATGCTAAAATTTCAAGGCCACACACTGCACATTACACATTACACATGATATTACACATTTCATAAAATTTACATTTAGTCATTTAGCAGACGCTTTTTTCCAAAGCGACTTACAGACGAGGAAACATTGGAAGCAATTATAACAATATAGGCAACAAAATGCATAAGTTAATTAAATCCAGTCCATTAAAGCCTAGCACAGTATACAAAGCTAAGAATAGTGAGGTAAGTAAAAAAAAAATTTTTAAGAAGACAGTTAAGAATTAGAGGTTAAAATCAGTCATCTACATTTTGACGGAAGATATGCGTTTTCACACACTACACCAGCCTTTAGTGTTCTAGCAGTGTAAGGTTGAGAGTGGGTTTCTTCAGTAGCGGTGTGATGCAGGCCTCTTTGAACGCAGTGGGAAATGTCCCAGTGGTGAGCAAAGAGTTGATGATGTGGGTCAGACCAGGCACAACTGCTGGAGAGATAACATGGAGGAGATGGGTGGAGATGGGATACAGTGGGCAGGTGGTAGGGTGGTTGGAACCAATGATCTTGGAAACATCATCTTCAGACAGAGGAGAAAAGGCGGGTGATGGTGGTGTAGAAAATTGGCTGTTGATGGCGGTAGTTTTCTTTACGAAGAATGATGCAAAATCATCAGCCGTTAACTCCGATGAAGGTGTGGGAGCAGGCGGACAGAGGAGAGCAGAGAAGGTTTTTAAGAGTGTGCGAGAGTCAGGAGAGTTGCTGATCTTTGAGTGGTTATAATCAGTTTTTGCAGAGGTGACGTCAACGGAGAAAGTAGAGAGGAGAGACTGGTTGAGAGAGAGGTCAGTATGGTCTTTTGACTTGTGCCATTTTCTCTCAGCTGACCGGAGGCTGGCGCAATGCTCACGTGGTACATCCGATAACCAGGGGGCAGACAGGGATGCACGGGCTGGTCCAGATGTAAGAGGGCATAGGTTGTCCAAGCAGGATGTAAGCGTGGAACACAGAGTGTCTGTGGCACTGTTGGTATTCAAAAGAGAGAGCTCCTCAGAGGGTCGGAGTGCAGACAAGACAGCAGAGGAAAAGCAGGAGGGAGGGACCGTAGGTAGCGCCGGAAAGTGACCAGCGGTAAGACATCTGCGTTGTCTGGAGCGGTGAGGTCGGGGGTGACAAAGAAGTGATCAGACGTGTGCAGCGGAGTGACCTGAGAGTGATGAGTGGAGCATTTCTCGAATCATCCTTGACATTTGCAAAACAGTAAGTGCATTTCTGGTTTTGATTGTTTGATTGCAAGAGACGGCACATGATTCACGTTAACGCTTTTACTGTTTGTACAATAATATCTAGACAGACAGTGTCATTGCGATGCAGACAGGAAAAGACAGCACTGCATAGCACAAACAAATGTAGAAATCTGAACATAAGACAATCTCCTTAGGGAAAACTGTACATGCAGTGCAGTGGAATTACAGTGCAGTCTTCCTACACCTCCTGACGCTCCCTATATTTTGGTTAACGGATTCTCATCCACATCACAACAAATATCTTCTCTTGTGATACAGCGTGAAAATCATCTTTCAGAGTGTCTAATCCAGCCTCTGCAGGCATCAGCTGTGATGTCATCACACGTTACATCCATGGCAGCCAGAAGGGTCATCTGTGTATGCTGCTGGCGATCATATACTTTTAATCTTCATGCTGAGAAAAATTCCTCAACTGGGTTGAGTAGGGTGAGAGGAACTCCACCAGCATCCTGTTGTGGGCCGCAAACCATTGCCTGATGATGTTGGAGCGATGGAAACTGACATTGTCCCAAACTAACATGTACTTTGGCAGGTCATCTCCAATCTGCCCCTCTCTTGTTCAGGGATGAGATCCCTGTAGAGAGAGTCAAAAGACTGTTTAGGTGTGAAAAGGGGCCGTCTGCAACCCAGTGAAGTTGTCTTGCAGTCCTATGTGGAAAGAATATAGTAATGCGAAACACTAAATTGAGTAAAATAAAATGCCACTGTTTACTTGAAGTATATTTACTTGATATTGTAAAACTAGTGCTTAAATGTCGTGGGGGATTATACTATTCAACAGAGACCGATTATAATGCATTTTGATCAACATGACATAAGCAATTGATAATGTAGGAATCTGCACAGAATTGTGTCATAATCATTTGCATGGATATACCAAAGCATTTGCAACTTGTTCAAAGAAATGAGAAAATGCTTGTTTGATGTGCACAAGTGACACAAGGATGTAAGGATTGAACAAGAAGTTTTGAGAATTTCAAATCGGATCTGAGAAATGTACCAAATTGACTTAGAAAAAACTGTATTTAAAGTGGGTGGGGGTACTTTTGGGGCAGTTTTGATTCACCCAAGTGTCCCATTTCCACCCCTCTCAAACTGATGCATGGATGCATATAGCCAGAAACAATTCGTTTGATGCATGCAAAGAAGCAACACTGTGTGTCTCAAGAAGCATTTATTCATAATTACGTAGACATGCTAAAATTTCAAGGCCACACACTACACATTACACATTACACATGACATTACACATTTCATAAAATTTACATTTAGTAATTTAGCAGACGCTTTTTTCCAAAGCGACTTACAGACGAGGAAACATTGGAAGCAATTATAACAATATAGGCAACAAAATGCATAAGTTAATTAAATCCAGTCCATTAAAGCCTAGCACATTATACAAAGCTATGAATAGTGAGGTAAGTAAAAAAAACATTTTTTAAGAAGACAGAAAAGAATTAAAGGTTAAAATCAGTCATCTACATTTTGACGGAAGATATGCGTTTTCACACACTACACCGGCCTGTAGTGTTCTAGCAGTGTAAGGTTGAGAGTGGGTTTCTTCAGTAGCGATGTGATGCAGGCCTCTTTGAACGCAGTGGGAAATGTCCCAGTGGTGAGCAAAGAGTTGATGATGTGGGTCAGACCAGGCACAACTGCTGGAGAGATAACATGGAGGAGATGGGTGGAGATGGGATCCAGTGGGCAGGTGGTAGGGTGGTTGGAACCAATGACCTTGGAAACATCATCTTCAGACAGAGGAGAAAAGGCGGGTGATGGTGGTGTAGAAAATTGGCTGTTGATGGCGGTAGTTTTCTTTACGAAGAACGATGCAAAATCATCAGCCGTTAACTCCGATGAAGGTGTGGGAGCAGGCGGACAGAGGAGAGCAGAGAAGGTTTTTAAGAGTGTGCGAGAGTCAGGAGAGTTGCTGATCTTTGAGTGGTTATAATCAGTTTTTGCAGAGGTGACGTCAACGGAGAAGTAGAGAGGAGAGACTGGTTGAGAGAGAGGTCAGTATGGTCTTTTGACTTGTGCCATTTTCTCTCAGCTGACTGGAGGCTGGCGCGATGCTCACGTGGTACATCCGATAACCAGGGGGCAGACAGGGATGCACGGGCTGGTCCAGATGTAAGAGGGCATAGGTTGTCCAAGCAGGATGTAAGCGTGGAACACAGAGTATCTGTGGCACTGTTGGTATTCAAAAGAGAGAGCTCCTCAGAGGGGGGGAGTGCAGACAAGACAGCAGAGGAAAAGCAGGAGGGAGGGACCGTAGGTAGCGCCGGAAAGTGACCAGCGGTAAGACATCTGCGTTGTCTGGAGCGGTGAGCTCGGGGGTGACAAAGAAGTGTTCAGACGTGTGCAGCGGAGTGACCTGAGAGTGATGAATGGAGCATTTCTCGAACCATCCTTGACATTTCCAAAACAGTAAGTGCATTTCTGGTTTTGATTGTTTGATTGCAAGAGACGGCACATGATTCACGTTAACGCTTTTACTGTTTGTACAATAATTTCTTGACAGACAGTGTCATAGCGATGCAGACAGGAAAAGACAGCACTGCATGGCACAAACAAATGTAGAAATCTGAACATAAGACAATCTCCTTAGGGAAAACTGTACATGCAGTGCAGTGGAATTACAGTGCAGTCTTCCTACACCTCCTGACGTTCCCTATATTTTGGGCAACGGATTCTCATCCACATCACAACAAATATCTTCTCTTGCGATACAGCGTGAAAAATCATCTTTCAGAGTGTCTAATCCAACCTCTGCAGGCATCAGCTGTGATGTCATCACACGTTACATCCATGGCAGCCAGAAGGGTCATCTGTGTATGCTGCTGGCGATCATATACTTTTAATCTTCATGCTGAGAAAAATTCCTCAATGGGGTTGAGTAGGGTGAGAGGAACTCCACCAGCATCCTGTTGTGGGCCGCGAACCATTGCCTGATGATGTTGGAGCGATGGAAACTGACATTGTCCCAAACTAACATGTACTTTGGCAGGTCATCTCCAATCTGCCTGCTCTTTGGTTCAGGGATGAGATCCCTGTAGAGAGTGTTAAAAGACTGTTTAGGTGTGAAAAGGGGCCGTCTGCAACCCAGTGAAGTTGTCTTGCAGTCCTATAGGGAAAGAATATAGTAATGCGAAACACTAAATTGAGTAAAATAAAATGCCACTGTTTACTTGAAGTAAACTTACTGTATATTGTAAAACTAGTGCTTAAATGTCGTGGGGGATTATACTATTCAACAGAGACCCATTATAATGCATTTTGATCAACATGACATAAGCAATTAATAATGTAGGAATCTGCACAGAATTGTGTCATAATCATTTGCATGGATATACCAAAGCATTTAAAACTTGTTCAAAGAAATGAGAAAATGCTTGTTTGATTTGCACAAGTGACACAAGGATGTAAGGATTGAACAAGAAGTTTTGAGAATTTCAAATCGGATCTGAGAAATGTACCAAATTGACTTAGAAAAAACTGTATTTAAAGTGGGTGGGGGTACTTTTGGGGCAGTTTTGTTTCACCCAAGTGTCCCATTTCCACCCCTCTCAAACTGATGCATGGATGCATATAGCCAGAAACAATTCGTTTGATGCATGCAAAGAAGCAACACTGTGTGTCTCAAGAAGCATTTATTCATGATTACGTAGACATGCTAAAATGTCAAGGCCACACACTACACATTACACATTACACATTACACATGACATTACACATTTCATAAAATTTACATTTAGTCATTTAGCAGATGCTTTTTTCCAAAGCGACTTACAGACGAGGAAACATTGGAAGCAATTATAACAATATAGGCAACAAAATGCATAAGTTAATTAAATCCAGTCCATTAAAGCCTAGCACAGTATACAAAGCTAAGAATAGTGAGGTAAGTAAAAAAAAATTTTTTAAGAAGACAGAAAAGAATTAGAGGTTAAAATTAGTCATCTACATTTTGACGGAAGATATGCGTTTTCACACACTACACCGGCCTGTAGTGTTCTAGCAGTGTAAGGTTGAGAGTGGGTTTCTTCAGTAGCGGTGTGATGCAGGCCTCTTTGAACGCAGTGGGAAATGTCCCAGTGGTGAGCAAAGAGTTGATGATGTGGGTCAGACCAGGCACAACTGCTGGAGAGATAACATGGAGGAGATGGGTGGAGATGGGATCCAGTGGGCAGATGGTAGGGTGGTTGGAACCAATGACCTTGGAAACATCATCTTCAGACAGAGGAGAAAAGGCGGGTGATGGTGGTGTAGAAAATTGGCTGTTGATGGCGGTAGTTTTCTTTACGAAGAACGATGCAAAATCATCAGCCGTTAACTCCGATGAAGGTGTGGGAGCAGGCGGACAGAGGAGAGCAGAGAAGGTTTTTAAGAGTGTGCGAGAGTCAGGAGAGTTGCTGATCTTCGAGTGGTTATAATCAGTTTTTGCAGAGGTGACGTCAACGGAGAAAGTAGAGAGGAGAGACTGGTTGAGAGAGAGGTCAGTATGGTCTTTTGACTTGTGCCATTTTCTCTCAGCTGACCGGAGGCTGGCGCGATGCTCACGTGGTACATCCGATAACCAGGGGGCAGACAGGGATGCACGGGCTGGTCCAGATGTAAGAGGGCATAGGTTGTACAAGCAGGATGTAAGCGTGGAACACAGAGTGTCTGTGGCACTGTTGGTATTCAAAAGAGAGAGCTCCTCAGAGGGGGGGAGTGCAGACAAGACAGCAGAGGAAAAGCAGGAGGGAGGGACCGTAGGTAGAGCCGGAAAGTGACCAGCGGTAAGACATCTGCGTTGTCTGGAGCGGTGAGGTCGGGGGTGACAAAGAAGTGATCAGACGTGTGCAGCGGAGTGACCTGAGAGTGATGAGTGGAGCATTTCTCGAATCATCCTTGACATTTGCAAAACAGTAAGTGCATTTCTGGTTTTGATTGTTTGATTGCAAGAGACGGCACATGATTCACGTTAACGCTTTTACTGTTTGTACAATAATTTCTTGACAGACAGTGTCATCGCGATGCAGACAGGAAAAGACATCACTGCATAGCACAAACAAATGTAGAAATCTGAACATAAGACAATCTCCTTAGGGAAAACTGTACATGCAGTGCAGTGGAATTACAGTGCAGTCTTCCTACACCTCCTGACGTTCCGTATATTTTGGGCAACGGATTCTCATCCACATCACAACAAATATCTTCTCTTGCGATACAGCCTGAAAAATCATCTTTCAGAGTGTCTAATCCAGCCTCTGCAGGCATCAGCTGTGATGTCATCACACGTTACATCCATGGCAGCCAGAAGGGTCATCTGTGTATGCTGCTGGCGATCATATACTTTTAATCTTCATGCTGAGAAAAATTCCTCAACGGGGTTGAGTAGGGTGAGAGGAACTCCACCAGCATCCTGTTGTGGGCCGCAAACCATTGCCTGATGATGTTGGAGCGAAGGAAACTGACATTGTCCCAAACTAACATGTACTTTGGCAGGTCATCTCCAATCTGCCCCCTCTCTTGTTCAGGGATGAGATCCCTGTAGAGAGTGTCAAAAGACTGTTTAGGTGTGAAAAGGGGCCGTCTGCAACCCAGTGAAGTTGTCTTGCAGTCCTATGTGGAAAGAATATAGTAATGCGAAACACTAAATTGAGTAAAATAAAATGCCACTGTTTACTTGAAGTATACTTACTGTATATTGTAAAACTAGTGCTTAAATGTCGTAGGGGGTTATAGTATTCAACAGAGACCCATTATAATGCATTTTGATCAACATGACATAAGCAATTGATAATGTAGGAATCTGCACAGAATTGTGTCATAATCATTTGCATGGATATACCACAGCATTTGCAACTTGTTCAAAGAAATGAGAAAATGCTTGTTTGATTTGCACAAGTGACACAAGGATGTAAGGATTGAACAAGAAGTTTTGAGAATTTCAAATCGGATCTGAGAAATTTACCAAATTGACTTAGAAAAAACTGTATTTAAAGTGGGTGGGGGTAATTTTGGGTCAGTTTTGTTTTACCCAAGTGTCCCATTTCCACCCCTCTCAAACTGATGCATGGATGCATATAGCCAGAAACAATTCGTTTGATGCATGCAAAGAAGCAACACTGTGTGTCTCAAGAAGCATTTATTCATGATCACGTAGACATGCTAAAATTTCAAGGCCACACACTACACATTACACATGACATTACAAATTTCATAAAATTTACATTTAGTCATTTAGCAGACGTTTTTATCCAAAGCGATTTACAGACGAGGAAACATTGGAAGCAATTATAACAATATAGGCAAAAAAATGCAGAAGTTAATTAAATCCAGTCCATTAAAGCCTTGCACAGTATACAACGCTAAGAAAAGTGAGGTAAGTAAAAACTTTTTTTTAAGAAGACATAAAAGAATTAGAGGTTAAAATCAGTCATCTATATTTTAACGGAAGATATGCATTTTCACACACTACACCGGCCTGTAGTGTTCTAGCAGTGTAAGGTTGAGAGTGGGTTTCTTCAGTAGCGGTGTGATGCAGGCCTCTTTGAACGCAGTGGGAAATGTCCCAGTGGTGAGCAAAGAGTTGATGATGTGGGTCAGACCAGGCACGACTGCTGGAGAGATGGCATGGAGGAGATGGGTGGGGATGGGATCCAGTGGGCAGGTGGTAGGGTGGTTGGAACCAATGACCTTGGAAACATTATCTTCAGACAGAGGAGAAAAGGCGGGTGATGGTGGTGTAGAAAATTGGCTGTTGATGGCGGTAGTTTTCTTTACGAAGAACGATGCAAAATCATCAGCCGATAACTCCGATGAAGGTCTGGGAGCAGGCGGACAGAGAGCAGAGAAGGTTTTTAAAAGTGTGCGAGAGTCAGGAGAGTTGCTGATCTTCGAGTGGTTATAATCAGTTTTTGCAGAGGTGACTTCAACGGAGAAAGTAGAGAGAAGAGACTGGTAGAGCGAGAGGTCAGTATGGTCTTTTGACTCGTGCCATTTTCTCTCAGCTGACCGGAGGCTGGTGCGATGCTCACGTGGTACATCCGATAACCAGGGGGCAGACAGGGATGCACGGGCTGGTCCAGATGTAAGAGGGCATAGGTTGTCCGAGCAGGATGTAAGCGTGGAACACAGAGTGTCTGTGGCACTGTTGGTATTCAAAAGAGAGAGCTCCTCAGAGGGGGGGAGTGCAGACAAGACAGCAGAGGAAAAGCAGGAGGGAGGGACTGTAGGTTGCGCCGGAAAGTGACCAGCGGTAAGACATCTGCGTTGTCTGGAGCGGTGAGGTCGGGGGTGACAAAGAAGTGATCAGACGTGTGCAGCGGAGTGACTTGAGAGTGATGAGTGGAGCATTTATCGAATCATCCTTGACATTTGCAAAATAGTAAGTGCATTTCTGGTTTTGATTGTTTGATTGCAAGAGACGGCACATGATTCACGTTAACGCTTTTACTGTTTGTACAATAATTTATTGACAGACAGTGTCATTGCGATGCAGACAGGAAAAGACAGCACTGCATAGCACAAACAAATGTAGAAATCTGAACATAAAACAATCTCCTTAGGGAAAACTGTACATGCAGTGCAGTGGAATTACAGTGCAGTCTTCCTACATCTCCTGACGTTCCTGTCTTTTGGGCAAAGGATTCTCATCCACATCACAACAAATATCTTCTCTTGCGATACAGCGTGAAAATCATCTTTCAGAGTGTCTAATCCAGCCTCTGCAGGCATCAACTGTGATGTCATCACACGCTACATCCATGGCAGCTAGAAAGGTCATCTGTGTATGCGGCTGGCGATCATATACTTTTAATCTTCATGCTGAGAAAAATTCCTCAACGGGGTTGAGTAGGGTGAGAGGAACTCCACCAGCATCCTGTTGTGGGCCGCAAACCATTGCCTGATGATGTTGGAGCGATGGAAACTGACATTGTCCCAAACTAACACGTACTTTGGCAGGTCATCTCCAATCTGCCCCCTCTCTTGTTCAGGGATGAGATCCCTGTACAGAGTGTCAAAAGACTGTTTAGGTGTGAAAAGGGGCCGTCTGCAACCCAGTGAAGTATTCTTGCAGTCCTATGTGGAAAGAATATAGTAATGCAAAACACTAAATTGAGTAAAATAAAATGCCACTGTTTACTTGAAGTATACTTACTGTATGTTTTAAAACTAGTGCTTAAATGTCGTGGGGGATTATACTATTCAACAGAGACCCATTATAATGCATTTTGATCAACATGACATAAGCAATTGAATGTAGGAATCTGCACAGAATTGTGTCATAATCATTTGCATGGATATACCAAAGCATTTGCAACTTGTTCAAAGAAATGAGAAAATGCTTGTTTGATGTGCACAAGTGACACTAGGATGTAAGGATTGAACAAGAAGTTTTGAGAATTTCAAATCAGATCTGAGAAATGTACCAAATGGACTTAGAACAAACTGTATTTAAAGTGGGTGGGGGTACTTTTGGGGCAGTTTTGTTTCACCCAAGTGTCCCATTTCCACCCCTCTCAAACTGATGCATGGATGCATATAGCCAGAAACAATTCGTTTGATGCATGCAAAGAAGCAACACTGTGTGTCTCAAGAAGCATTTATTCATGATCACGTAGACATGCTAAAATTTCAAGGCCACACACTACACATTACACATGACATTACAAATTTCATAAAATTTACATTTAGTCATTTAGCAGACGTTTTTATCCAAAGCGATTTACAGACGAGGAAACATTGGAAGCAATTATAACAATATAGGCAAAAAAATGCAGAAGTTAATTAAATCCAGTCCATTAAAGCCTTGGACGGTATACAACGCTAAGAAAAGTGAGGTAAGTAAAAACTTTTTTTTTAAGAAGACATCGAAGAATTAGAGGTTAAAATCAGTCATCTACATTTTAACGGAAGATATGCATTTTCACACACTACACCGGCCTGTAGTGTTCTAGCAGTGTAAGGTTGAGAGTGGGTTTCTTCAGTAGCGGTGTGATGCAGGCCTCTTTGAACGCAGTGGGAAATGTCCCAGTGGTGAGCAAAGAGTTGATGATGTGGGTCAGACCAGGCACAACTGCTGGAGAGATAACATGGAGGAGGTGGGTGGAGATGGGATCCAGTGGGCAGGTGGTAGGGTGGTTGGAACCAATGACCTTGGAAACATCATCTTCAGACAGAGGAGAAAAGGCGGGTGATGGTGGTGTAGAAAATTGGCTGTTGATGGCGGTAGTTTTCTTTACGAAGAACGATGCAAAATCATCAGCCGTTAACTCCGATGAAGGTGTGGGAGCAGGTGGACAGAGGAGAGCAGAGAAGGTTTTTAAGAGTGTGCGAGAGTCAGGAGAGTTGCTGATCTTCGAGTGGTTATAATCAGTTTTTGCAGAGGTGACGTCAACGGAGAAAGTAGAGAGGAGAGACTGGTTGAGAGAGAGGTCAGTAGGGTCTTTTGACTTGTGCCATTTTCTCTCAGCTGACCGGAGGCTGGCGCGATGCTCACGTGGTACATCCGATAACCAGGGGGCAGACAGGGATGCACGGGCTGGTCCAGATGTAAGAGGGCATAGGTTGTCCAAGCAGGATGTAAGCGTGGAACACAGAGTGTCTGTGGCACTGTTGGTATTCAAAAGAGAGAGCTCCTCAGAGGGGGGGAGTGCAGACAAGACAGCAGAGGAAAAGCAGGAGGGAGGGACCGTAGGTAGCGCCGGAAAGTGACCAGCGGTAAGACATCTGCGTTGTCTGGAGCGGTGAGGTCGGGGGTGACAAAGAAGTGATCAGACATGAGCAGCGGAGTGACCTGAGAGTGATGAGTGGAGCATTTCTCGAATCATCCTTGACATTTGCAAAACAGTAAGTGCATTTCTGGTTTTGATTGTTTGATTGCAAGAGACGGCACATGATTCACGTTAACGCTTTTACTGTTTGTACAATAATTTCTTGACAGACAGTGTCATTGCGATGCAGACAGGAAAAGACAGCACTGCATAGCACAAACAAATGTAGAAATCTGAACATAAGACAATCTCCTTAGGGAAAACTGTACATGCAGTGCAGTGGAATTACAGTGCAGTCTTCCTACATCTCCTGACGTTCCCTATATTTTGGGCAACGGATTCTAATCCACATCACAACAAATATCTTCTCTTGCGATACAGCGTTAAAATCATCTTTCAGAGTGTCTAATCCAGCCTCTGCAGGCATCAGCTGTGATGTCATCACACGTTACATCCATGGCAGCCAGAAGGGTCATATGTGTATGCTGCTGGCGATCATATAGTTTTAATCTTCATGCTGAGAAAAATTCCTCAACGGGTTGAGTAGGGTGAGAGGAACTCCACCAGCATCCTGTTGTGGGCCGCAAACCATTGCCTGATGATGTTGGAGCGATGGAAACTGACATTGTCCCAAACTAACATGTACTTTGGCAGGTCATCTCCAATCTGCCCCCTCTCTTGTTCAGGGATGAGATCCCTGTAGAGAGTGTCAAAAGACTGTTTAGGTGTGAAAAGGGGCCGTCTGCAACCCAGTGAAGTTGTCTTGCAGTCCTATATGGAAAGAATATAGTAATGCGAAACACTAAATTGAGTAAAATAAAATGCCACTGTTTACTTGAAGTATACTTACTGTATATTGTAAAACTAGTGCTTAAATGTCGTGGGGGGTTATACTATTCAACAGAGACCCATTATAATGCATTTTGATCAACATGATATAAGCAATTGATAATGTAGGAATCTGCACAGAATTGTGTCATAATCATTTGCATGGATATACCAAAGCATTTGCAACTTGTTTAAAGAAATGAGAAAATGCTTGTTTGATGTGCACAAGTGACACAAGGATGTAAGGATTGAACAAGAAGTTTTGAGAATTTCAAATCGGATCTGAGAAATGTACCAAATTGACTTAGAAAAAACTGTATTTAAAGTGGGTGGGGGTACTTTTGGGGCAGTTTTGTTTCACCCAAGTGTCCCATTTCCACCCCTCTCAAACTGATGCATGGATGCATATAGCCAGAAACAATTCGTTTGATGCATGCAAAGAAGCAACACTGTGTGTCTCAAGAAGCATTTATTCATGATTACGTAGACATGCTTAAATTTCAAGGCCACACACTACACATTACACATTACACATGACATTACACATTTCATAAAATTTACATCTAGTCATTTAGCAGACGCTTTTTTCCTAAGCGACTTACAGACGAGGAAACATTGGAAGAAATTATAACAATATAGGCAACAAAATGCATAAGTTAATTAAATCCAGTCCATTAAAGCCTAGCACAGTATACAAAGCTAAGAATAGTGAGGTAAGTAAAAAAAAAATCTTTAAGAAGAGAGAAAAGAATTAGAGGTTAAAATCAGTCATCTAAATTTTGACGGAAGATATGCGTTTTCACACACTACACCGGCCTGTAGTGTTCTAGCAGTGTAAGGTTGAGAGTGGGTTTCTTCAGTAGAGGTGTGATGCAGGCCTCTTTGAACGCAGTGGGAAATGTCCCAGTGGTGAGCAAAGAGTTGATGATGTGGGTCAGACCAGGCACAACTGCTGGAGAGATGGCATGGAGGAGATGGGTGGGGATGGGATCCAGTGGGCAGGTGGTAGGGTGGTTGGAACCAATGACCTTGGAAACATCATCTTCAGACAGAGTAGAAAAGGCGGGTGATGGTGGTGTAGAAAATTGGCTGTTGATGGCGGTAATTTTCTTTACGAAGAACGATGCAAAATCATCAGCCGTTAACTCCGATGAAGGTGTGGGAGCAGGCGGACAGAGGAGAGCAAAGAAGGTTTTTAAGAGTGTGCGAGAGTCAGGAGAGTTGCTGATCTTCGAGTGGTTATAATCAGTTTTTGCAGAGGTGACGTCAACGGAGAAAGTACAGAGGAGAGACTGGTTGAGAGAGAGGTCAGTATGGTCTTTTGACTTGTGCCATTTTCTCTCAGCTGACCGGAGGCTGGCGCGATGCTCACGTGGTACATCCGATAACCAGGGGGCAGACAGGGATGCACGGGCTGGTCCAGATGTAAGAGGGCATAGGTTGTCCAAGCAGGATGTAAGCGTGGAACACAGAGTTTCTGGGGCACTGTTGGTATTCAAAAGAGAGAGCTCCTCAGAGGGGGGGAGTGCAGACAAGACAGCAGAGGAAAAGCAGGAGGGAGGGACGGTAGGTAGCACCGGAAAGTGACCAGCGGTAAGACATCTGCGTTGTCTGGAGCGGTGAGGTTGGGGGTGACAAAGAAGTGATCAGACGTGTGCAGCGGAGTGACCTGAGAGTGATGAGTGGAGCATTTCTCGAATCATCCTTGACATTTGCAAAACAGTAAGTGCATTTCTGGTTTTGATTGTTTGATTGCAAGAGACGGCACATGATTCACGTTAACGCTTTTACTGTTTGCACAATAATTTCTTGACAGACAGTGTCATTGCGATGCAGACAGGGAAAGACAGCACTGCATAGCACAAACAAATGTAGAAATCTGAACATAAGACAATCTCCTTAGGGAAAACTGTACATGCAGTGCAGTGGAATTACAGTGCAGTCTTCCTACACCTCCTGACGTTCC
The DNA here is from genome assembly GCF_947034865.1 of Barbatula barbatula. Taxonomy (NCBI): domain Eukaryota; kingdom Metazoa; phylum Chordata; class Actinopteri; order Cypriniformes; family Nemacheilidae; genus Barbatula; species Barbatula barbatula. The sequence continues at coordinate 13,172,549 of NC_136778.1, forward strand.
CTATATTTTGGGCAACGGATTCTCATCCACATCACAACAAATATCTTCTCTTGCGATACAGCGTGAAAATCATCTTTCAGAGTGTCTAATCCAGCCTCTGCAGGCATCAGCTGTGATGTCATCACACGTTACATCAATGGCAGCCAGAAGGGTCATCTGTGTATGCTGCTGGCGATGATATACTTTTAATCTTCATGCTGAGAAAAATTCCTCAACGGGGTTGAGTAGGGTGATAGGAACTCCACCAGCATCCTGTTGTGGGCCGCAAACCATTGCCTGATGATGTTGGAGCGATGGAAACTGACATTGTCCCAAACTAACATGTACTTTGGCAGGTCATCTCCAATCTGCCCCCTCTCTTGTTCAGGGATGAGATCCCTGTAGAGAGTGTCAAAAGACTGTTTAGGTGTGAAAAGGGGCCGTCTGCAACCCAGTGAAGTTGTCTTGCAGTCCTATGTGGAAAGAATATAGTAATGCGAAACACTAAATTGAGTAAAATAAAATGCCACTGTTTACTTGAAGTATACTTACTGTATATTGTAAAACTAGTGCTTAAATGTCGTGGGGGATTATACTATTCAACAGAGACCCATTATAATGCATTTTGATCAACATGACATAAGCAATTGATAATGTAGGAATCTGCACAGAATTGTGTCATAATCATTTGCATGGATATACCAAAGCATTCGCAACTTGTTCAAAGAAATGAGAAAATGCTTGTTTGATGTGCACAAGTGACACAAGGATGTAAGGATTGAACAAGAAGTTTTGAGAATTTCAAATCGGATCTGAGAAATGTACCAAATTGACTTAGTAAAAACTGTATTTAAAGTGGGTGGGGGTACTTTTGGGGCAGTTTTGTTTCACCCAAGTGTCCCATTTCCACCCCTCTCAAACTGATGCATGGATGCATATAGCCAGAAACAATTCGTTTGATGCATGCAAAGAAGCAACACTGTGTGTCTCAAGAAGCATTTATTCATGATTACGTAGACATGCTAAAATTTCAAGGCCACACACTACACATTACACATTACACATGACATTACACATTTCATAAAATTTACATTTAGTCATTTAGCAGACGCTTTTTTCCAAAGCGACTTACAGACGAGGAAACATTGGAAGCAATTATAACAATATAGGCAACAAATGCATAAGTTAATTAAATCCAGTCCATTAAAGCCTAGCACAGTATACAAAGCTAAGAATAGTGAGGTAAGTAAAAAATTTTTTTTTAAGAAGACAGAAAAGAATTAGAGGTTAAAATCAGTCATCTACATTTTGACGGAAGATATGCGTTTTCACACACTACACCGGCCTGTAGTGTTCTAGCAGTGTAAGGTTGAGAGTGGGTTTCTTCAGTAGCGGTGTGATGCAGGCCTCTTTGAACGCAGTGGGAAATGTCCCAGTGGTGAGCAAAGAGTTGATGATGTGGGACAGACCAGGCACAACTGCTGGAGAGATAACATGGAGGAGATGGGTGGAGATGGGATCCAGTGGGCAGATGGTAGGGTGGTTGGAACCAATGACCTTGGAAACATCATCTTCAGACAGAGGAGAAAAGGCGGGTGATGGTGGTGTAGAAAATTGGCTGTTGATGGCGGTAGTTTTCTTTACGAAGAACGATGCAAAATCAACAGCCGTTAACTCCGATGAAGGTGTGGGAGCAGGCGGACAGAGGAGAGCAGAGAAGGTTTTTAAGAGTGTGCGAGAGTCAGGAGAGTTGCTGATCTTCGAGTGGTTATAATCAGTTTTTGCAGAGGTGACGTCAACGGAGAAAGTAGAGAGGAGAGACTGGCTGAGAGAGAGGTCAGTATGGTCTTTTGACTTGTGCCATTTTCTCTCAGCTGACCTGAGGCTGGCGCGATGCTCACGTGGTACATCCGATAACCAGGGGGCAGACAGGGATGCACGGGCTGGTCCAGATGTAAGAGGGCATAGGTTGTCCAAGCAGGATGTAAGCGTGGAACACAGAGTGTCTGTGGCACTGTTGGTATTCAAAAGAGAGAGCTCCTCAGAGGGGGGGTCAATTTCAAAACAATTTCAAATCGGATCTGAGAAATGTACCAAATTGACTTAGAAAAAACTGTATTTAAAGTGGGTGGGGGTACTTTTGGGGCAGTTTTGTTTCACCCAAGTGTCCCATTTCCACCCCTCTCAAACTGATGCATGGATGCATATAGCCAGAAACAATTCGTTTGATGCATGCAAAGAAGCAACACTGTGTGTCTCAAGAAGCATTTATTCATGATTACGTAGACATGCTAAAATTTCAAGGCCACACACTACACATTACACATGACATTACACATTTCATAAAATTTACATTTAGTCATTTAGCAAATGCTTTTTTCCAAAGCGACTTACAGACAAGGAAACATTGGAAGCAATTATAACAATATAGGCAACAAAATGCATGAGTTAATTAAATCCAGTCCATTAAAGCCTAGCACAGTATACAAATCTAAGAATAGTGAGGTAAGTAAAAAAAAATTTTTTAAGAAGACAGAAAAGAATTAGAGGTTAAAATCAGTCATCTACATTTTGACGGAAGATATGGGTTTTCACACACTACACCGGCCTGTAGTGTTCTAGCAGTGTAAGGTTGAGAGTGGGTTTCTTCAGTAGCGGTGTGATGCAGGCCTCTTTGAACGCAGTGGGAAATGTCCCAGTGTTGAGCAAAGAGTTGATGATGTGGGTCAGACCAGGCACAACTGCTGGAGAGATAACATGGAGGAGATGGGTGGAGATGGGATCCAGTGGGCAGGTGGTAGGGTGGTTGGAACCAATGACCTTGGAAACATAATCTTCAGACAGAGGAGAAAAGGCGGGTGATGGTGGTGTAGAAAATTGGCTGTTGATGCCGGTAGTTTTCTTTACGAAGAACGATGCAAAATCATCAGCCGTTAACTCCGATGAAGTTGTTGGAGCAGGCGGACAAAGAAGAGCAGAGAAGGTTTTTAAGAGTGTGCGAGAGACAGGAGAGTTGCTGATCTTCGAGTGGTTATAATCAGTTTTTGCAGAGGTGACATCAACGGAGAAAGTAGAGAGGAGAGACTGGTTGAGAGACAGGTCAGTATGGTCTTTTGACTTGTGCCATTTTCTCTCAGCTGACCGGAGGCTGGCGCGATGCTCACGTGGTACATCCGATAACCAGGGGGCAGACAGGGATGCACGGGCTGGTCCAGATGTAAGAGGGCATAGGTTGTCCAAGCAGGATGTAAGCGTGGAACACAGAGTGTCTGTGGCACTGTTGGTATTCAAAAGAGAGAGCTCCTCAGAGGGGGGGAGTGCAGACAAGACAGCAGAGGAAAAGCAGGAGGGAGGGACCGTAGGTAGCACCGGAAAGTGACCAGCGGTAAGACATCTGCGTTGTCTGGAGCGGTGAGGTTGGGGGTGACAAAGAAGTGATCAGACGTGTGCAGCGGAGTGACCTGAGAGTGATGAGTGGAGCATTTCTCTAATCATCCTTGACATTTGCAAAACAGTAAGTGCATTTCTGGTTTTGATTGTTTGATTGCAAGAGACGGCACATGATTCACGTTAACGCTTTTACTGTTTGTACAATAATTTATTGACAGACAGTGTCATTGCGATGCAGACAGGAAAAGACAGCACTGCATAGCACAAACAAATGTAGAAATCTGAACATAAGACAATCTCCTTAGGGAAAACTGTACATGCAGTGCAGTGGAATTACAGTGCAGTCTTCCTACACCTCCTGACGTTCCCTATATTTTGGGCAACGGATTCTCATCCTCATCACAACAAATATCTTCTCTTGCGATACAGCGTGAAAAACATTTTTCAGAGTGTCTAATCCAGCCTCTGCAGGCATCAGCTGTGATGTCATCACACGTTACATCCATTGCAGCCAGAAGGATCATCTGTGTATGCTGCTGGCGATCATATACTTTTAATCTTCATGCTGAGAAAAATTCCTCAACGGGGTTGAGTAGGGTGAGAGGAACTCCATCAGCATCCTGTTGTGGGCCGCAAACCATTGCCTGATGATGTTGGAGCGATGGAAACTGACATTGTCCCAAACTAACATGTACTTTGGCAGGTCATCTCCAATCTGCCCCTCTCTTGTTCAGGGATGAGATCCCTGTAGAGAGTGTCAAAAGACTGTTTAGGTGTGAAAAGGGACTGTTGCAACCCATTGAAGTTGTCTTGCAGTCCTATGTGGAAAGAATATAGTTATGCGAAACACTAAATTGAGTAAAATAAAATGCCACTGTTTACTTGAAGTATACTTACTGTATATTGTAAAACTAGTGCTTAAATGTTGTGGGGGGTTATAGTATTCAACAGAGACCCATTATAATGCATTTTGATCAACATGACATAAGCAATTGATAATGTAGGAATCTGCACAGAATTGTGTCATAATCATTTGCATGGATATACCAAAGCATTTGCAACTTGTTCAAAGAAATGAGAAAATGCTTGTTTGATGTGCACAAGTGACACAAGGATGTAAGGATTGAACAAGAAGTTTTGAGAATTTCAAATAGGATCTGAGAAATGTACCAAATTGACTTAGAAAAAACTGTATTTAAAGTGGGTGGGGGTACTTTTGGGGCAGTTTTGTTTCACCCAAGTGTCCCATTTCCACCCCTCTCAAACTGATGAATGGATGCATATAGCCAGAAACATTTCGTTTAATGCATGCAAAGAAGCAACACCGTGTGTCTCAAGAAGCATTTTTTGCATGATTACGTAGACATGCTAAAATTTCAAGGCCACACACTACACATTACACATTACACATGACATTACACATTTCATAAAATTTACATTTAGTCATTTAGCAGATGCTTTTTTCCAAAGCGACTTACAGACGTGGAAACATTGGAAGCAATTATAACAATATAGGCAACAAAATGCATAAGTTAATTAGATCCAGTCCATTAAAGCCTAGCACAGTATACAAAGCTAAGAATAGTGAGGTAAGTAAAAAAAATTTTTTTAAGAAGACAGAAAAGAATTAGAGGTTAAAATCAGTCATCTACATTTTGACGGAAGATATGCGTTTTCACACACTACACCAGCCTGTAGTGTTCTAGCAGTGTAAGGTTGAGAGTGGGTTTCTTCAGTAGCGGTGTGATGCAGGCCTCTTTGAACGCAGTGGGAAATGTCCCAGTGGTGAGCAAAGAGTTGATGATGTGGGTAAGACCAGGCACAACTGCTGGAGAGATAACATGGAGGAGATGGGTGGAGATGGGATCCAGTGGGCAGGTGGTAGGGTGGTTGGAACCAATGACCTTGGAAACATCATCTTCAGACAGAGGAGAAAAGGCGGGTGATGGTGGTGTAGAAAATTGGCTGTTGATGGCGGTAGTTTTCTTTACGAAGAACGATGCAAAATCATCAGCCGTTAACTCCGATGAAGATGTGGGAGCAGGCGGACAGAGGAGAGCAGAGAAGGTTTTTAAGAGTGTGTGAGAGTCAGGAGAGTTGCTGATCTTCGAGTGGTTATAATCAGTTTTTGCAGAGGTGACGTCGACGGAGAAAGTAGAGAGGAGAGACTGGTTGAGAGAGAGGTCAGTATGGTCTTTTGACTTGTGCCATTTTCTCTCAGCTGACCGGAGGCTGGCGCGATGCTCACGTGGTACATCCGATAACCAGGGGGCAGACAGGGATGCACGGGCTGGTCCAGATGTAAGAGGGCATAGGTTGTCCAAGCAGGATGTAAGCGTGGAACACAGAGTGTCTGTGGCACTGTTGGTATTCAAAAGAGAGAGCTCCTCAGAGGGGGGGAGTGCAGACAAGACAGCAGAGGAAAAGCAGGAGGGAGGGACCGTAGGTAGCGCCGGAAAGTGACCAGCGGTAAGACATCTGCGTTGTCTAGAGCGGTGAGGTCGGGGGTGACAAAGAAGTGATCAGATGTGTGCAGCGGAGTGACCTGAGAGTGATGAGTGGAGCTTTTCTCGAATCATCCTTGACATTTGCAAAACAGTAAGTGCATTTCTGGTTTTGATTGTTTGATTGCAAGAGACGGCACATGATTCACGTTAACGCTTTTACTGTTTGTACAATAATTTCTTGACAGACAGTGTCATCGCGATGCAGACAGGAAAATACATCACTGCATAGCACAAACAAATGTAGAAATCTGAACATAAGACAATCTCCTTAGGGAAAACTGTACATGCAGTGCAGTGGAATTACAGTGCAGTCTTCCTACACCTCCTGACGTTCCGTATATTTTGGGCAACGGATTCTCATCCACATCACAACAAATATCTTCTCTTGCGATACAGCCTGAAAAATCATCTTTCAGAGTGTCTAATCCAGCCTCTGCAGGCATCAGCTGTGATGTCATCACACGTTACATCCATGGCAGCCAGAAGGTCATCTGTGTATGCTGCTGGCGATCATATACTTTTAATCTTCATGCTGAGAAAAATTCCTCAACGGGGTTGAGTAGGGTGAGAGGAACTCCACCAGCATCCTGTTGTGGGCCGCAAACCATTGCCTGATGATGTTGGAGCGATGGAAACTGACATTGTCCCAAACTAACATGTACTTTGGCAGGTCATCTCCAATCTGCCCCCTCTCTTGTTCAGGGATGAGATCCCTGTAGAGAGTGTCAAAAGACTGTTTAGGTGTGAAAAGGGGCCGTCTGCAACCCAGTGAAGTTGTCTTGCAGTCCTATGTGGAAAGAATATAGTAATGCGAAACACTAAATTGAGTAAAATAAAATGCCACTGTTTACTTGAAGTATACTTACTGTATATTGTAAAACTAGTGCTTAAATGTCGTGGGGGATTATACTATTCAACAGAGACCCATTATAATGCATTTTGATCAACATGACATAAGCAATTAATAATGTAGGAATCTGCACAGAATTGTGTCAAAATCATTTGCATGGATATACCAAAGCATTTGCAACTTGTTCAAAGAAATGAGAAAATGCTTGTTTGATGTGCACAAGTGACACAAGGATGTAAGGATTGAACAAGAAGTTTTGAGAATTTCAAATCGTATCTGAGAAATGTACCAAATTGACTTAGAAAAAACTGTATTTAAAGTGGGTGGGGGTACTTTTGGGGCAGTTTTGTTTCCCCCAAGTGTCCCATTTCCACCCCTCTCAAACTGATGCATGGATGCATATAGCCAGAAAAAAATTCGTTTGATGCATGCATAGAAGCAACACTGTGTGTCTCAAGAAGCATTTATTCATGATTACGTAGACATGCTAAAATTTCAAGGCCACACACTGCACATTACACATTACACATGATATTACACATTTCATAAAATTTACATTTAGTCATTTAGCAGATGCTTTTTTCCAAAGCGACTTACAGACGAGGAAACATTGGAAGCAATTATAACAATGTAGGCAACAAAATGCATAAGTTAATTAAATCCAGTCCATTAAAGCCTAGCACAGTATAAAAAGCTAAGAATAGTGAGGTAAGTAAAAAAAATTTTTTAAGAAGACAGAAAAGAATTAGAGGTTAAAATCAGTCATCTACATTTTGACGGAAGATATGCGTTTTCACACACTACACCGGCCTGTAGTGTTCTAGCAGTGTAAGGTTGAGAGTGGGTTTCTTCAATAGCGGTTTGATGCAGGCCTCTTTGAACGCAGTGGGAAATGTCCCAGTGGTGAGCAAAGAGTTGATGATGTGGGTCAGACCAGGCACAACTGCTGGAGAGATAACATGGAGGAGATGGGTGGAGATGGGATCCAGTGGGCAGGTGGTAGGGTGGTTGGAACCAATGACCTTGGAAACATCATCTTCAGACAGAGTAGAAAAGGCGGGTGATGGTGGTGTAGAAAATTGGCTGTTGATGACGGTAGTTTTCTTTACGAAGAACGATGCAAAATCATCAGCCGTTAACTCCGATGAAGGTGTGGGAGCAGGCGGACAGAGGAGAGCAGAGAAGGTTTTTAAGAGTGTGCGAGAGTCAGGAGAGTTGCTGATCTTCGAGTGGTTATAATCAGTTTTTGCAGAGGTGACGTCAACGGAGAAAGTAGAGAGGAGAGACTGGTTGAGAGAGAGGTCAGTATGGTCTTTTGACTTGTGCCATTTTCTCTCAGCTGACCGGAGGCTGGCGCTATGCTCACGTGGTACATCCGATAACCAGGGGGCAGACAGGGATGCACGGGCTGGTCCAGATGTAAGAGGGCATAGGTTGTCCAAGCAGGATGTAAGCGTGGAACACAGAGTGTCTGTGGCACTGTTGATATTCAAAAGAGAGAGCTCCTAAGAGGGGGGAAGTGCAGACAAGACAGCAGAGGAAAAGCAGGAGGGAGGGACCGTAGGTAGCGCCTGAAAGTGACCAGCGGTAAGACATCTGCGTTGTCTGGAGCGGTGAGGTTGGGGGTGACAAAGAAGTGATCAGACGTGTGCAGCGGAGTGACCTGAGAGTGATGAGTGGAGCATTTCTCGAATCATCCTTGACATTGACAAAACAGTAAGTACATTTCTGGTTTTGATTTTTTGATTGCAAGAGACGGCACATGATTCACGTTAACGCTTTTACTGTTTGTACAATAATTTATTGACAGACAGTGTCATTGCGATGCAGACAGGAAAAGACAGCACTGCATAGCACAAAAAAAATGTAGAAATCTGAACGTAAGACAATCTCCTTAGGGAAAACTGTATATGCAGTGCAGTGGAATTACAGTGCAGTCTTCCTACACCTCCTGACGTTCCGTATATTTTGGGCAACGGATTCTCATCCACATCACAACAAATATCTTCTCTTGCGATACAGTGTGAAAATCATCTTTCAGAGTGTCTAATCCAGCCTCTGCAGGCATCAGCTGTGATATCATCACACGTTACATCCATGGCAGCCAGAAGGGTCATCTGTGTATGCTGCTGGCGATCATATACTTTTAATCTTCATGCTGAGAAAAATTCCTCAACGGGGTTGAGTAGGGTGAGAGGAACTCCACCAGCATCCTGTTGTGGGCCGCAAACCATTGCCTGATGATGTTGGAGCGAAGGAAACTGACATTGTCCCAAACTAACATGTACTTTGGCAGGTCATCTCCAATCTGCCCCCTCTCTTGTTCAGGGATGAGATCCCTGTAGAGAGTGTCAAAAGACTGTTTAGGTGTGAAAAGGGGCCGTCTGCAACCCAGTGAAGTTGTCTTGCAGTCCTATGTGGAAAGAATATAGTAATGCGAAACACTAAATTGAGTAAAATAAAATGCCACTGTTTACTTGAAGTATACTTACTGTATATTGTAAAACTAGTGCTTAAATGTCGTGTTGGATTATACTATTCAACAGAGACCCATTATAATGCATTTTGATCAACATGACATAAGCAATTGATAATGTAGGAATCTGTACAGAATTGTGTCATAATCATTTGCATGGATATACCAAAGCATTTGCAACTTGTTCAAAGAAATGAGAAAATGCTTGTTTGATGTGCACAAGTGACACAAGGATGTAAGGCTTGAACAAGAAGTTTTGAGAATTTCAAATCGCATCTGAGAAATGTACCAAACTGACTTAGAAAAAACTGTATTTAAAGTGGGTGGGGGTACTTTTGGGGCAGTTTTGTTTCACCCAAGTGTCCCATTTCCACCCCTCTCAAACTGATGCATGGATGCATATAGCCAGAAACAATTCGTTTGATGCATGCAAAGAAGCAACACTGTGTGTCTCAAGAAGCATTTATTCATGATTACGTAGACATGCTAAAATTTCAAGGCCACAAACTGCACATTACACATTACACATGACATTACACATTTCATAAAATTTACATTTAGTCATTTAGCAGACGCTTTTTTCCAAAGCGACTTACAGACGAGGAAACATTGGAAGCAATTATAACAATATAGGCAACAAATTCATAAGTTAATTAAATCCAGTCCATTAAAGCCTAGCACAGTATAAAAAACTAAGAATAGTGAGGTAAGTAAAACATTTTTTTTTTAAGAAGACAGAAAAGAATTAGAGGTTAAAATCAGTCATCTACATTTTGACGGAAGATATGCGTTTTCACACACTACACCGGCCTGTAGTGTTCTAGCAGTGTAAGGTTGAGAGTGGGTTTCTTCAGTAGCGGTTTGATGCAGGCCTCTTTGAACGCACTGGGAAATGTCCCAGTGGTGAGCAAAGAGTTGATGATGTGGGTCAGACCAGGCACAACTGCTGGAGAGATAACATGGAGGAGATGGGTGGAGATGGGATCCAGTGGGCAGGTGGTAGGGTGGTTGGAACCAATGACCTTGGAAACATCATCTTCAGACAGAGTAGAAAAGGTGGGTGATGGTGGTGTAGAAAATTGGCTGTTGATGGCGGTAGTTTTCTTTACAAAGAACGATGCAAAATCATCAGCCGTTAACTCCGATGAAGGTGTGGGAGCAGGCGGACAGAGGAGAGCAGAGAAGGTTTTTAAGAGTGTGCGAGAGTCAGGAGAGTTGCTGATCTTCGAGTGGTTATAATCAGTTTTTGCAGAGGTGACGTCAACGGAGAAAGTAGAGAGGAGAGACTGGTTGAGAGAGAGGTCAGTATGGTCTTTTGACTTGTGCCATTTTCTCTCAGCTGACCGGAGGCTGGCGCGATGCTCACGTGGTACATCCGATAACCAGGGGGCAGACAGGGATGCACGGGCTGGTCCAGATGTAAGAGGGCATAGGTTGTCCAAGCAGGATGTAAGCGTGGAACACAGAGTGTCTGTGGCACTGTTGATATTCAAAAGAGAGAGCTCCTAAGAGGGGGGAAGTGCAGACAAGACAGCAGAGGAAAAGCAGGAGGGAGGGACCGTAGGTAGCGCCTGAAAGTGACCAGCGGTAAGACATCTGCGTTGTCTGGAGCGGTGAGGTTGGGGGTGACAAAGAAGTGATCAGACGTGTGCAGCGGAGTGACCTGAGAGTGATGAGTGGAGCATTTCTCGAATCATCCTTGACATTGACAAAACAGTAAGTGCATTTCTGGTTTTGATTTTTTGATTGCAAGAGACGGCACATGATTCACGTTAACGCTTTTTCTGTTTGTACAATAATTTATTGACAGACAGTGTCATTGCGATGCAGACAGGAAAAGACAGCAATGCATAGCACAAAAAAAATGTAGAAATCTGAACGTAAGACAATCTCCTTAGGGAAAACTGTACATGCAGTGCAGTGGAATTACAGTGCAGTCTTCCTACACCTCCTGACGTTCCGTATATTTTGGGCAACGGATTCTCATCCACATCACAACAAATATCTTCTCTTGTGATACAGCGTGAAAATCATCTTTCAGAGTGTCTAATCCAGCCTCTGCAGGCATCAGCTGTGATATCATCACACGTTACATCCATGGCAGCCAGAAGGGTCATCTGTGTATGCTGCTGGCGATCATATACTTTTAATCTTCATGCTGAGAAAAATTCCTCAACGGGGTTGAGTAGGGTGAGAGGAACTCCACCAGCATCCTGTTGTGGGCCGCAAACCATTGCCTGATGATGTTGGATCGAAGGAAACTGACATTGTCCCAAACTAACATGTACTTTGGCAGGTCATCTCCAATCTGCCCCCTCTCTTGTTCAGGGATGAGATCCCTGTAGAGAGTGTCAAAAGACTGTTTAGGTGTGAAAAGGGGCCGTCTGCAACCCAGTGAAGTTGTCTTGCAGTCCTATGTGGAAAGAATATAGTAATGCGAAACACTAAATTGAGTAAAATAAAATGCCACTGTTTACTTGAAGTATACTTACTGTATATTGTAAAACTAGTGCTTAAATGTCGTGTTGGATTATACTATTCAACAGAGACCCATTATAATGCATTTTGATCAACATGACATAAACAATTGATAATGTAGGAATCTGCACAGAATTGTGTCATAATCATTTGCATGGATATACCAAAGCATTTGCAACTTGTTCAAAGAAATGAGAAAATGCTTGTTTGATTTGCACAAGTGATACAAGGATGTAAGGATTGAACAAGAAGTTTTGAGAATTTCAAATCGGATCTGAGAAATGTACCAAATTGACTTAGAAAAAACTGTATTTAAAGTGGGTGGGGTTACTTTTGGGGCAGTTTTGTTTCACCCAAGTGTCCCATTTCCACCCCTCTCAAACTGATGCATGGATGCATATAGCCAGAAACAATTCGTTTTATGCATGCAAAGAAGCAACACTATGTGTCTCAAGAAGCATTTATTCATGATTACGTAGACATGCTAAAATTTCAAGGCCACACACTACACATTACACATTACACATGACATTACACATTTCATAAAATTTACATTTAGTCATTTAGCAGATGCTTTTTTCCAAAGCGACTTACAGACGAGGAAACATTGGAAGCAATTATAACAATATAGGCAACAAAATGCATAAGTTAATTAAATCCAGTCCATTAAAGCCTAGCACAGTATAAAAAGCTAAGAATAGTGAGGTAGGTAAGTAAAAAAAAAGTTTTTTTCAGAAGACAGAAAAGAATTAGAGATTAAAATCAGTCATCTTCATTTTGACGGAAGTTATGCGTTTTCACACACTACACCGGCCTGTAGTGTTCTAGCAGTGTAAGGTTGAGAGTGGGTTTCTTCAGTAGCGGTTTGATGCAGGCCTCTTTGAACGCAGTGGGAAATGTCCCAGTGGTGAGCAAAGAGTTGATGATGTGGGTCAGACCAGGCACAACTGTTGGAGAGATAACATGGAGGAGATGGATGGAGATGGGATCCAGTGGGCAGGTGGTAGGGTGGTTGGAACCAATGACCTTGGAAACATCATCTTCAGACAGAGTAGAAAAGGCGGGTGATGGTGGTGTAGAAAATTGGCTGTTGGTGGCGGTAGTTTTCTTTACGAAGAAAGATGCAAGATCATCAGCCGTTAACTCCGATGAAGGTGTGGGAGCAGGCGGACAGAGGAGAGCAGAGAAGGTTTTTAAGAGTGTGCGAGTGTCAGGAGAGTTGCTGATCTTCGAGTGGTTATAATCAGTTTTTGCAGAGGTGACGTCAACGGAGAAAGTAGAGAGGAGAGACTGGTTGAGAGAGAGGTCAGTATGGTCTTTTGACTTGTGCCATTTTCTCTCAGCTGACCGGAGGCTGGCGCGATGCTCACGTGGTACATCCGATAACCAGGGGGCAGACAGGGATGCACGGGCTGGTCCAGATGTAAGAGGGCATAGGTTGTCCAAGCAGGATGTAAGCGTGGAACACAGTGTGTCTGTGGCACTGTTGGTATTCAAAAGAGAGAGCTCCTCAGAGGGGGGGAGTGCAGACAAGACAGCAGAGGAAAAGCAGAAGGGAGGGACCGTAGGTAGCGCCGGAAAGTGACCAGCGGTAAGACATCTGCGTTGTCTGGAGCGGTGAGGTTGGGGGTGACAAAGAAGTGATCAGACGTCTGCAGCGGAGTGACCTGATAGTGATGAGTGGAGCATTTCTCGAATCATCCTTGACATTTGCAAAACAGTAAGTGCATTTCTGGTTTTGATTGTTTGATTGCAAGAGACGGCACATGATTCACGTTAACGCTTTTACTGTTTGTACAATAATTTCTTGACAGACAGTGTCATCGCGATGCAGACAGGAAAAGACATCACTGCATAGCACAAACAAATGTAGAAATCTGAACATAAGACAATCTCCTTAGGGAAAACTGTACATGCAGTGCAGTGGAATTACAGTGCAGTCTTCCTACACCTCCTGACGTTCCCTATATTTTGGGCAACGGATTCTCATCCACATCACAACAAATATCTTCTCTTGCGATACAGCCTGAAAAATCATCTTTCAGAGTGTCTAATCCAGCCTCTGCAGGCATCAGCTGTGATGTCATCACACGTTACATCCATGGCAGCCAGAAGGGTCATCTGTGTATGCTGCTGGCGATCATATACTTTTAATCTTCATGCTGAGAAAAATTTCTCAACGGGGTTGAGTAGGGTGAGAGGAACTCCACCAGCATCCTGTTGTGGGCCGCAAACCATTGCCTGATGATGTTGGAGCGAAGGAAACTGACATTGTTCCAAACTAACATGTACTTTGGCAGGTCATCTCCAATCTGCCCCCTCTCTTGTTCAGGGATGAGATCCCTGTAGAGAGTGTCAAAAGACTGTTTAGGTGTGAAAAGGGGCCGTCTGCAACCCAGTGAAGTTGTCTTGCAGTCCTATGTGGAAAGAATATAGTAATGCGAAACACTAAATTGAGTAAAATAAAATGCCACTGTTTACTTGAAGTATACTTACTGTATATTGTAAAACTAGTGCTTAAATGTCGTGTTGGATTATACTATTCAACAGAGACCCATTATAATGCATTTTGATCAACATGACATAAGCAATTGATAATGTAGGAATCTGCACAGAATTGTGTCATAATCATTTGCATGGATATACCAAAGCATTTGCAACTTGTTCAAAGAAATGATAAAATGCTTGTTTGATGTGCACAAGTGACACAAGGATGTAAGGCTTGAACAAGAAGTTTTGAGAATTTCAAATCGGATCTGAGAAATGTACCAAATTGACTTAGAAAAAACTGTATTTAAAGTGGGTGGGGGTACTTTTGGGGCAGTTTTGTTTCACCCAAGTGTCCCATTTCCACCCCTCTCAAACTGATGCATGGATGCATATAGCCAGAAACAATTCGTTTGATGCATGCAAAGAAGCAACACTGTGTGTCTCAAGAAGCATTTATTCATGATTACGTAGACATGCTAAAATTTCAAGGCCACACACTGCACATTACACATGATATTACACATTTCATAAAATTTACATTTAGTCATTTAGCAGACGCTTTTTTCCAAAGCGACTTACAGACGAGGAAACATTGGAAGCAATTATAACAATATAGGCAACAAAATGCATAAGTTAATTAAATCCAGTCCATTAAAGCCTAGCACAGTATAAAAAGCTAAGAATAGTGAGGTTAGTAAAAAAAAGTTTTTTTAAGAAGACAGAAAAGAATTAGAGATTAAAATCAGTCATCTACATTTTGACGGAAGATATGCGTTTTCACACACTACACCGGCCTGTAGTGTTCTAGCAGTGTAAGGTTGAGAGTGGGTTTCTTGAGTAGCGGTTTGATGCAGGCCTCTTTGAACGCAGTGGGAAATGTCCCAGTGGTGAGCAAAGAGTTGATGATGTGGGTCAGACCAGGCACAACTGCTGGAGAGATAACATTGAGGAGATGGGTGGAGATGGGATCCAGTGGGCAGGTGGTAGGGTGGTTGGAACCAATGACCTTGGAAACATCATCTTCAGACAGAGTAGAAAAGGCGGGTGATGGTGGTGTAGAAAATTGGCTGTTGATGGCGGTAGTTTTCTTTACGAAGAACGATGCAAAATCATCAGCCGTTAACTCCGATGAAGGTGTGGGAGCAGGCGTACAGAGGAGAGCAGAGAAGGTTTTTAAGAGTGTGCGAGAGTCAGGAGAGTTGCTGATCTTCGAGTGGTTATAATCAGTTTTTGTAGAGGTGACGTCAACGGAGAAAGTAGAGAGGAGAGACTGGTTGAGAGAGAGGTCAGTAAGGTCTTTTGACTTGTGCCATTTTCTCTCAGCTGACCGGAGGCTGGCGCGATGCTCACGTGGTACATCCGATAACCAGGGGGCAGACAGGGATGCACGGGCTGGTCCAGATGTAAGAGGGCATAGGTTGTCCAAGCAGGATGTAAGCGTGGAACACAGAGTGTCTGTGGCACTGTTGGTATTCAAAAGAGAGAGCTCCTCAGAGGGGGGGAGTGCAGACAAGACAGCAGAGGAAAAGCAGAAGGGAGGGACCGTAGGTAGCGCCGGAAAGTGACCAGCGGTAAGACATCTGCGTTGTCTAGAGCGGTGAGGTCGGGGGTGACAAAGAAGTGATCAGACGTGTGCAGCGGAGTGACCTGAGAGTGATGAGTGGAGCATTTCTCGAATCATCCTTGACATTTGCAAAACAGTAAGTGCATTTCTGGTTTTGATTGTTTGATTGCAAGAGACGGCACATGATTCACGTTAACGCTTTTACTGTTTGTAAAATAATTTCTTGACAGACAGTGTCATCGCGATGCAGACAGGAAAAGACATCACTGCATAGCACAAACAAATGTAGAAATCTGAACATAAGACAATCTCCTTAGGGAAAACTGTACATGCAGTGCAGTGGAATTACAGTGCAGTCTTCCTACACCTCCTGACGTTCCGTATATTTTGGGCAACGGATTCTCATCCACATCACAACAAATATCTTCTCTTGCGATACAGCCTGAAAAATCATCTTTCAGAGTGTCTAATCCAGCCTCTGCAGGCATCAGCTGTGATGTCATCACACGTTACATCCATGGCAGCCAGAAGGGTCATCTGTGTATGCTGCTGGCGATCATATACTTTTAATCTTCATGCTGAGAAAAATTTCTCAACGGGGTTGAGTAGGGTGAGAGGAACTCCACCAGCATCCTGTTGTGGGCCGCAAACCATTGCCTGATGATGTTGGAGCGAAGGAAACTGACATTGTTCCAAACTAACATGTACTTTGGCAGGTCATCTCCAATCTGCCCCCTCTCTTGTTCAGGGATGAGATCCCTGTAGAGAGTGTCAAAAGACTGTTTAGGTGTGAAAAGGGGCCGTCTGCAACCCAGTGAAGTTGTCTTGCAGTCCTATGTGGAAAGAATATAGTAATGCGAAACACTAAATTGAGTAAAATAAAATGCCACTGTTTACTTGAAGTATACTTACTGTATATTGTAAAACTAGTGCTTAAATGTCGTGTTGGATTATACTATTCAACAGAGACCCATTATAATGCATTTTGATCAACATGACATAAGCAATTGATAATGTAGGAATCTGCACAGAATTGTGTCATAATCATTTGCATGGATATACCAAAGCATTTGCAACTTGTTCAAAGAAATGATAAAATGCTTGTTTGATGTGCACAAGTGACACAAGGATGTAAGGCTTGAACAAGAAGTTTTGAGAATTTCAAATCGGATCTGAGAAATGTACCAAATTGACTTAGAAAAAACTGTATTTAAAGTGGGTGGGGGTACTTTTGGGGCAGTTTTGTTTCACCCAAGTGTCCCATTTCCACCCCTCTCAAACTGATGCATGGATGCATATAGCCAGAAACAATTCGTTTGATGCATGCAAAGAAGCAACACTGTGTGTCTCAAGAAGCATTTATTCATGATTACGTAGACATGCTAAAATTTCAAGGCCACACACTGCACATTACACATTACACATGATATTACACATTTCATAAAATTTACATTTAGTCATTTAGCAGACGCTTTTTTCCAAAGCGACTTACAGACGAGGAAACATTGGAAGCAATTATAACAATATAGGCAACAAAATGCATAAGTTAATTAAATCCAGTCCATTAAAGCCTAGCACAGTATAAAAAGCTAAGAATAGTGAGGTAAGTAAAAAAAAGTTTTTTTAAGAAGACAGAAAAGAATTAGAGATTAAAATCAGTCATCTACATTTTGACGGAAGATATGCGTTTTCACACACTACACCGGCCTGTAGTGTTCTAGCAGTGTAAGGTTGAGAGTGGGTTTCTTGAGTAGCGGTTTGATGCAGGCCTCTTTGAACGCAGTGGGAAATGTCCCAGTGGTGAGCAAAGAGTTGATGATGTGGGTCAGACCAGGCACAACTGCTGGAGAGATAACATTGAGGAGATGGGTGGAGATGGGATCCAGTGGGCAGGTGGTAGGGTGGTTGGAACCAATGACCTTGGAAACATCATCTTCAGACAGAGTAGAAAAGGCGGGTGATGGTGGTGTAGAAAATTGGCTGTTGATGGCGGTAGTTTTCTTTACGAAGAACGATGCAAAATCATCAGCCGTTAACTCCGATGAAGGTGTGGGAGCAGGCGTACAGAGGAGAGCAGAGAAGGTTTTTAAGAGTGTGCGAGAGTCAGGAGAGTTGCTGATCTTCGAGTGGTTATAATCAGTTTTTGCAGAGGTGACGTCAACGGAGAAAGTAGAGAGGAGAGACTGGTTGAGAGAGAGGTCAGTAAGGTCTTTTGACTTGTGCCATTTTCTCTCAGCTGACCGGAGGCTGGCGCGATGCTCACGTGGTACATCCGATAACCAGGGGGCAGACAGGGATGCACGGGCTGGTCCAGATGTAAGAGGGCATAGGTTGTCCAAGCAGGATGTAAGCGTGGAACACAGAGTGTCTGTGGCACTGTTGTTATTCAAAAGAGAGAGCTCCTCAGAGGGGGGGAGTGCAGACAAGACAGCAGAGGAAAAGCAGAAGGGAGGGACCGTAGGTAGCGCCGGAAAGTGACCAGCGGTAAGACATCTGCGTTGTCTAGAGCGGTGAGGTCGGGGGTGACAAAGAAGTGATCAGACGTGTGCAGCGGAGTGACCTGAGAGTGATGAGTGGAGCATTTCTCGAATCATCCTTGACATTTGCAAAACAGTAAGTGCATTTCTGGTTTTGATTGTTTGATTGCAAGAGACGGCACATGATTCACGTTAACGCTTTTACTGTTTGTACAATAATTTCTTGACAGACAGTGTCATCGCGATGCAGACAGGAAAAGACATCACTGCATAGCACAAACAAATGTAGAAATCTGAACATAAGACAATCTCCTTAGGGAAAACTGTACATGAAGTGCAGTGGAATTACAGTGCAGTCTTCCTACACCTCCTGACGTTCCCTATATTTTGGGCAACGGATTCTCATCCACATCACAACAAATATCTTCTCTTGCGATACAGCCTGAAAAATCATCTTTCAGAGTGTCTAATCCAGCCTCTGCAGGCATCAGCTGTGATGTCATCACACGTTACATCCATGGCAGCCAGAAGGGTCATCTGTGTATGCTGCTGGCGATCATATACTTTTAATCTTCATGCTGAGAAAAATTTCTCAACGGGGTTGAGTAGGGTGAGAGGAACTCCACCAGCATCCTGTTGTGGGCCGCAAACCATTGCCTGATGATGTTGGAGCGAAGGAAACTGACATTGTTCCAAACTAACATGTACTTTGGCAGGTCATCTCCAATCTGCCCCCTCTCTTGTTCAGGGATGAGATCCCTGTAGAGAGTGTCAAAAGACTGTTTAGGTGTGAAAAGGGGCCGTCTGCAACCCAGTGAAGTTGTCTTGCAGTCCTATGTGGAAAGAATATAGTAATGCGAAACACTAAATTGAGTAAAATAAAATGCCACTGTTTACTTGAAGTATACTTACTGTATATTGTAAAACTAGTGCTTAAATGTCGTGTTGGATTATACTATTCAACAGAGACCCATTATAATGCATTTTGATCAACATGACATAAGCAATTGATAATGTAGGAATCTGCACAGAATTGTGTCATAATCATTTGCATGGATATACCAAAGCATTTGCAACTTGTTCAAAGAAATGATAAAATGCTTGTTTGATGTGCACAAGTGACACAAGGATGTAAGGCTTGAACAAGAAGTTTTGAGAATTTCAAATCGGATCTGAGAAATGTACCAAATTGACTTAGAAAAAACTGTATTTAAAGTGGGTGGGGGTACTTTTGGGGCAGTTTTGTTTCACCCAAGTGTCCCATTTCCACCCCTCTCAAACTGATGCATGGATGCATATAGCCAGAAACAATTCGTTTGATGCATGCAAAGAAGCAACACTGTGTGTCTCAAGAAGCATTTATTCATGATTACGTAGACATGCTAAAATTTCAAGGCCACACACTGCACATTACACATTACACATGATATTACACATTTCATAAAATTTACATTTAGTCATTTAGCAGACGCTTTTTTCCAAAGCGACTTACAGACGAGGAAACATTGGAAGCAATTATAACAATATAGGCAACAAAATGCATAAGTTAATTAAATCCAGTCCATTAAAGCCTAGCACAGTATAAAAAGCTAAGAATAGTGAGGTAAGTAAAAAAAAGTTTTTTTAAGAAGACAGAAAAGAATTAGAGATTAAAATCAGTCATCTACATTTTGACGGAAGATATGCGTTTTCACACACTACACCGGCCTGTAGTGTTCTAGCAGTGTAAGGTTGAGAGTGGGTTTCTTGAGTAGCGGTTTGATGCAGGCCTCTTTGAACGCAGTGGGAAATGTCCCAGTGGTGAGCAAAGAGTTGATGATGTGGGTCAGACCAGGCACAACTGCTGGAGAGATAACATTGAGGAGATGGGTGGAGATGGGATCCAGTGGGCAGGTGGTAGGGTGGTTGGAACCAATGACCTTGGAAACATCATCTTCAGACAGAGTAGAAAAGGCGGGTGATGGTGGTGTAGAAAATTGGCTGTTGATGGCGGTAGTTTTCTTTACGAAGAACGATGCAAAATCATCAGCCGTTAACTCCGATGAAGGTGTGGGAGCAGGCGTACAGAGGAGAGCAGAGAAGGTTTTTAAGAGTGTGCGAGAGTCAGGAGAGTTGCTGATCTTCGAGTGGTTATAATCAGTTTTTGCAGAGGTGACGTCAACGGAGAAAGTAGAGAGGAGAGACTGGTTGAGAGAGAGGTCAGTAAGGTCTTTTGACTTGTGCCATTTTCTCTCAGCTGACCGGAGGCTGGCGCGATGCTCACGTGGTACATCCGATAACCAGGGGGCAGACAGGGATGCACGGGCTGGTCCAGATGTAAGAGGGCATAGGTTGTCCAAGCAGGATGTAAGCGTGGAACACAGAGTGTCTGTGGCACTGTTGGTATTCAAAAGAGAGAGCTCCTCAGAGGGGGGGAGTGCAGACAAGACAGCAGAGGAAAAGCAGAAGGGAGGGACCGTAGGTAGCGCCGGAAAGTGACCAGCGGTAAGACATCTGCGTTGTCTAGAGCGGTGAGGTCGGGGGTGACAAAGAAGTGATCAGACGTGTGCAGCGGAGTGACCTGAGAGTGATGAGTGGAGCATTTCTCGAATCATCCTTGACATTTGCAAAACAGTAAGTGCATTTCTGGTTTTGATTGTTTGATTGCAAGAGACGGCAAATGATTCACGTTAACGCTTTTACTGTTTGTACAATAATTTCTTGACAGACAGTGTCATCGCGATGCAGACAGGAAAAGACATCACTGCATAGCACAAACAAATGTAGAAATCTGAACATAAGACAATCTCCTTAGGGAAAACTGTACATGCAGTGCAGTGGAATTACAGTGCAGTCTTCCTACACCTCCTGACGTTCCGTATATTTTGGGCAACGGATTCTCATCCACATCACAACAAATATCTTCTCTTGCGATACAGCCTGAAAAATCATCTTTCAGAGTGTCTAATCCAGCCTCTGCAGGCATCAGCTGTGATGTCATCACACGTTACATCCATGGCAGCCAGAAGGGTCATCTGTGTATGCTGCTGGCGATCATATACTTTTAATCTTCATGCTGAGAAATATTTCTCAACGGGGTTGAGTAGGGTGAGAGGAACTCCACCAGCATCCTGTTGTGGGCCGCAAACCATTGCCTGATGATGTTGGAGCGAAGGAAACTGACATTGTTCCAAACTAACATGTACTTTGGCAGGTCATCTCCAATCTGCCCCCTCTCTTGTTCAGGGATGAGATCCCTGTAGAGAGTGTCAAAAGACTGTTTAGGTGTGAAAAGGGGCCGTCTGCAACCCAGTGAAGTTGTCTTGCAGTCCTATGTGGAAAGAATATAGTAATGCGAAACACTAAATTGAGTAAAATAAAATGCCACTGTTTACTTGAAGTATACTTACTGTATATTGTAAAACTAGTGCTTAAATGTCGTGTTGGATTATACTATTGAACAGAGACCCATTATAATGCATTTTGATCAACATGACATAAGCAATTGATAATGTAGGAATCTGCACAGAATTGTGTCATAATCATTTGCATGGATATACCAAAGCATTTGCAACTTGTTCAAAGAAATGATAAAATGCTTGTTTGATGTGCACAAGTGACACAAGGATGTAAGGATTGAACAAGAAGTTTTGAGAATTTCAAATCGGATCTGAGAAATGTACCAAATTGACTTAGAAAAAACTGTATTTAAAGTGGGTGGGGGTACTTTTGGGGCAGTTTTGTTTCACCCAAGTGTCCCATTTCCACCCCTCTCAAACTGATGCATGGATGCATATAGCCAGAAACAATTCGTTTGATGCATGCAAAGAAGCAACACTGTGTGTCTCAAGAAGCATTTATTCCTGATTACGTAGACATGCTAAAATTTCAAGGCCACACACTACACATTACACATGACATTACACATTTCATAAAATTTACATTTAGTCATTTAGCAGACGCTTTTTTCCAAAGCGACTTACAGACGAGGAAACATTGGAAGCAATTATAACAATATAGGCAACAAAATGCATAAGTTAATTAAATCCAGTCCATTAAAGCCTAGCACAGTATACAAAGCTAAGAATAGTGAGGTAAGTAAAAAAAAAAATTTTTAAGAAGACAGAAAAGATTTAGAGGTTAAAATCAGTCATCTACATTTTGACGGAAGATATGCGTTTTCACACACTACACCGGCCTGTAGTGTTCTAGCAGTGTAAGGTTGAGAGTGGGTTTCTTCAGTAGCGGTGTGATGCAGGCCTCTTTGAACGCAGTGGGAAATGTCCCAGTGGTGAGCAAAGAGTTGATGATGTGGGTCAGACCAGGCACAACTGCTGGAGAGATAACATGGAGGAGATGGGATCCTGTGGGCAGGTGGTAGGGTGGTTGGAACCAATGACCTTGGAAACATCATCTTCAGACAGAGGAGAAAAGGCGGGTGATGGTGGTGTAGAAAATTGGCTGTTGAGGGCGGTAGTTTTCTTTACGAAGAACGATGCAAAATCATCAGCCGTTAACTCCGATGAAGGTGTGGGAGCAGGCAGACAGAGGAGAGCAGAGAAGGTTTTTAAGAGTGTGCGAGAGTCAGGAGAGTTGCTGATCTTCGAGTGGTTATAATCAGTTTTTGCAGAGGTGTCGTCAACGGAGAAAGTAGAGAGGAGAGACTGGTTGAGAGAGAGGTCAGTATGGTCTTTTGACTTGTGCCATTTTCTCTCAGCTGACCGGAGGCTGGCGCGATGCTCACGTGGTACATCCGATAACCAGGGGGCAGACAGGGATGCACGGGCTGGTCCAGATGTAAGAGGGCATAGGTTGTCCAAGCAGGATGTAAGCGTGGAACACAGAGTGTCTGTGGCACTGTTGGTATTCAAAAGAGAGAGCTCCTCAGAGGGGGGGAGTGAAGACAAGACAGCAGAGGAAAAGCAGGAGGTAGGGACCGTAGGTAGCGCCGGAAAGTGACCAGCGGTAAGACATCTGCGTTGTCTGGAGCGGTGAGGTTGGGGGTGACAAAGAAGTGATCAGACGTGTGCAGCGGAGTGACCTGAGAGTGATGAGTGGAGCATTTCTCGAATCATCCTTGACATTTGCAAAACAGTAAGTGCATTTCTGGTTTTGATTTTTTGATTGCAAGAGACGGCACATGATTCACGTTAACGCTTTTACTGTTTGTACAATAATTTCTTGACAGACAGTGTCATTGAGATGCAGACAGGAAAAGACAGCACTGCATAGCACAAACAAATGTAGAAATCTGAACATAAGACAATCTCCTTAGGGAAAACTGTACATGCAGTGCAGTGGAATTACAGTGCAGTCTTCCTACACCTCCTGACGTTCCCTATATTTTGGGCAACGGATTCTCATCCACATCACAACAAATATCTTCTCTTGCGATACAGCGTGAAAAATCATCTTTCAGAGTGTCTAATCCAGCCTCTGCAGGCATCAGCTGTGATGTCATCACACGTTACATCCATGGCAGCCAGAAGGGTCATCTGTGTATGCTGCTGGCGATCATATACTTTTAATCTTCATGCTGAGAAAAATTCCTCAACGGGGTTGAGTAGGGTGAGAGGAACTCCACCAGCATCCTGTATTGGGCAGCAAACCATTGCCTGATGATGTTGGAGCGATGGAAACTGACATTGTCCCAAACTAACATGTACTTTGGCAGGTCATCTCCAATCTGCCCCCTCTCTTGTTCAGGGATGAGATCCCTGTAGAGAGTGTCAAAAGACTGTTTAGGTGTGAAAAGGGGCCGTCTGCAACCCAGTGAAGTTTTCTTGCAGTCCTATGTGGAAAGAATATAGTAATGCGAAACACTAAATTGAGTAAAATAAAATGCCACTGTTTACTTGAAGTATATTTACTTGATATTGTAAAACTAGTGCTTAAATGTCGTGGGGGATTATACTATTCAACAGAGACCCATTATAATGCATTTTGATCAACATGACATAAGCAATTGATAATGTAGGAATCTGCACAGAATTGTGTCATAATCATTTGCATGGATACACCAAAGCATTTGCAACTTGTTCAAAGAAATGAGAAAATGCTTGTTTGATGTGCACAAGTGACACAAGGATGTAAGGATTGAACAAGAAGTTTTGAGAATTTCAAATCGGATCTGAGAAATGTACCAAATTGACTTAGAAAAAACTGTATTTAAAGTGGGTGGGGGTACTTTTGGGGCAGTTTTGATTCACCCAAGTGTCCCATTTCCACCCCTCTCAAACTGATGCATGGATGCATATAGCCAGAAACAATTCGTTTGATGCATGCAAAGAAGCAACACTGTGTGTCTCAAGAAGCATTTATTCATAATTACGTAGACATGCTAAAATTTCAAGGCCACACACTACACATTACACATTACACATGACATTACACATTTCATAAAATTTACATTTAGTCATTTAGCAGACGCTTTTTTCCAAAGTGACTTACAGACGAGGAAACATTGGAAGCAATTATAACAATATAGGCAACAAAATGCATAAGTTAATTAAATCCAGTCCATTAAAGCCTAGCACATTATACAAAGCTATGAATAGTGAGGTAAGTAAAAAAAAAAATTTTAAGAAGACAGAAAAGAATTAGAGGTTAAAATCAGTCATCTACATTTTGACGGAAGATATGCGTTTTCACACACTACACCGGCCTGTAGTGTTCTAGCAGTGTAAGGTTGAGAGTGGGTTTCTTCAGTAGCGATGTGATGCAGGCCTCTTTGAACACAGTGGGAAATGTCCCAGTGGTGAGCAAAGAGTTGATGATGTGGGTCAGACCAGGCACAACTGCTGGAGAGATAACATGGAGGAGATGGGTGGAGATGGGATCCAGTGGGCAGGTGGTAGGGTGGTTGGAACCAATGACCTTGGAAACATCATCTTCAGACAGAGGAGAAAAGGCGGGTGATGGTGGTGTAGAAAATTGGCTGTTGATGGCGGTAGTTTTCTTTACGAAGAATGATGCAAAATCATCAGCCGTTAACTCCGATGAAGGTGTGGGAGCAGGCGGACAGAGGAGAGCAGAGAAGGTTTTTAAGAGTGTGCGAGAGTCAGGAGAGTTGCTGATCTTCGAGTGGTTATAATCAGTTTTTGCAGAGGTGACGTCAACGGAGAAAGTAGAGAGGAGAGACTGGTTGAGAGAGAGGTCAGTAGGGTCTTTTGACTTGTGCCATTTTCTCTCAGCTGACCGGAGGCTGGCGCGATGCTCACGTGGTACATCCGATAACCAGGGGGCAGACAGGGATGCACGGGCTGGTCCAGATGTAAGAGGGCATAGGTTGTCCAAGCAGGATGTAAGCGTGGAACACAGAGTGTCTGTGGCACTGTTGGTATTCAAAAGAGAGAGCTCCTCAGAGGGGGAGAGTGCAGACAAGACAGCAGAGGAAAAGCAGGAGGGAGGGACCGTAGGTAGCGCCGGAAAGTGACCAGCGGTAAGACATCTGCGTTGTCTGGAGCGGTGAGGTCGGGGTGACAAAGAAGTGATCAGACGTGTGCAGCGGAGTGACCTGAGAGTGATGAGTGGAGCATTTCTCGAATCATCCTTGACATTTGCAAAACAGTAAGTGCATTTCTGGTTTTGATTGTTTGATTGCAAGAGACGGCACGTGATTCACGTTAACGATTTTACTGTGTGTACAATAATTTATTGACAGACAGTGTCATTGCGATGCACACAGGAAAATACAGCACTGCATAGCACAAACAAATGTAGAAATCTGAACATAAGACAATCTCCTTAGGGAAAACTGTACATGCAGTGCAGTGGAATTACAGTGCAGTCTTCCTACACCTCCTGACGTTCCCTATATTTTGGGCAACGGATTCTCATCCACATCACAACAAATATCTTCTCTTGCTATACAGCGTGAACATCATCTTTCAGAGTGTCTAATCCAGCCTCTGCAGGCATCAGCTGTGATGTCATCAGACGTTACATCCATTGCAGCCAGAAGGGTCATCTGTGTATGCTGCTGGCGATCATATACTTTTAATCTTCATGCTGAAAAAAATTTCTCAACGGGGTTGAGTAGGGTGAGAGGAACTCCACCAGCATCCTGTTGTGGGCCGCAAACCATTGCCTGATGATGTTGGAGCGATGGAAACTGACATTGTCCCAAACTAACATGTACTTTGGCAGGTCATCTCCAATCTGCCCCCTCTCTTGTTCAGGGATGAGATCCCTGTAGAGAGTGTCAAAAGACTGTTTAGGTGTGAAAAGGGGCCGTCTGCAACCCAGTGAAGTTTTCTTGCAGTCCTATGTGGAAAGAATATAGTAATGCGAAACACTAAATTGAGTAAAATAAAATGCCACTGTTTACTTGAAGTATATTTACTTGATATTGTAAAACTAGTGCTTAAATGTCGTGGGGGATTATACTATTCAACAGAGACCCATTATAATGCATTTTGATCAACATGACATAAGCAATTGATAATGTAGGAATCTGCACAGAATTGTGTCATAATCATTTGCATGGATACACCAAAGCATTTGCAACTTGTTCAAAGAAATGAGAAAATGCTTGTTTGATGTGCACAAGTGACACAAGGATGTAAGGATTGAACAAGAAGTTTTGAGAATTTCAAATCGGATCTGAGAAATGTACCAAATTGACTTAGAAAAAACTGTATTTAAAGTGGGTGGGGGTACTTTTGGGGCAGTTTTGATTCACCCAAGTGTCCTATTTCCACCCCTCTCAAACTGATGCATGGATGCATATAGCCAGAAACAATTCGTTTGATGCATGCAAAGAAGCAACACTGTGTGTCTCAAGAAGCATTTATTCATAATTACGTAGACATGCTAAAATTTCAAGGCCACACACTACACATTACACATTACACATGACATTACACATTTCATAAAATTTACATTTAGTCATTTAGCAGACGCTTTTTTCCAAAGTGACTTACAGACGAGGAAACATTGGAAGCAATTATAACAATATAGGCAACAAAATGCATAAGTTAATTAAATCCAGTCCATTAAAGCCTAGCACATTATACAAAGCTATGAATAGTGAGGTAAGTAAAAAAAAATGTTTTAAGAAGACAGTTAAGAATTAGAGGTTAAAATCAGTCATCTACATTTTGACGGAAGATATGCGTTTTCACACACTACACCGGCCTGTAGTGTTCTAGCAGTGTAAGGTTGAGAGTGGGTTTCTTCAGTAGCGTTGTGATGCAGGCCTCTTTGAACGCAGTGGGAAATGTCCCAGTGGTGAGCAAAGAGTTGATGATGTGGGTCAGACCAGGCACAACTGCTGGAGAGATAACATGGAGGAGATGGGTGGAGATGGGATCCAGTGGGTAGGTGGTAGGGTGGTTGGAACCAATGACCTTGGAAACATCATCTTCAGGCAGAGGAGAAAAGGCGGGTGATGGTGGTGTAGAAAATCGGCTGTTGATGGCGGTAGTTTTCTTTACGAAGAACGATGCAAAATCATCAGCCGTTAACTCCGATGAAGGTGTGGGAGCAGGCGGACAGAGGAGAGCGGAGAAGGTTTTTAAGAGTGTGCGAGAGTCAGAAGAGTTGCTGATCTTCGAGTGGTTATAATCAGTTTTTGCAGAGGTGACGTCAACGGAGAAAGTAGAGAGGAGAGACTGGTTGAGAGAGAGTTCAGTATGGTCTTTTGACTTGTGCCATTTTCTCTCAGCTGACCGGAGGCTGGCGCGATGCTCACGTGGTACATCCGATAACCAGGGGGCAGACAGGGATGCACGGGCTGATCCAGATGTAAGAGGGCATAGGTTGTCCAAGCAGGATGTAAGCGTGGAACACAGAGTGTCTGTGGCACTGTTGGTATTCAAAAGAGAGAGCTCCTCAGAGGGGGGGAGTGCAGACAAGACAGCAGAGGAAAAGCAGGAGGGAGGGACCGTAGGTAGCGCCGGAAAGTGACCAGCGGTAAGACATCTGCGTTGTCTGGAGCGGTGAGGTCGGGGGTGACAAAGAAGTGATCAGACGTGTGCAGCGGAGTGACCTGAGAGTGATGAGTGGAGCATTTCTCGAATCATCCTTGACATTTGCAAAACAGTAAGTGCATTTCTGGTTTTGATTGTTTGATTGCAAGAGACGGCACATGATTCACGTTAACGCTTTTACTGTTTGTACAATAATTTATTGACAGACATTGTCATTGCGATGCAGACAGGAAAAGACAGCACTGCATAGCACAAACAAATGTAGAAATCTGAACATAAGACAATCTCCTTAGGGAAAACTGTACAGGCAGTGCAGTGGAATTACAGTGCAGTCTTCCTACACCTCCTGACGTTCCCTATATGTTGGGCAACGGATTCTCATCCACATCACAACAAATATCTTCTCTTGCGATAGAGCGTGAAAATCATCTTTCAGAGTGTCTAATCCAGCCTCTGCAGGCATCAGCTGTGATGTCATCACACGTTACATCCATGGCAGCCAGAAGGGTCATCTGTGTATGCTGCTGGCGATCATATACTTTTAATCTTCATGCTGAGCAAAATTCCTCAACGTGGTTGAGTAGGGTGAGAGGAACTCCACCAGCATCCTGTTGTGGGCCGAAAACCATTGCCTGATGATGTTGGAGCGATGGAAACTGACATTGTCCCAAACTAACATGTACTTTGGCAGGTCATCTCCAATCTGCCCCCTCTCTTGTTCAGGGATGAGATCCCTGTAGAGAGTGTCAAAAGACTGTTTAGGTGTGAAAAGGGGCCGTCTGCAACCCAGTGAAGTTGTCTTGCAGTCCTATGTGGTAAGAATATAGTAATGCAAAACACTAAATTGAGTAAAATAAAATGCCACTGTTTACTTGAAGTATACTTACTGTATATTGTAAAACTAGTGCTTAAATGTCGTGGGGGGTTATACTATTGAACAGAGACCCATTATAATGCATTTTGATCAACATGACATAAGCAATTGATAATGTAGGAATCTGCACAGAATTGTGTCATAATCATTTGCATGGATATACCAAAGCATTTGCAACTTGTTCAAAGAAATGAGAAAATGCTTGTTTGATTTGCACAAGTGACACAAGGATGTAAGGATTGAACAAGAAGTTTTGAGAATTTCAAATCGGATCTGAGAAATGTACCAAATTGACTTAGAAAAAACTGTATTTAAAGTGGGTGGGGGTACTTTTGGGGCAGTTTTGTTTCACCCAAGTGTCCCATTTCCACCCCTCTCAAACTGATGCATGGATGCATATAGCCAGAAACAATTCGTTTGATGCATGCAAAGAAGCAACACTGTGTGTCTCAAGAAGCATTTATTCATGATTACGTAGACATGCTAAAATTTCAAGGCCACACACTACACATTACACATTACACATGACATTACACATTTCATAAAATTTACATTTAGTCATTTAGCAGATGCTTTTTTCCAAAGCGACTTACAGACGAGGAAACATTGGAAGCAATTATAACAATATAGGCAACAAAATGCATAAGTTAATTAAATCCAGTCCATTAAAGCCTAGCACAGTATACAAAGCTAAGAATACTGAGGTAAGTAAAAAAAAATTTTTTTAAGAAGACAGAAAAGATTTAGAGGTTAAAATCAGTCATCTACATTTTGATGGAAGATATGCGTTTTCACACACTACACCGGCCTGTAGTGTTCTAGCAGTGTAAGGTTGAGAGTGGGTTTCTTCAGTAGCGGTGTGATGAAGGCCTCTTTGAACGCAGTGGGAAATGTCCCAGTGGTGAGCAAAGAGTTGATGATGTGGGTCAGACCAGGCACAACTGCTGGAGAGATAACATGGAGGAGATGGGTGGAGATGGGATCCAGTGGGCAGATGGTAGGGTGGTTGGAACCAATGACCTTGGAAACATCATCTTCAGACAGAGGAGAAAAGGCGGTTGATGGTGGTGTAGAAAATTGGCTGTTGATGGCGGTAGTTTTCTTTACGAAGAACGATGCAAAATCATCAGCCGTTAACTCCGATGAAGGTGTGGGAGCAGGCGGACAGAGGAGAGCAGAGAAGGTTTTTAAGAGTGTGCGAGAGTCAGGAGAGTTGCTGATCTTCGAGTGGTTATAATCAGTTTTTGCAGAGGTGACGTCAACGGAGAAAGTAGAGAGGAGAGACTGGTTGAGAGAGAGGTCAGTATGGTCTTTTGACTTGTGCCATTTTCTTTCAGCTTACCGGAGGCTGGCGCGATGCTCACGTGGTACATCCGATAACCATGGGGCAGACAGGCATGCACGGGCTGGTCCAGATGTAAGAGGGCATAGGTTGTCCAAGCAGGATGTAAGCGTGGAACACAGAGTGTCTGTGGCACTGTTGGTATTCAAAAGAGAGAGCTCCTCAGAGGGGGGGAGTGCAGACAAGACAGCAGAGGAAAAGCAGGAGGGAGGGACCGTAGGTAGCGCCGGAAAGTGACCAGCGGTAAGACATCTGCGTTGTCTGGAGCGGTGAGGTCGGGGTTGACAAAGAAGTGATCAGACGTGTGCAGCGGAGTGACCTGAGAGTGATGAGTGGAGCATTTCTCGAATCATCCTTGACATTTGCAAAACAGTAAGTGCATTTCTGGTTTTGATTGTTTGACTGCAAGAGACGGCACATGATTCACATTAACGCTTTTACTGTTTGTACAATAATTTATTGACAGACAGTGTCATTGCGATGCAGACAGGAAAAGACAGCACTGCATAGCACAAACAAATGTAGAAATCTGAACATAAGACAATCTCCTTAGGGAAAACTGTACATGCAGTGCAGTGGAATTACAGTGCAGTCTTCCAACACCTCCTGACGTTCCCTATATTTTGGGCAACGGATTCTCATCCACATCACAACAAATATCTTCTCTTGCGATACAGCGTGAAAATCATTTTTCAGAGTGTCTAATCCAGCCTCTGCAGGCATCAGCTGTGATGTCATCACACGTTACATCCATTGCAGCCAGAAGGATCATCTGTGTATGCTGCTGGCGATCATATACTTTTAATCTTCATGCTGAGAAAAATTCCTCAACGGGGTTGAGTAGGGTGAGAGGAACTCCACCAGCATCCTGTTGTGGGCCGCAAACCATTGCCTGATGATGTTGGAGCGATGGAAACTGACATTGTCCCAAACTAACATGTACTTTGGCAGGTCATCTCCAATCTGCCCCCTCTCTTGTTCAGGGATGAGATCCCTGTAGAGAGTGTCAAAAGACTGTTTAGGTGTGAAAAGGGGCCGTCTGCAACCCAGTGAAGTTGTCTTGCAGTCCTATGTGGAAAGAATATAGTAATGCGAAACACTAAATGGAGTAAAATAAAATGCCACTGTTTACTTGAAGTATACTTACTGTATATTGTAAAACAAGTGCTTAAATGTCGTGGGGGGTTATACTATTCAACAGAGACCCATTATAATGCATTTTGATCAACATGACATAAGCAATTGATAATATAGGAATCTGCACAGAATTGTGTCATAATCATTTGCATGGATATACCAAAGCATTTGCAACTTGTTCAAAGAAATGAGAAAATGCTTGTTTGATGTGCACAAGTGACACAAGGATGTAAGGATTGAACAAGAAGTTTTGAGAATTTCAAATCGGATCTGAGAAATGTACCAAATTGACTTAGAAAAAACTGTATTTAAAGTGGGTGGGGGTACTTTTGGGGCAGTTTTGTTTCACCCAAGTGTCCCATTTCCACCCCTCTCAAACTGATGCATGGATGCATATAGCCAGAAACAATTCGTTTGATGCATGCAAAGAAGCAACACTGTGTGTCTCAAGAAGCATTTATTCCTGATTACGTAGACATGCTAAAATTTCAAGGCCACACACTACACATTACACATGACATTACACATTTCATAAAATTTACATTTAGTCATTTAGCAGACGCTTTTTTCCAAAGCGACTTACAGACAAGGAAACATTGGAAGCAATTATAACAATATAGGCAACAAAATGCATGAGTTAATTAAATCCAGTCCATTAAAGCCTAGCACAGTATACAAAGCTAAGAATAGTGAGGTAAGTAAAAAAAATTTTTTTAAGAAGACAGAAAAGAATTAGAGGTTAAAATCAGTCATCTACATTTTGACGGAAGATATGCGTTTTCACACACTACACCGGCCTGTAGTGTTCTAGCAGTGTAAGGTTGAGAGTGGGTTTCTTGAGTAGCGGTGTGATGCAGGCCTCTTTGAACGCAGTGGGAAATGTCCCAGTGTTGAGCAAAGAGTTGATGATGTGGGTCAGACCAGGCACAACTGCTGGAGAGATAACATGGAGGAGATGGGTGGAGATGGGATCCAGTGGGCAGGTGGTAGGGTGGTTGGAACCAATGACCTTGGAAACATAATCTTCAGACAGAGGAGAAAAGGCGGGTGATGGTGGTGTAGAAAATTGGCTGTTGATGCCGGTAGTTTTCTTTACGAAGAACGATGCAAAATCATCAGCCGTTAACTCCGATGAAGTTGTTGGAGCAGGCGGACAAAGAAGAGCAGAGAAGGTTTTTAGGAGTGTGCGAGAGACAGGAGAGTTGCTGATCTTCGAGTGGTTATAATCAGTTTTTGCAGAGGTGACATCAACGGAGAAAGTAGAGAGGAGAGACTGGTTGAGAGAGAGGTCAGTATGGTCTTTTGACTTGTGCCATTTTCTCTCAGCTGACCGGAGGCTGGCGCGATGCTCACGTGGTACATCCGATAACCAGGTGGCAGACAGGGATGCACGGGCTGGTCCAGATGTAAGAGGGCATAGGTTGTCCAAGCAGGATGTAAGCGTGGAACACAGAGTGTCTGTGGCACTGTTGGTATTCAAAAGAGAGAGCTCCTCAGAGGGGGGGAGTGCAGACAAGACAGCAGAGGAAAAGCAGGAGGGAGGGACCGTAGGTAGCACCGGAAAGTGACAAGCGGTAAGACATCTGCGTTGTCTGGAGCGGTGAGGTTGGGGGTGACAAAGAAGTGATCAGACGTCTGCAGCGGAGTGACCTGAGAGTGATGAGTGGAGCATTTCTCGAATCATCCTTGACATTTGCAAAACAGTAAGTGCATTTCTGGTTTTGATTTTTTGATTGCAAGAGACGGCACATGATTCTCGTTAACGCTTTTACTGTTTGTACAGTAATTTATTGACAGACAGTGTCATTGCGATGCAGACAGGAAAAGACAGCACTGCATAGCACAAACAAATGTAGCAATCTGAACGTAAGACAATCTCCTTAGGGAAAACTGTACATGCAGTGCCGTGGAATTACAGTGCAGTCTTCCTACACCTCCTGACGTTCCCTATATTTTGGGCAACGGATTCTCATCCACATCACAACAAAAATCTTCTCTTGCGATACAGCGCGAAAATCATCTTTCAGAGTGTTTAATCCAGCCTCTGCAGGCATCAGCTGTGATGTCATCACACGTTACATCCATTGCAGCCAGAAGGGTCATCTGTGTATGCTGCTGGCGATCATATACTTTTAATCTTCATGCTGAGCAAAATTCCTCAACGTGGTTGAGTAGGGTGAGAGGAACTCCACCAGCATCCTGTTGTGGGCCGAAAACCATTGCCTGATGATGTTGGAGCGATGGAAACTGACATTGTCCCAAACTAACATGTACTTTGGCAGGTCATCTCCAATCTGCCCCCTCTCTTGTTCAGGGATGAGATCCCTGTAGAGAGTGTCAAAAGACTGTTTAGGTGTGAAAAGGGGCCGTCTGCAACCCAGTGAAGTTGTCTTGCAGTCCTATGTGGTAAGAATATAGTAATGCAAAACACTAAATTGAGTAAAATAAAATGCCACTGTTTACTTGAAGTATACTTACTGTATATTGTAAAACTAGTGCTTAAATGTCGTGGGGGGTTATACTATTGAACAGAGACCCATTATAATGCATTTTGATCAACATGACATAAGCAATTGATAATGTAGGAATCTGCACAGAATTGTGTCATAATCATTTGCATGGATATACCAAAGCATTTGCAACTTGTTCAAAGAAATGAGAAAATGCTTGTTTGATTTGCACAAGTGACACAAGGATGTAAGGATTGAACAAGAAGTTTTGAGAATTTCAAATCGGATCTGAGAAATGTACCAAATTGACTTAGAAAAAACTGTATTTAAAGTGGGTGGGGGTACTTTTGGGGCAGTTTTGTTTCACCCAAGTGTCCCATTTCCACCCCTCTCAAACTGATGCATGGATGCATATAGCCAGAAACAATTCGTTTGATGCATGCAAAGAAGCAACACTGTGTGTCTCAAGAAGCATTTATTCATGATTACGTAGACATGCTAAAATTTCAAGGCCACACACTACACATTACACATTACACATGACATTACACATTTCATAAAATTTACATTTAGTCATTTAGCAGATGCTTTTTTCCAAAGCGACTTACAGACGAGGAAACATTGGAAGCAATTATAACAATATAGGCAACAAAATGCATAAGTTAATTAAATCCAGTCCATTAAAGCCTAGCACAGTATACAAAGCTAAGAATACTGAGGTAAGTAAAAAAAAATTTTTTTAAGAAGACAGAAAAGATTTAGAGGTTAAAATCAGTCATCTACATTTTGATGGAAGATATGCGTTTTCACACACTACACCGGCCTGTAGTGTTCTAGCAGTGTAAGGTTGAGAGTGGGTTTCTTCAGTAGCGGTGTGATGAAGGCCTCTTTGAACGCAGTGGGAAATGTCCCAGTGGTGAGCAAAGAGTTGATGATGTGGGTCAGACCAGGCACAACTGCTGGAGAGATAACATGGAGGAGATGGGTGGAGATGGGATCCAGTGGGCAGATGGTAGGGTGGTTGGAACCAATGACCTTGGAAACATCATCTTCAGACAGAGGAGAAAAGGCGGTTGATGGTGGTGTAGAAAATTGGCTGTTGATGGCGGTAGTTTTCTTTACGAAGAACGATGCAAAATCATCAGCCGTTAACTCCGATGAAGTTGTTGGAGCAGGCGGACAAAGAAGAGCAGAGAAGGTTTTTAGGAGTGTGCGAGAGACAGGAGAGTTGCTGATCTTCGAGTGGTTATAATCAGTTTTTGCAGAGGTGACATCAACGGAGAAAGTAGAGAGGAGAGACTGGTTGAGAGAGAGGTCAGTATGGTCTTTTGACTTGTGCCATTTTCTCTCAGCTGACCGGAGGCTGGCGCGATGCTCACGTGGTACATCCGATAACCAGGTGGCAGACAGGGATGCACGGGCTGGTCCAGATGTAAGAGGGCATAGGTTGTCCAAGCAGGATGTAAGCGTGGAACACAGAGTGTCTGTGGCACTGTTGGTATTCAAAAGAGAGAGCTCCTCAGAGGGGGGGAGTGCAGACAAGACAGCAGAGGAAAAGCAGGAGGGAGGGACCGTAGGTAGCACCGGAAAGTGACAAGCGGTAAGACATCTGCGTTGTCTGGAGCGGTGAGGTTGGGGGTGACAAAGAAGTGATCAGACGTCTGCAGCGGAGTGACCTGAGAGTGATGAGTGGAGCATTTCTCGAATCATCCTTGACATTTGCAAAACAGTAAGTGCATTTCTGGTTTTGATTTTTTGATTGCAAGAGACGGCACATGATTCTCGTTAACGCTTTTACTGTTTGTACAGTAATTTATTGACAGACAGTGTCATTGCGATGCAGACAGGAAAAGACAGCACTGCATAGCACAAACAAATGTAGCAATCTGAACGTAAGACAATCTCCTTAGGGAAAACTGTACATGCAGTGCCGTGGAATTACAGTGCAGTCTTCCTACACCTCCTGACGTTCCCTATATTTTGGGCAACGGATTCTCATCCACATCACAACAAAAATCTTCTCTTGCGATACAGCGCGAAAATCATCTTTCAGAGTGTTTAATCCAGCCTCTGCAGGCATCAGCTGTGATGTCATCACACGTTACATCCATTGCAGCCAGAAGGGTCATCTGTGTATGCTGCTGGCGATCATATACTTTTAATCTTCATGCTGAGAAAAATTCCTCAATGGGGTTGAGTAGGGTGAGAGGAACTCCACCAGCATCCTGTTGTGGGCCGCAAACCATTGCCTGATGATGTTGGAGCGATGGAAACTGACATTGTCCCAAACTAACATGTACTTTGGCAGGTCATCTCCAATCTGCCCCCTCTCTTGTTCAGGGATGAGATCCCTGTAGAGAGTGTCAAAAGACTGTTTAGGTGTGAAAAGGGGCCGTCTGCAACCCAGTGAAGTTGTCTTGCAGTCCTATGTGGAAAGAATATAGTAATGCGAAACACTAAATTGAGTAAAATAAAATGCCACTGTTTACTTGAAGTATACTTACTGTATATTGTAAAACTAGTGCTTAAATGTCGTGGGGGGTTATACTATTGAACAGAGACCCATTATAATGCATTTTGATCAACATGACATAAGCAATTGATAATGTAGGAATCTGCACAGAATTGTGTCATAATCATTTGCATGGATATACCAAAGCATTTGCAACTTGTTCAAAGAAATGAGAAAATGCTTGTTTGATTTGCACAAGTGATACAAGGATGTAAGGATTGAACAAGAAGTTTTGAGAATTTCAAATCGGATCTGAGAAATGTACCAAATTGACTTAGAAAAAACTGTATTTAAAGTGGGTGGGGGTACATTTGGGGCAGTTTTGTTTCACCCAAGTGTCCCATTT
Source organism: Barbatula barbatula (assembly GCF_947034865.1). NCBI lineage: Eukaryota > Metazoa > Chordata > Actinopteri > Cypriniformes > Nemacheilidae > Barbatula > Barbatula barbatula. The sequence continues at coordinate 13,209,332 of NC_136778.1, forward strand.
CCACCCCTCTCAAACTGATGCATGGATGCATATAGCCAGAAACAATTCGTTTGATGCATGCAAAGAAGCAACACTGTGTGTCTCAAGAAGCATTTATTCATGATTACGTAGACATGCTAAAATTTCAAGGCCACACACTACACATTACACATTACACATGACATTACACATTTCATAAAATTTACATTTAGTCATTTAGCAGATGCTTTTTTCCAAAGCGACTTACAGACGAGGAAACATTGGAAGCAATTATAACAATATAGGCAACAAAATGCATAAGTTAATTAAATCCTGTCCATTAAAGCCTAGCACAGTATACAAAGCTAAGAATAGTGAGGTAAGTAAAAAAAAAATTTTAAGAAGACAGAAAAGAATTAGAGGTTAAAATCAGTCATCTACATTTTGACGGAAGATATGCGTTTTCACACACTACACCGGCCTGTAGTGTTCTAGCAGTGTAAGGTTGAGAGTGGGTTTCTTCAGTAGCGGTGTGATGCAGGCCTCTTTGAACGCAGTGGAAAATGTCCCAGTGGTGAGCAAAGAGTTGATGATGTGGGTCAGACCAGGCACAACTGCTGGAGAGATAACATGGAGGAGATGGGTGGAGATGGGATCCAGTGGGCAGGTGGTAGGGTGGTTGGAACCAATGACCTTGGAAACATCATCTTCAGACAGAGGAGAAAAGGCGGGTGATGGTGGTGTAGAAAATTGGCTGTTGATGGCGGTAGTTTTCTTTACGAAGAACGATGCAAAATCATCAGCCGTTAACTCCGATGAAGGTGTGGGAGCAGGCGGACAGAGGAGAGCAGAGAAGGTTTTTAAGAGTGTGCGAGAGTCAGGAGAGTTGCTGATCTTCGAGTGGTTATAATCAGTTTTTGCAGAGGTGACGTCAACGGAGAAAGTAGAGAGGAGAGACTGGTTGAGAGAGAGGTCAGTATGGTCTTTTGACTTGTGCCATTTTCTCTCAGCTGACCGGAGGCTGGCGCGATGCTCACGTGGTACATCCGATAACCAGGGGGCAGACAGGGATGCACGGGCTGGTCCAGATGTAAGAGGGCATAGGTTGTCCAAGCAGGATGTAAGCGTGGAACACAGAGTGTCTGTGGCACTGTTGGTATTCGAAAGAGAGAGCTCCTCAGAGGGGGGGAGTGCAGACAAGACAGCAGAGGAAAAGCAGGAGGGAGGGACCGTAGGTAGCGCCGGAAAGTGACCAGCGATAAGATATCTGCGTTGTCTGGAGCGGTGAGCTCGGGGGTGACAAAGAAGTGTTCAGACGTGTGCAGCGGAGTGACCTGAGAGTGATGAATGGAGCATTTCTCGAACCATCCTTGACATTTCCAAAACAGTAAGTGCATTTCTGGTTTTGATTGTTTGATTGCAAGAGACAGCACATGATTCACGTTAACGCTTTTACTGTTTGTACAATAATTTATTGACAGACAGTGTCATTGCGATGCAGACAGGAAAAGACAGCACTGCATAGCACAAACAAATGTAGAAATCTGAACATAAGACAATCTCCTTAGGGAAAACTGTACATGCAGTGCAGTGGAATTACAGTGCAGTCTTCCTACACCTCCTGACGTTCCCTATATTTTGGGCAACGGATTCTCATCCACATCACAACAAATATCTTCTCTTGCGATACAGCGTGAAAATCATCTTTCAGAGTGTCTAATCCAGCCTCTGCAGGCATCAGCTGTGATGTCATCACACGTTACATCCATGGCAGCCAGAAGGGTCATCTGTGTATGCTGCTGGCGATCATATACTTTTAATCTTCATGCTGAGAAAAATTCCTCAACGGGGTTGAGTAGGGTGAGAGGAACTCCACCAGCATCCTGTTGTGGGCCGCAAACCATTGCCTGATGATGTTGGAGCGATGGAAACTGACATTGTCCCAAACTAACATGTACTTTGGCAGGTCATCTCCAATCTGCCTGCTCTTTGGTTCAGGGATGAGATCCCTGTAGAGAGTGTTAAAAGACTGTTTAGGTGTGAAAAGGGGCCGTCTGCAACCCAGTGAAGTTGTCTTGCAGTCCTATAGGGAAAGAATATAGTAATGCGAAACACTAAATTGAGTAAAATAAAATGCCATTGTTTACTTGAAGTAAACTTACTGTATATTGTAAAACTAGTGCTTAAATGTCGTGGGGGATTATACTATTCAACAGAGACCCATTATAATGCATTTTGATCAACATGACATAAGCAATTAATAATGTAGGAATCTGCACAGAATTGTGTCATAATCATTTGCATGGATATACCAAAGCATTTGCAACTTGTTCAAAGAAATGAGAAAATGCTTGTTTGATTTGCACAAGTGACACAAGGATGTAAGGATTGAACAAGAAGTTTTGAGAATTTCAAATCGGATCTGAGAAATGTACCAAATTGACTTAGAAAAAACTGTATTTAAAGTGGGTGGGGGTACTTTTGGGGCAGTTTTGTTTCACCCAAGTGTCCCATTTCCACCCCTCTCAAACTGATGCATGGATGCATATAGCCAGAAACAATTCGTTTGATGCATGCAAAGAAGCAACACTGTGTGTCTCAAGAAGCATTTATTCATGATTACGTAGACATGCTAAAATGTCAAGGCCACACACTACACATTACACATTACACATTACACATGACATTACACATTTCATAAAATTTACATTTAGTCATTTAGCAGATGCTTTTTTCCAAAGCGACTTACAGACGAGGAAACATTGGAAGCAATTATAACAATATAGGCAACAAAATGCATAAGTTAATTAAATCCAGTCCATTAAAGCCTAGCACAGTATACAAAGCTAAGAATAGTGAGGTAAGTAAAACAAATTTTTTAAGAAGACAGAAAAGAATTAGAGGTTAAAATTAGTCATCTACATTTTGACGGAAGATATGCGTTTTCACACACTACACCGGCCTGTAGTGTTCTAGCAGTGTAAGGTTGAGAGTGGGTTTCTTCAGTAGCGGTGTGATGCAGGCCTCTTTGAACGCAGTGGGAAATGTCCCAGTGGTGAGCAAAGAGTTGATGATGTGGGTCAGACCAGGCACAACTGCTGGAGAGATAACATGGAGGAGATGGGTGGCGATGGGATCCAGTGGGCAGGTGGTAGGGTGGTTGGAACCAATGACCTTGGAAACATCATCTTCAGACAGAGGAGAAAAGGCGGGTGATGGTGGTGTAGAAAATTGGCTGTTGATGGCGGTAGTTTTCTTTACGAAGAACGATGCAAAATCATCAGCCGTTAACTCCGATGAAGGTGTGGGAGCAGGCGGACAGAGGAGAGCAGAGAAGGTTTTTAAGAGTGTGCGAGAGTCAGGAGAGTTGCTGATCTTCGAGTGGTTATAATCAGTTTTTGCAGAGGTGACGTCAACGGAGAAAGTAGAGAGGAGAGACTGGTTGAGAGAGAGGTCAGTAGGGTCTTTTGACTTGTGCCATTTTCTCTCAGCTGACCGGAGGCTGGCGCGATGCTCACGTGGTACATCCGATAACCGGGGGGCAGACATGGATGCACGGGCTGGTCCAGATGTAAGAGGGCATAGGTTGTCCAAGCAGGATGTAAGCGTGGAACACAGAGTGTCTGGGTCACTGTTGGTATTCAAAAGAGAGAGCTCCTCAGAGGGGGGGAGTGCAGACAAGACAGCAGAGGAAAAGCAGGAGGGAGGGACCGTATTAGCGCCGGAAAGTGACCAGCGGTAAGACATCTGCGTTGTCTGGAGCGGTGAGCTCGGGGTTGACAAAGAAGTGATCAGACGTGTGCAGCGGAGTGACCTGAGAGTGATGAGTGGAGCATTTCTCGAATCATCCTTGACATTTGCAAAACAGTAAGTGCATTTCTGGTTTTGATTGTTTGATTGCAAGAGACGGCACATGATTCACGTTAACGCTTTTACTGTTTGTACAATAATTTATTGACAGACAGTGTCATCGCGATGCAGACAGGAAAAGACAGCACTGCATAGCACAAACAAATGTAGAAATCTGAACATAAGACAATCTCCTTAGGGAAAACTGTACATGCAGTGCAGTGGAATTACAGTGCAGTCTTCCTACACCTCCTGACGTTCCCTATATTTTTGGCAACGGATTCTCATCCACATCACAACAAATATCTTCTCTTGCGATACAGCATGAAAAATCATCTTTCAGAGTGTCTAATCCAGCCTCTGCAGGCATCTGCTGTGATGTCATCACACGTTACATCCATGGCAGCCAGAAGGGTCATCTGTGTATGCTGCTGGCGATCATATACTTTTAATCTTCATGCTGAGAAAAATTCCTCAACGGGGTTGAGTAGGGTGAGAGGAACTCCACCAGCATCCTGTTGTGGGCCGCAAACCATTGCCTGATGATGTTGAATTGTGGGAATTAAGATCAATATATGGATCGATATAAAAATGGATGATTGATGTTGTTTAAATCAGATGTATTTTCCTACATGACATGATTGTGAACAAAAGCTTGAAGTTGAGAGTTCTTCAGTTGCTAGATGTTGCCAGAGATGGAATGTGGTCAGTTAGTGGGGGGTTGCAGGATCTGCTTATGTGTGAATGTGTAACAATAACCACATCTTATTTTTGGGGAAGAAATGTGTACACCCAAGGATCTTATTGTGGTTTAAACGTGCCTTTACATTTAATATGATTTCATTATTGATTACTAACTATGCATAATATGTTGAAAATATAACCAGTGTGTTAGTTGGGTTACCCAGGAATTCAGCTGATACTGTGGTTGTCCACAGGAAATGGGTATGTGTGTGTTAAGATCAGGTTACGCACAGAGCGTGTTGGGCCTCTATAATTTGTTACAGATGTCGGGTTTGAAAAACAAGGCAGTGAGCTGATTGGCTGAGACAGGACAAAGAAGGAAAAGCGGATTGGACCCCGCCATGGAGAAGAGATTCGGCGAGAAATATATAAGCTTCTGAATGTGTATTTCGGGGTCGGTTCTTTGTTAAGACTGTGTGTGTCTGAAATTTATTGATCAGAAGTCTCAAACAAACAGCTGTTTCGGTGGATTCTCAACGTTTTCTGAACTGGCCTCTCTTCAATTTTTGAACGCGCAGAACATTGTTTAAATGTTCATCAGATGGTGACCCCGAACGCGATTGGAGAAAGAGGCATCTACAGAGAATTGTAAAACTCGGAGAGTGACCGAAAATTGGGACGAGACAACTTTTGACTTCAACACGCTGTCGACAGAATTAAATAAGGTGAGCAGAGACCTGTTTAAACGAACTTCTGCAGATTGGATATTCCAAATTTATGTGTTGAATTTGAAGTATATCTGTTCCATTGAGAAGAAATTAAAAATCATTGATATTTGTTGATCAGAATTAATGGCCCGTCACGAGTTTTATTTACGTTAACAAGACGCGGTGATAGGCCCGTCACGAGTTTTATTTACGTTAACAAGACCGGTGAAAGGCCGCGTCACGAGTTTTATTTACATTAACAAGACGCGGTGAAAGGCCCGTCACGGTGTATTTACGTTAACAAGACCGGTGAAAGGCCGCGTCACGAGCCATATTTATAAAGGTACACTAAAAGCCGATTAAATTGTGCATATTGTGTATTGTACACTGTACCATTGTTGTGTAAAATGTCTGAATTTGAGAAGAAATGTGTGATTTATGGGAATTCCCCTGTAATTATGCAGTGGGAAAAAATTGTTGATATGTTAATGGCTCAATCAGAACCGAAAACTCGTAAGAAAGACAGGAAAATCTGGGAAAAAAATGGAGTGAAATTTGCATGGAGAATGTGTGGAAGGAATCTGAGAAAGTGTTGATTAAGATCACTCCAAAAATCAGGGAAATGGAGGAAAAAGCGCATGCAAGTTTAAACAAACATGTAGAAGGAGGAAAAGATGTGAAGTGGTTAGATAAAAATAAGCATAAAAAGGAGGAAGAGAGATTGAGAGAAGAATTACGTCTTTGGACACGCATTGCTCTGACTGCAATTGCTTTGAGTTCCCCTAGGGGGGGCACAGGACATGTGCAATCGGAGGAGTCAGAGAAAGAAATGGTGAGAGAGTCAGGAAGTGCAGGAGCCAGTATCTCGCGTCATACTGAGACCACCCCCTTATATCCTGATTTGAATAAGCTGTTGCCCCCGCCCTACATACCAGCTTCACAGCAAGTGCAAGTGAATGTGAAAGATTCGATGGTGGAGGTAGACATGCCAGATCTAGATGTTTTAAAGGATCAAATAAACGTGTTGACAGCACAATTAGAACTAATGGTAAATAGACAGGAAACCTTACAAAGAAAGGATAGCATAACAAACCAAAGAGCACAAGTAGTGCACAATGAGGAGGAAGGCAGAGACATGAAGGGACAGGAAGCATGTAATAACAGTGAGGATGGAGGGCCACTGCAGGTATGTAGGGACGTAGTTATTAAAGGAACTATGATGTCTACCCCAGTGTCACAGGGTACTAGGAGTCGTACCAGAGCCTGTCAATCCATTCCAGCCTGTCAATTCACTCCCCCTCAAGAGAGACAATGGGACAGTATGTGTCGCCCAGGTAGTGAGTATGATGAAAGGAATGTTAATGTGCCAAACGCCCAGCTGATGTCAGGAGGGGCAACTAACATGCCTCTGTTACAGGGCAACCGAGGGGTACCAAAGTACCAGCCCTGGAGCCATAGTGACATGACAGCTGTGCTGGCAAAATTGCCCCCCATTACATCTGGTGGAGGCAGATGGCTTATAAAGTTGATGGCATTGTGCCACGGCACCACCTTGGCGGTAGGAGACATAAGATGCCTTTTAGGCAAAGTTTTTACTGTTTCGCAGATGGCAGAGTTTGAGAAGGATGCAAACATTGAAGACGAACCCAATGACGCACGGTATATCACTGTCAGTACAGCGATCGCCAGGGCCCTCAGAGAAAAATTTCCAACACCCCCAACCGTATACCAAAACATTAAGTTCCGCATTAAGCCTGGTGAGACTGGAGCGAGTTACTATTTTAGATGCGCAGCTGAATGGGAGCAGATGGTAGTCTAAATAATCCAATTACGCGTAATATATTTAGAACTGCCGTAATGACAGGGGCCCCCAATGGTGTCAAGCAGGCAATGGAATGTAATCCTGACACTCCAGTTGCCAGCAACGAAATGTGGGAAAGACATCTAGTGTTCCATATTGACAGATCAGTCGATAAGCAGGATAAAGAACAGGAGGAATTAGAAAAGACAAAGCAACAATTGTTAAAACTACAATTAGAAATGGCTAAGTCAGATACCAAAAAATCAAAACAAATGTCACAACGTCCTGTGAGCAGCGGCTTTGACGGGCAGCCCGGGGTGAAGACCCCACCTTTTCCCATAGTCACACCTGAAACTTTTGGCTATGCTCAGGGAGGACATGTCCCTAATTTCCAATTAATAAAACCATGGGGAGGGTATAGGCCACGGGGCAATAGCGGATGGGCTAGGGGGAAGCCGAGTGGGGGAGGGGTGCGCTACAGGGATGCATGTCATCAGTGTGGGGGGACTGATCATTGGAGGAGACATTGTCCCATGACAGGGGACAGCCAGTATATGGGACCACCTGCGGGGGGATGGGATCCTCATAGAGGTGGGCCCAGTGGTCGTGGCAGAGGACCACAAACTCCGAAATACCCGGAGCAACAATGCCCACCTCCCCACTCGATTCAGGCGCCCTTGAACCCGACTTGGGGCCAGGGGGTAGATGCGGATTGTTGAAGGGGCCAACAGAGAACAATCATGCGAGGTTTGGCTGAGCCTTACATGATTTTAGTGGTCAACAACAGGCCACTAACAGCTTTGGTAGATACCGGAGCAACATACTCCACAGTAACGAGGGGCACAATCACTGACAAAGATCTAAGTGATAAGACTGTTGGAGTTATGGGATTCTCTGGAGGGTTCGAACACTGGCATCTTACTGTTCCTCTTACCACGAAAGTGGCAAATCAGTCCCTGTCACACTCATTTCTATATTCCACAAAAGCACCTGTTCCCCTATTGGGCAGAGATCTGTTGATTAAATTGGGTGCAAATATTTTATGCTCACCAGAAGGTGTCACAGTCACGTTCCCGGACGGCACTAAAGTCGACTGTTCACAGGCACACAGTAGAGAGGGCCACCAGCAGGTTTTGCTGGGAGGACCCTTGCAAGAGATGGCAGACATATATTGGGTGGAACTAGATAATTCACAATCAGGAGCCAGAGCACTGTATAAGAGTCAGTGGCCCTGGATCAAAGACTTAGCTGTCTATTTGCCTCCCATCGACCCCCTGCATTGTACACTATTTTATGACCGTAATGACACTGTCACATACCAGGAAATGTTCCATGAAATTGAGGGCCAAATGTGGACACTCACAGGGGAGGGTCTATATGTAGGACAAGAGGGTGTAGTAGTTCCAGTTACACTGACACCAGAACAACAGATATGGTATGAAATGGCAGACACAGCTGAACCTCACATTTCTATGGCACTGCATCCAGGCCATGAAGCTCGAGAGTTAGGAGCTATGACAAAAAGGTTATGCTTGGTGACCGATTGGGAGCCCTCTGGCATTGTTGGGGTTTTGCATTCGCGTATGACAGATTCATATTGGGTACCACAAAAAACGGCCGATAGGGGCCAATTAACTCACCTCGAAATTACAAGAAGCCATGGTCGCGAACTCACAGACGGTCCCGGAGCTGAGCAGTTAATTAACAGCCAGCCGGACGACCTCTGGTCACAAGGTCCAACGGACGTTGGCCTCTGTAACATTGAGCCAGTCAAATTTCAGTTAAAATCGACAGAACCAGTTTGGGTCCCACAATATCCTAACAAAAGGGAGGCAGAGGAAGGCATTGCGCCCACTGTTCAAGGTTTAGTGGAGAAAGGTGTCATTATTCCATGGCGATCGCCATGGAACACCCCGATTTTTCCTGTAAAAAAACCAGGCACAAACAAATATAGATTAGTCCATGACCTGCGTCGAGTAAACAGCCTGGTGACAACACCAACAATTGCCGTACCAAACCCATATACTGCCATCTCAAATTTGACCCCAGCTCACCAATGGTTCACATGCATTGATTTGGCCAACGCTTTTTTCTGTATACCAATCTCAGAAGAATGTAAATCGTGCCTGACTTTCACTTACCGAAAATGTCAATATTCTTATAACAGACTTCCACAGGGCTTTATTTTATCGCCAGGGATATTCAATCAGGTCCTAAAAAATCAGCTGATAAATTGTGTGTTGCCTGTAGATTGCGTTCTAATAATGTATGTTGATGATCTTTTGCTAGCAGCCACAACCAACGAAGATTGCTTAAAAGCAACGGGCGTCATTCTGAGACAGCTGTATGCGTCTGGGTTCAAGGTTAGTAAAGAAAAACTGCAGGTCAGCAGGCCATCTGTTACTTTCATGGGCCGTTTAATCACAGGCCAAGGCACAACATTGTCTGATCGCCAACGTGATGGCATTTTGTCACACCCGAAGCCACACAATGTGAAGGACATGCTTTCCTTTCTGGGATTGACAGGTTTCAGCAGAAATTATATCCCTATGTATGTAGCGGTCACCAAGCCATTACGAGACATGGTCAAGGAACAAGGCATGAGAAATGTGCAGGCGAAGTTAACATGGACCCCTGAAGCAGAAACCGCGTTCATTAAATTGAAAGGGGAGCTGTCACATGCAGCATATCTGCATAGCCCTGATTACAGCAAGGCATTTTTCCTAGACGTTTCTGAAACAGGGAATAGTGCACATGGAGTACTTTTTCAGAAGCAGTCTAGTGCTAGACGTGTGCTCATGTATGTCAGTGTCCTAATGGACACCATTGAACAACGCCAGCCGGTTTGTGCCAGGTTTACTGCAGGATTAGCAAAGATCATTGAAAAGACATCACACATTGTGATGGGTCATCAGTTAACGGTCCTGACCACGCACTCTGTCATGTCGTTTGTCAATTCTGCATCATTTACGTTTTCACCGTTGAGGCAGAGAAAACTGTCCAAATGTCTAACGGCGCCAAACATAACATATAAACACGACGGCATTAACATGGCAGATTTGTTCACCAAAGGGGAACCACATGACTGTGCACCAATCACTGACCTGGCATCTCGTGTTCGCCAGGACTTAACTGCAACCCCTATCCCTGAAGCCTCGGACGTGATTACATTTTTCACGGACGGGTGCTGTTTTAGAGCTCATGATGGCACTTTGGTCTCAGCTTATTCTGTTGTGCAGCAAACAGACTTAGGTTACACGACTAGGGAAGCAGAGAAAATAGAAGGCAAACAGTCGGCACAGAGAGCAGAACTAATTGCGGTCACACAAGCACTTAAACTTGCAGGGTCTGGCAAAGTCAACATTTATAGTGACTCAGCTTATGTCGTGGGTGCTGTCCATGTCGAACTCGCAGTTTGGCAAAGGAGTGGGTTCGTCACTATGTCTGGTAAGCCTATAGCACATGATGCAGAGGCACGTGCACTGTTGGACGCATTGAAAATTCCAGCAGCTGTTTCTGTCATAAAATGTCAGGGCCACTGTAAAACAGACAGTGCTGTAGCACGGGGAAATGAGGCTGCTGACTTGGCTGCCAAAACAGCTGCAGGCTATCAGGTGACCATGATGGTACAGACTGACTGTTCATATGTGAAACTGTTACCATCTTTCAGCAGAGAAACACTTGTGGCCGAACATGGCAAATGTACACCAGAAGAACTGTCAACGTGGACAGAGTATGGGGCCCTGTGTGCACCAGATGGTCTGTGGCAGGCCCCAGATGGCAGACCAGCATTGCCCATGAGCCTGTCACGCTCTATCATGACCCAAGCACACACTATGTCGCACGTGAGTTCAAAACAGATGATGAAAACATTGCAATATTGGTGGCATCCTTTTTTGATGGCTATGGTGTCTAACTTTGTACTTTCATGCGACATTTGTCAAAAACATAACATCAAACCAACTTTAAAACAGTTAAAGGGCACATTTTTGCCATTGCGAGGCCCAGGAGAGGAAATCGTGATTGATTTTACAGACATGGTAGAGAGGGTGCAAGGGAAACGGTATTTGTTGGTGATTGTTGACCAATTCACAGGTTGGCCTGAGGCTTTTCCTTGTGGGAAAGAAGACAGCACTGCAGTCATTAAGTGTCTCATTAATTTGTACATTCCGCATTACGGTTTCCCCCGGCATATCCGGTCAGATAACGGCTCGCACTTCAAAAATGAGCATTTAAAAATCGTAGAGAAATCGCTGGGTCTAACGCATGCGTTTGGAGCCGTCTATCATCCTGAATCGCAAGGTAAGGTCGAACGGATGAACCTAACACTGAAACTTAAATTGGTTAAAATCTGTGCACAGACCAAATTATCATGGCTATCAGCTCTTCCGTTGGCTCTAATGTCTGTACGTTCCTCTGTTAACAGAATCACTGGCTTTACACCTTTTGAATTGCTTACAGGTAGATCTTTTCCAGGACCGTCGACGCCGCTGAAGCCGGACACCTGTGTACCACTTTCACATTGTGTATATTTTGACAAACTGACTGCTATGATTCAACATTCCTCTCAGCAGACTCCCTCTGACATTGCTGGAGAACCTGTCGAGTCCGGTTCACAGTGGGTGCGCCTGAAGAAGTTTCGAAGGAAGTGGAATGAGCCACGCTGGACGGAACCTCTGAAAGTGACAGCAAGGACATCGCATTGTGTCCGTCTATCTGGCAAGGGCGAAACCTGGTATCACTTGTCTTCTTGTGTTAACTGTAATCCACCAAACAGGTCGCTGTCAGAGACTGCTGTGGACCTGAGGGCTCAGGTCCAAGAGGGGGAGGGTATCTCTGGAGCAGAAAGTGGAGCAGAAAGTGGGACACAGGCATCAACGACAGTGGCATTAACAAACTAGTGCAAAAAACAATCTAGTGCAAAAAAGGCTGTGGGTTGGACAATTTAGATTTTGCAAAAGTCAACATTTTCATATTAATTTTTATCGTAAGCTCTATATCTTAATTATCTTTCTAATTCTTTATAATCAATATATATTGTTGTTATTGTGATTCTTCTTCAATTTTAATATTCATATTTTCCATATTTACTATTTTTCATATTTTTATATTCCTAGTTTTCATATTTCATATTCAGTATTTTTCCATATTTTTATATTGTTATTGTGATTTTATATTGTCATACTCATTAACGTATAACCATTTATCCCTTACATTTCTATTTTGTGGGATTTTAACCACATATTTTTTCTTAATTTCATATTCCCATTAAGTGTACTGTGTGTTTAACCATTTAAATTTTTCCAAGAGTGTGTTTAACCATTTAAAGTCCAAGAGAGGGTAACGAGATGAAGCTGTGGGAAAACTGTAAGCTGTCAGGGATCCTATTAATAATTTCAGGGGTTATAGTAGGAATAATTTTTAGCATAACTGAGGGTCAGGAAAGCAACAACAACATATCGAAACCGAGTTACAAAAGAGCCATAGCCGATACGAGGTTACCATGTGAACAACTCGTAATTAACTATGTTTGGGGTAAGACCACATCATTTACTTTCGACCTATGCGCTGTCATAAATTGTGGGGGAAAAAATTGTTCATGGAGGGGGTACGAGGTATATGTATGTACGGACGGGAATATGGACAGTGTTTGTAAGGCGTACCAGTCTAGGCAAACCTATAGGGGTGAATGGTGTCCATCGTGGAATAAAGTAATAGCATATACCGGTGGTTGGACCCCGAAAGAACCTAGCCTTTGGACCCGTACCTCGGCAAAATTTGATTTTAAAATGCAAAGAGATTATAGTGCAAGCCAAAATCCACTCACCATTTCAATATCCACCAGAACGGGATCAGCCAATTATACAGGGGAGTTTTTCCTTATAATGGGGGTGCACAGCCCAGGAACAGATAAAAAAGCAGTAATAAAATTTGTTGTGGACAGTTCACCTGAGGAGGAAAGAAATGGGACAGTAGCTGAGCCATTATCGGCAGGACAAAAGAATGGGGTAGTAGAAGTAGATTACACAATGTTAAAACCAGAAGATATGATAGAGAGAGCCACAGGATATGGGGAAAATAATTTGTGGCTGGAATGGATAATTACCACAGCCAGAGAACAGAGCTTAGACGATTGTGTTGGATGTGCTAATGCAAGACCCCATTTATATATTGAACCAGCCCCGTTGTACCAAAACGATACGTGGGGTTATGAGTGTATGCTGGCATTGACACGGATGGCCAGTCCAAAAAATTGTACCACATTGGCAGCAATATTCCCACCAATAACCAACCTTTCACGGGCAGGTCCATTTACACCAAAGAAAGCAAATTATACCTGTTTTGATATTAAACGCCTATCACCAACCAGCAACCTGGGGGAGATAAATAAGGAGTGGTGTGATCAGATCATAGTAGATAATGGGACTGAGATAGGTACGTGGGCTAGGGCAGGTTTGTATTATTATTGTGGAGATCGAAGATTATTTACTAGGATACATGAGAAGGCAAAGGGAGTGTGTGCCATGGTGAGACTGGGAGCCCCAATAACCCTGATAGGAGACAGAGCAGTCAGAACGGAAACCGTGAATTCAGCAACATTGACTAGAAGACGTCGGAGACACATCATTACAAAAAGAGCAATAGGATCAAGTGTAGATTTATCATTAAATAGTCCGACATACATTGACGCGATTGGGATTCCACGAGGTGTACCGGATGAATATAAACTAGCGAACCAAGTGGCAGCAGGTTTTGAGAATATACCAATAATAGCTGCTATTTTTCCAGTCACCCCAAACAAGAATGTAGATAGGATTAATTATGTACATTATAATGTGATGAGGTTAGCAAATATGTCAAGGGATGCAGTAGATGGTTTAGCAGAACAGCTAGCACCAACTTCACTTATGGCTATACAGAACCGTATGGCTCTGGACATGTTGTTGGCAGAAAAGGGAGGAGTATGTGTTATGTTTGGTGATCTTTGCTGTACTTACATTCCTAATAATACAGCACCAGACGGATCAGTCACTAGGGCATTGGAAGGTTTGAGAACTTTGTCTATCGAAATGAAGGAACATTCAGGAGTGAATAATCCTATTGGAGATTGGCTAGACAAGGCACTAGGCAAATGGAAATCAGTTTTAATGTCGATTGTGTTATCAATAGCTGTATTTGCAGGTATTTTGGTCTCATGCGGATGCTGTTGTATTCCCTGTATCAGATCACTATGTAACAGAGTGATATTATCGGCAATAGAAAAGACAGATTTAACCCCTCCGAAATATACCATGCCTCTATTGTCTGGCGACCACTTCCTAGTTGAGGATGATAATGATGTTTGTAATGTTTTATGACCATTTTTTAATGGTCAAGAGAGGGAATTGTGGGAATTAAGATCAATATATGGATCGATATAAAAATGGATGATTGATGTTGTTTAAATCAGATGTATTTTCCTACATGACATGATTGTGAACAAAAGCTTGAAGTTGAGAGTTCTTCAGTTGCTAGATATGCCAGAGATGGAATGTGGTCAGTTAGTGGGGGGTTGCAGGATCTGCTTATGTGTGAATGTGTAACAATAACCACATCTTATTTTTGGGGAAAAAATGTGTACACCCAAGGATCTTATTGTGGTTTAAACGTGCCTTTACATTTAATATGATTTCATTATTGATTACTAACTATGCATAATATGTTGAAAATATAACCAGTGTGTTAGTTGGGTTACCCAGGAATTCAGCTGATACTGTGGTTGTCCACAGGAAATGGGTATGTGTGTGTTAAGATCAGGTTACGCACAGAGCGTGTTGGGCCTCTATAATTTGTTACAGATGTCGGGTTTGAAAAACAAGGCAGTGAGCTGATTGGCTGACACAGGACAAAGAAGGAAGTCGGATTCAACCCCGCCATGGAGAAGAGATTCGGCGAGAAATATATAAGCTTCTGAATGTGTATTTCGGGGTCGGTTCTTTGTTAAGACTGTGTGTGTCTGAGAATCCACCGAAACAGCTGTTTGTTTGAGACTTCTGATCAATAAATTTCAACGTTTTCTGAACTGGCCTCTCTTCAATTTTTGAACGCGCAGAACATTGTTTAAATGTTCATCAAGCGATGGAAACTGACATTGTCCCAAACTAACATGTACTTTGGCAGGTCATCTCCAATCTGCCCGCTCTTTGGTTCAGGGATGAGATCCCTGTAGAGAGTGTTAAAAGACTGTTTATGTGTGAAAAGGGGCCGTCTGCAACCCAGTGAAGTTGTCTTGCAGTCCTATGTGGAAAGAATATAGTAATGCGAAACACTAAATTGAGTAAAATAAAATGCCACTGTTTACTTGAAGTAAACTTACTGTATATTGTAAAACTAGTGCTTAAATGTCGTGGGGGATTATACTATTCAACAGAGACCCATTGTAATGCATTTTGATCAACATGACATAAGCAATTGATAATGTAGGAATCTGCACAGAATTGTGTCATAATCATTTGCATGGATATACCAAAGCATTTGCAACTTGTTCAAAGAAATGAGAAAATGCTTGTTTGATGTGCACAAGTGACACAAGGATGTAAGGATTGAACAAGAAGTTTTGAGAATTTCAAATCGGATCTGAGAAATGTACCATATTGACTTAAAAAAACTGTATTTAAAGTGGGTGGGGGTACTTTTGGGGCAGTTTTGTTTCACCCAAGTGTCCCATTTCCACCCCTCTCAAACTGATGCATGGATGCATATAGCCAGAAACAATTCGTTTGATGCATGCAAAGAAGCAACACTGTGTGTCTCAAGAAGCATTTATTCATGATTACGTAGACATGCTAAAATTTCAAGGCCACACACTACACATTACACATTACACATGACATTACACATTTCATAAAATTTACATTTAGTCATTTAGCAGATGCTTTTTTCCAAAGCGACTTACAGACGAGGAAACATTGGAAGCAATTATAACAATATAGGCAACAAAATGCATAAGTTAATTAAATCCAGTCCATTAAAGCCTAGCACAGTATACAAAGCTAAGAATAGTGAGGTAAGTAAAAAAAAAAATTTTAAGAAGAAAGAAAAGAATTAGAGGTTAAAATCAGTCATCTACATTTCGACGGAAGATATGCATTTTCACACACTACACCGGCCTGTAGTGTTCTAGCAGTGTAAGGTTGAGAGTGGGTTTCTTCAGTAGCGGTGTGATGCAGGCCTCTTTGAACGCAGTGAGAAATGTCCCAGTGGTGAGCAAAGAGTTGATGATGTGGGTCAGACCAGGCACAACTGCTGGAGAGATAACATGGAGGAGATGGGTGGAGATGGGATCCAGTGGGCAGGTGGTAGGGTGGTTGGAACCAATGACCTTGGAAACAAAATCTTCAGACAGAGGAGAAAAGGCAGGTGATGGTGGTGTAGAAAATTGCCTGTTGATGGCGGTAGTTTTCTTTACGAAGAACGATGCAAAATCATCAGCCGTTAACTCCGATGAAGGTGTGGGAGCAGGCGGACAGAGGAGAGCAGAGAAGGTTTTTAAGAGTGTGCGAGAGTCAGGAGAGTTGCTGATCTTCGAGTGGTTATAATCAGTTTTTGCAGAGGTGACGTCAACGGAGAAAGTAGAGAGGAGAGACTGGTTGAGAGAGAGGTCAGTATGGTCTTTTGACTTGTGCCATTTTCTCTCAGCTGACCGGAGGCTGGCGCGATGCTCACGTGGTACATCCGATAACCAGTGGGCAGACAGGGATGCACGGGCTGGTCCAGATGTAAGAGGGCATATGTTGTCCAAGCAGGATGTAAGCGTGGAACACAGAGTGTCTGTGGCACTGTTGGTATTCAAAAGAGAGAGCTCCTCAGAGATGGGGAGTGAAGACAAGACAGCAGAGGAAAAGCAGGAGGGAGGGAACGTAGGTAGCGCCTGAAAGTGACCAGCGGTAAGATATCTGCGTTGTCTGGAGCGGTGAGGTCGGGGGTGACAAAGAAGTGATCAGACGTGTGCAGCGGAGTGACCTGAGAGTGATGAGTGGAGCATTTCTCGAATCATCCTTGACATTTGCAAAACAGTAAGTGCATTTCTGGTTTTGATTGTTTGACTGCAAGAGACGGCACATGATTCACGTTAACGCTTTTACTGTTTGTACAATAATTTCTTGACAGACAGTGTCATTGCGATGCAGACAGGAAAAGACAGCACTGCATAGCACAATTAAATGTAGAAATCTGAACATAAGACAATCTCCTTAGGGAAAACTGTACATGCAGTGCAGTGGAATTAAAGTGCAGTCTTCCTACACCTCCTGACGTTCCCTATATTTTGGGCAACGGATTCTCATCCACATCACAACAAATATCTTCTCTTGCGATACAGCGTGAAAATCATCTTTCAGAGTGTCTAATCCAGCCTCTGCGGGCATCAGCTGTGATGTCATCACACGTTACATCCATGGCAGCCAGAAGGGTCTGCTGCTGGCGATCATATACTTTTAATCTTCATGCTGAGAAAAATTCCTCAACGGGGTTGAGTAGGGTGAGAGGAACTCCATCAGCATCCTGTTGTGGGCCGCAAACCATTGCCTGATGATGTTGGAGCGATGGAAACTGACATTGTCCCAAACTAACATGTACTTTGGCAGGTCATCTCCAATCTGCCCCCTCTCTTGTTCAGGGATGAGATCCCTGTAGAGAGTGTCAAAAGACTGTTTAGGTGTGAAAAGGGGCCGTCTGCAACCCAGTGAAGTTGTCTTGCAGTCCTATGTGGAAAGAATATAGTAATGCGAAACACTAAATGGAGTAAAATAAAATGCCACTGTTTACTTGAAGTATACTTACTGTATATTGTAAAACTAGTGCTTAAATGTCGTGGGGGGTTATACTATTCAACAGAGACCCATTATAATGCATTTTGATCAACATGACATAAGCAATTGATAATGTAGGAATCTGCACAGAATTGTGTCATAATCATTTGCATGGATATACCAAAGCATTTGCAACTTGTTCAAAGAAATGAGAAAATGCTTGTTTGATGTGCACAAGTGACACAAGGATGTAAGGATTGAACAAGAAGTTATGAGAATTTCAAATCGGATCTGAGAAATGTACCAAATTGACTTAGAAAAAACTGTATTTAAAGTGGGTGGGGGTACTTTTGGGGCAGTTTTGTTTCACCCAAGTGTCCCATTTCCACCCCTCTCAAACTGATGCATGAAAGCATGTAGCCAGAAACAATTCGTTTGATGCATGCAAAGAAACAACACTGTGTGTCTCAAGAAGCATTTATTCATGATTACGTAGACATGCTTAAATTTCAAGGCCACACACTACACATTACACATTACACATGACATTACACATTTCGTAAAATTTACAATTAGTCATTTAGCAGACGCTTTTTTCCAAAGCGACTTACAGACGAGGAAACATTGGAAGCAATTATAACAATATAGGCAACAAAATGCATAAGTTAATTAAATCCAGTCCATTAAAGCCTAGCACAGTATAAAAAGCTAAGAATAGTGAGGTAAGTACAAAAATTTTTTTTTAAGAAGACAGAAAAGAATTAGAGGTTAAAATCAGTCATCTACATTTTGACGGAAGATATGCGTTTTCACACACTACACCGGCCTGTAGTGTTCTAGCAGTGTAAGGTTGAGAGTGGGTTTCTTCAGTAGCGGTTTGATGCAGGCCTCTTTGAACGCAGTGGGAAATGTCCCAGTGGTGAGCGAAGAGTTGATGATGTGGGTCAGACCAGGCACAACTGCTGGAGAGATAACAAGGAGGAGATGGGTAGAGATGGGATCCAGTGGGCAGGTGGTAGGGTGGTTGGAACCAATGACCTTGGAAACATCATCTTCAGACAGAGTAGAAAAGGCGGGTGATGGTGGTGTAGAAAATTGGCTGTTGATGGCGGTAGTTTTCTTTACGAAGAACGATGCAAAATCATCAGCCGTTAACTCCGATGAAGGTGCGGGAGCAGGCGGACAGAGGAGAGCAGAGAAGGTTTTTAAGAGTGTGCGAGAGTCAGGAGAGTTGCTGATCTTCGAGTGGTTATAATCAGTTTTTGCAGAGGTGACGTCAACGGAGAAAGTAGAGAGGAGAGACTGGTTGAGAGAGAGGTCAGTATGGTCTTTTGACTTGTGCCATTTTCTCTCAGCTGACCGGAGGCTGGCGCGATGCTCACGTGGTACATCCGATAACCGGGGGGCAGACAGGGATGCACGGGCTGGTCCAGATGTAAGAGGGCATAGGTTATCCAAGCAGGATGTAAGCGTGGAACACAGAATGTCTGTGGCACTGTTGGTATTCAAAAGAGAGAGCTCCTCAGAGGGGGGGAGTGCAGACAAGACAGCAGAGGAAAAGCAGGAGGGAGGGACCGTAGCCAGCGCCGGAAAGTGACCAGCGGTAAGACATCTGCGTTGTCTGGAGCGGTGAGGTCGGGGGTGACAAAGAAGTGATCAGACGTGTGCAGCGGAGTGACCTGAGAGTGATGAATGGAGCATTTCTCGAATCATCCTTGACATTTGCAAAACAGTAAGTGCATTTCTGGTTTTGATTGTTTGATTGCAAGAGACGGCACATGATTCACGTTAACGCTTTTACTGTTTGTACAATAATTTATTGACAGACAGTGTCATTGCGATGCAGACAGGAAAAGACAGCACTGCATAGCACAAACAAATGTAGAAATCTGAACATAAGACAATCTCCTTAGGGAAAACTGTACATGCAGTGCAGTGGAATTACAGTGCAGTCTTCCTACACCTCCTGACATTCCCTATATTTTGGCCAACGGATTCTCATCAACATCACAACAAATATCTTCTCTTGCGATACAGCGTGAAAATCATCTTTCAGAGTGTCTAATCCAGCCTCTGCAGGCATCAGCTGTGATGTCATCACACGTTACATCCATGGCAGCCAGAAGGGTCATCTGTGTATGCTGCTGGCGATCATATACTTTTAATCTTCATGCTGAGAAAAATTCCTCAACGGGGTTGAATAGGGTGAGAGGAACTCCACCAGCATCCTGTTGTGGGCCGCAAACCATTGCCTGATGATGTTGGAGCGATGGAAACTGACATTGTCCCAAACTAACATGTACTTTGGCAGGTCATCTCCAATCTGCCCCCTCTCTTGTTCAGGGATGAGATCCCTGTAGAGAGTGTCAAAAAAATGTTTAGGTGTGAAAAGGGGCCGTCTGTAACCCAGTGAAGTTGTCTTGCAGTCCTATGTGGAAAGAATATAGTATAGCAAAACACTAAATTGAGTAAAATAAAATGCCACTGTTTACTTGAAGTATACTTACTGTATATTGTAAAACTAGTGCTTAAATGTCGTGGGGGATTATACTATTCAACAGAGACCCATTATAATGCATTTTGATCAACATGACATAAGCAATTGATAATGTAGGAATCTGCACAGAATTGTGTCATAATCATTTGCATGGATATACCAAAGCATTTGCAACTTGTTCAAAGAAATGAGAAAATGCTTGTTTGATGTGCACAAGTGACACAAGGATGTAAGGATTGAACAAGAAGTTTTGAGAATTTCAAATCGGATCTGAGAAATGTACCAAATTGACTTAGAAAAAACTGTATTTAAAGTGGGTGGGGGTACTTTTGGGGCAGTTTTGTTTCACCCAAGTGTCCCATTTCCACCCCTCTCAAACTGATGCATGGATGCATAAAGCCAGAAACAATTCGTTTGATGCATGCAAAGAAGCAACACTGTGTGTCTCAAGAAGCATTTATTCCTGATTACGTAGACATGCTAAAATTTCAAGGCCACACACTACACATTACACATGACATTATACATTTCATAAAATTTACATTTAGTCATTTAGCAGACGCTTTTTTCCAAAGCGACTTACAGACAAGGAAACATTGGAAGCAATTATAACAATATAGGCAACAAAATGCATGAGTTAATTAAATCCAGTCCATTAAAGCCTAGCACAGTATACAAAGCTAAGAATAGTGAGGTAAGTAAAACAATTTTTTTTAAGAAGACAGAAAAGAATTAGAGGTTAAAATCAGTCATCTACATTTTGACGGAAGATATGCGTTTTCACACACTACACCGGCCTGTAGTGTTCTAGCAGTGTAAGGTTGAGAGTGGGTTTCTTCAGTAGCGGTGTGATGCAGGCCTCTTTGAACGCAGTGGGAAATGTCCCAGTGTTGAGCAAAGAGTTGATGATGTGGGTCAGACCAGGCACAACTGCTGGAGAGATAACATGGAGGAGATGGGTGGAGATGGGATCCAGTGGGCAGGTGGTAGGGTGGTTGGAACCAATGACCTTGGAAACATAATCTTCAGACAGAGGAGAAAAGGCGGGTGATGGTGGTGTAGAAAATTGGCTGTTGATGCCGGTAGTTTTCTTTACGAAGAACGATGCAAAATCATCAGCCGTTAACTCCGATGAAGTTGTTGGAGCAGGCGGACAAAGAAGAGCAGAGAAGGTTTTTTAGAGTGTGCGAGAGACAGGAGAGTTGCTGATCTTCGAGTGGTTATAATCAGTTTTTGCAGAGGTGACATCAACGGAGAAAGTAGAGAGGAGAGACTGGTTGAGAGAGAGGTCAGTATGGTCTTTTGACTTGTGCCATTTTCTCTCAGCTGACCGGAGGCTGGCGCGATGCTCACGTGGTACATCCGATAACCAGGGGGCAGACAGGGATGCACGGGCTGGTCCAGATGTAAGAGGGCATAGGTTGTCCAAGCAGGATGTAAGCGTGGAACACAGAGTGTCTGTGGCACTGTTGGTATTCAAAAGAGAGAGCTCCTCAGAGGGGGGGAGTGCAGACAAGACAGCAAAGGAAAAGCAGGAGGGAGGGACCGTAGGTAGCACCGGAAAGTGACCAGCGGTAAGACATCTGCGTTGTCTGGAGCGGTGAGGTTGGGGGTGACAAAGAAGTGATCAGACGTGTGCGGCGGAGTGACCTGAGAGTGATGAGTGGAGCATTTCTCGAGTCATCCTTGACATTTGCAAAACAGTAAGTGCATTTCTGGTTTTGATTGTTTGATTGCAAGAGACGGCACATGATTCACGTTAACGCTTTTACTGTTTGTACAATAATTTATTGACAGACAGTGTCATTGCGATGCAGACAGGAAAAGACAGCACTGCATAGCACAAACAAATGTAGAAATCTGAACATAAGACAATCTCCTTAGGGAAAACTGTACATGCAGTGCAGTGGAATTACAGTGCAGTCTTCCTACACCTCCTGACGTTCCCTATATTTTGGGCAACGGATTCTCATCCACATCACAACAAATATCTTCTCTTGCGATACAGCGTGAAAATCATTTTTCAGAGTGTCTAATCCAGCCTCTGCAGGCATCAGCTGTGATGTCATCACACGTTACATCCATTGCAGCCAGAAGGATCATCTGTGTATGCTGCTGGCGATCATATACTTTTAATCTTCATGCTGAGAAAAATTCCTCAACGGGGTTGAGTAGGGTGAGAGGAACTCCACCAGCATCCTGTTGTGGGCCGCAAACCATTGCCTGATGATGTTGGAGCGATGGAAACTGACATTGTCCCAAACTAACATGTACTTTGGCAGGTCATCTCCAATCTGCCTGCTCTTTGGTTCAGGGATGAGATCCCTGTAGAGAGTGTTAAAAGACTGTTTAGGTGTGAAAAGGGGCCGTCTGCAACCCAGTGAAGTTGTCTTGCAGTCCTATAGGGAAAGAATATAGTAATGCGAAACACTAAATTGAGTAAAATAAAATGCCACTGTTTACTTGAAGTAAACTTACTGTATATTGTAAAACTAGTGCTTAAATGTCGTGGGGGATTATACTTTTCAACAGAGACCCATTATAATGCATTTTGATCAACATGACATAAGCAATTAATAATGTAGGAATCTGCACAGAATTGTGTCATAATCATTTGCATGGATATACCAAAGCATTTGCAACTTGTTCAAAGAAATGAGAAAATGCTTGTTTGATTTGCACAAGTGACACAAGGATGTAAGGATTGAACAAGAAGTTTTGAGAATTTCAAATCGGATCTGAGAAATGTACCAAATTGACTTAGAAAAAACTGTATTTAAAGTGGGTGGGGGTACTTTTGGGGCAGTTTTGTTTCACCCAAGTGTCCCATTTCCACCCCTCTCAAACTGATGCATGGATGCATATAGCCAGAAACAATTCGTTTGATGCATGCAAAGAAGCAACACTGTGTGTCTCAAGAAGCATTTATTCATGATTACGTAGACATGCTAAAATTTCAAGGCCACACACTACACATTACACATTACACATGACATTACACATTTCATAAAATTTACATTTAGTCATTTAGCAGACGCTTTTTTCCAAAGCGACTTACAGACGAGGAAACATTGGAAGCAATTATAACAATATAGGCAACAAAATGCATAAGTTAATTAAATCCAGTCCATTAAAGCCTAGCACAGTATACAAAGCTAAGAATAGTGAGGTAAGTAAAAAAAACATTTTTTACGAAGACAGAAAAGAATTAGAGGTTAAAATCAGTCATCTACATTCTGACGGAAGATATGCGTTTTCACACACTACACCGGCCTGTAGTGTTCTAGCAGTGTAAGGTTGAGAATATGTTTCTTCAGTAGCGGTGTGATGCAGGCCTCTTTGAACGCAGTGGGAAATGTCCCAGTGGTGAGCAAAGAGTTGATGATGTGGGTCAGACCAGGCACAACTGCTGGAGAGATAACATGGAGGAGATGGGTGGAGATGGGATCCAGTGGGCAGGTGGTAGGGTGGTTGGAACCAATGACCTTGGAAACATCATCTTCAGACAGAGGAGGAAAGGCGGGTGATGGTGGTGTAGAAAAATGGCTGTTGATGGCGGTAGTTTTCTTTACGAAGAACGATGCAAAATCATCAGACGTTAACTCCGATGAAGGTGTGGGAGCAGGCGGACAGAGGAGAGCAGAGAAGGTTTTTAAGAGTGTGCGAGAGTCAGGAGAGTTGCTGATCTTCGAGTGGTTATAATCAGTTTTTGCAGAGGTGACGTCAACGGAGAAAGTAGAGAGGAGAGACTGGTTGAGAGAGAGGTCAGTATGGTCTTTTGACTTGTGCCATTTTCTCTCAGCTGACCGGAGGCTGGCGCGATGCTCACGTGGTACATCCGATAACCAGGGGGCAGACAGGGATGCACGGGCTGGTCCAGATGTAAGAGGGCATAGGTTGTCCAAGCAGGATGTAAGCGTGGAACACAAAGTGTCTGTGGCACTGTTGGTATTCAAAAGAGAGAGCTCCTCAGAGGGGGGGAGTGCAGACAAGACAGCAGAGGAAAAGCAGGAGGGAGGGACCGTAGGTAGCGCCTAAAAGTGACCAGCGGTAAGACATCTGCGTTGTCTGGAGCGGTGAGGTTGGGGGTGACAAAGAAGTGATCAGACGTGTGCAGCAGAGTGACCTGAGAGTGATGAGTGGAGCATTTCTCGAATCATTCTTGACATTTGCAAAACAGTAAGTGCATTTCTGGTTTTGATTTTTTGATTGCAAGAGACGGCACATGATTCACGTTAACGCTTTTACTGTTTGTACAATAATTTCTTGACGGACAGTGTCATTGCGATGCAGACAGGAAAAGACAGCACTGCATAGCACAAACAAATGTAGAAATCTGAACATAAGACAATCTCCTTAGGGAAAACTGTACATGCAGTGCAGTGGAATTACAGTGCAGTCTTCCTACACCTCCTGACGTTCCCTATATTTTGGGCAACGGATTCTCATCCACATCACAACAAATATCTTCTCTTGCGATACAGAGTGAAAATCATCTTTCAGAGTGTCTAATCCAGCCTCTGCAGGCATCAGCTGTGATGTCATCACACGTTACATCCATGGCAGCCAGAAGAGTCATCTATGTATGCTGCTGGCGATCATATACTTTTAATCTTCATGCTGAGAAAAATTCCTCAACGGGGTTGAGTAGGGTGAGAGGAACTCCACCAGCATCCTGTTGTGGGCCGCAAACCATTGCCTGATGATGTTGGAGCGAAGGAAACTGACATTGTCCCAAACTAACATGTACTTTTGCAGGTCATCTCCAATCTGCCCCCTCTCTTGTTCAGGGATGAGATCCCTGTAGAGAGTGTCAAAAGACTGTTTAGGTGTGAAAAGGGGCCGTCTGCAACCCAGTGAAGTTGCCTTGCAGTCCTATGTGGAAAGAATATAGTAATGCGAAACACTAAATTGAGTAAAATAAAATGCCACTGTTTACTTGAAGTATACTTACTGTATACTGTAAAACTAGTGCTTAAATGTCGTGTTGGATTATACTATTCAACAGAGACCCATTATAATGCATTTTGATCAACATGACATAAGCAATTGATCATGTAGGAATCTGCACAGAAGTGTGTCATAATCATTTGCATGGATATACCAAAGCATTTGCAACTTGTTCAAAGAAATGAGAAAATGCTCGTTTGATGTGCACAAGTGACACAAGGATGTAAGGCTTGAACAAGAAGTTTGAGAATTTCAAATCGCAACTGAGAAATGTACCAAATTGACTTAGAAAAAACTGTATTTAAAGTGGGTGGGGGTACTTTTGGGGCAGTTTTGTTTCACCCAAGTGTCCCATTTCCACCCCTCTCAAACTGATGCATGGATGCATATAGCCAGTAACAATTCGTTTGATGCATGCAAAGAAGCAACACTGTGTGTCTCAAGAAGCATTTATTCATGATCACGTAGACATGCTAAAATTTCAAGGCCACACACTACACATTACACATGACATTACAAATTTCATAAAATTTACATTTAGTCATTTAGCAGACGTTTTTATCCAAAGCGATTTACAGACGAGGAAACATTGGAAGCAATTATAACAATATAGGCAAAAAAATGCAGAAGTTAATTAAATCCAGTCCATTAAAGCCTTGGACGGTATACAACGCTAAGAAAAGTGAGGTAAGTAAAAACTTTTTTTTTAAGAAGACATCGAAGAATTAGAGGTTAAAATCAGTCATCTAAATTTTAACGGAAGATATGCATTTTCACACACTACACCGGCCTGTAGTGTTCTAGCAGTGTAAGGTTGAGAGTGGGTTTCTTCAGTAGCGGTGTGATGCAGGCCTCTTTGAACGCAGTGGGAAATGTCCCAGTGGTGAGCAAAGAGTTGATGATGTGGGTCAGACCAGGCACAACTGCTGGAGAGATGGCATGGAGTAGATGGGTGGGGATGGGATCCAGTGGGCAGGTGGTAGGGTGGTTGGAAACAATGACCTTGGAAACATCATCTTCAGACAGAGTAGAAAAGGCGGGTGATGGTGGTGTAGAAAATTGGCTGTTGATGGCGGTAATTTTCTTTACGAAGAACGATGCAAAATCATCAGCCGTTAACTCCGATGAAGGTGTGGGAGCAGGCGGACAGAGGAGAGCAGAGAAGGTTTTTAAGAGTGTGCGAGAGTCAGGAGAGTTGCTGATCTTCGAGTGGTTATAATCAGTTTTTGCAGAGGTGACGTCAACGGAGAAAGTACAGAGGAGAGACTGGTTGAGAGAGAGGTCAGTATGGTCTTTTGACTTGTGCCATTTACTCTCAGCTGACCGGAGGCTGGCGCGATGCTCACGTGGTACATCCGATAACCAGGGGGCAGACAGGGATGCACGGGCTGGTCCAGATGTAAGAGGGCATAGGTTGTCCAAGCAGGATGTAAGCGTGGAACACAGAGTTTCTGGGGCACTGTTGGTATTCAAAAGAGAGAGCTCCTCAGAGGGGGGGAGTGCAGACAAGACAGCAGAGGAAAAGCAGGAGGGAGGGACCGTAGGTAGCACCGGAAAGTGACCAGCGGTAAGACATCTGCGTTGTCTGGAGCGGTGAGTTCGGGGGTGACAAAGAAGTGATCAGACGTGTGCAGCGGAGTGACCTGAGAGTGATGAGTGGAGCATTTCTCGAATCATCCTTGACATTTGCAAAACAGTAAGTGCATTTCTGGTTTTGATTGTTTGATTGCAAGAGACGGCACATGATTCACGTTAACGCTTTTACTGTTTGTACAATAATTTCTTGACAGACAGTGTCATTGCGATGCAGACAGGAAAAGACAGCACTGCATAGCACAAACAAATGTAGAAATCTGAACATAAGACAATCTCCTTAGGGAAAACTGTACATGCAGTGCAGTGGAATTACAGTGCAGTCTTCCTACATCTCCTGACGTTCCCTATATTTTGGGCAACGGATTCTAATCCACATCACAACAAATATCTTCTCTTGCGATACAGCGTTAAAATCATCTTTCAGAGTGTCTAATCCAGCCTCTGCAGGCATCAGCTGTGATGTCATCACACGTTACATCCATGGCAGCCAGAAGGGTCATATGTGTATGCTGCTGGCGATCATATAGTTTTAATCTTCATGCTGAGAAAAATTCCTCAACGGGTTGAGTAGGGTGAGAGGAACTCCACCAGCATCCTGTTGTGGGCCGCAAACCATTGCCTGATGATGTTGGAGCGATGGAAACTGACATTGTCCCAAACTAACATGTACTTTGGCAGGTCATCTCCAATCTGCCCCCTCTCTTGTTCAGGGATGAGATCCCTGTAGAGAGTGTCAAAAGACTGTTTAGGTGTGAAAAGGGGCCGTCTGCAACCCAGTGAAGTTGTCTTGCAGTCCTATGTGGAAAGAATATAGTAATGCGAAACACTAAATTGAGTAAAATAAAATGCCACTGTTTACTTGAAGTATACTTACTGTATATTGTAAAACTAGTGCTTAAATGTCGTGTTGGATTATACTATTCAACAGAGACCCATTATAATGCATTTTGATCAACATGACATAAGCAATTGATAATGTGGGAATCTGCACAGAATTGTGTCATAATCATTTGCATGGATATACCAAAGCATTTGCAACTTGTTCAAAGAAATGAGAAAATGCTTGTTTGATGTGCACAAGTGACACAAGGATGTAAGGCTTGAACAAGAAGTTTTGAGAATTTAAAATCGGATCTGAGAAATGTACCAAATTGACTTAGAAAAAACTGTATTTAAAGTGGGTGGGGGTACTTTTGGGGCAGTTTTGTTTCACCCAAGTGTCCCATTTCCACCCCTCTCAAACTGATGCATGGATGCATATAGCCAGAAACAATTCGTTTGATGCATGCAAAGAAGCAACACTGTGTGTCTCAAGAAGCATTTATTCATGATTACGTAGACATGCTAAAATTTCAAGGCCACAGACTATACATTACACATTACACATGACATTACACATTTCATAAAATTTACATTTAGTCATTTAGCAGATGCTTTTTTCCAAAGCGACTTACAGACGAGGAAACATTGGAAGCAATTATAACAATATAGGCAACAAAATGCATAAGTTAATTAAATCCAGTCCATTAAAGCCTAGCACAATATACAAAGCTAAAATAGTGAGGTAAGTAAAAAAAATTTTTTTAAGAAGACAGAAAAGAATTAGAGGTTAAAATCAGTCATCTACATTTTGACGGAAGATATGCGTTTTCACACACTACACCGGCCTGTAGTGTTCTAGCAGTGTAAGGTTGAGAGTGGGTTTCTTCAGTAGCGGTGTGATGCAGGCCTCGTTGAAAGCAGTGGGAAATGTCCCAGTGGTGAGCAAAGAGTTGATGATGTGGGTCAGACCAGGCACAACTGCTGGAGAGATAACATGGAGGAGATGGGTGGAGATGGGATCCAGTGGGCAGGTGGTAGGGTGGTTGGAACCAATGACCTTGGAAACATCTTCAGACAGAGGAGAAAAGGCGGGTGATGGTGGTGTAGAAAATTGGCTGTTGATGGCGGTAGTTATCTTTACGAAGAACGATGCAAAATCATCAGCCGTTAACTCCGATGAAGGTGTGGGAGCAGGCGGACAGAGGAGAGCAGAGAAGGTTTTTAAGAGTGTGCGAGAGTCAGGAGAGTTGCTGATCTTCGTGTGGTTATAATCAGTTTTTGCAGAGGTGACGTCAACGGAGAAAGTAGAGAGGAGAGACTGGTTGAGAGAGAGGTCAGTATGGTCTTTTGACTTGTGCCATTTTCTCTCAGCTGACCAGAGGCTGGCGCGATGCTCACGTGGTACATCCGATAACCAGGGGGCAGACAGGGATGCACGGGCTGGTCCAGATGTAAGAGGGCATAGGTTGTCCAAGCAGGATGTAAGCGTGGAACACAGAGTGTTGTGGCACTGTTGGTATTCAAAAGAGAGAGCTCCTCAGAGGGGGGGAGTGCAGACAAGACAGCAGAGGAAAAGCAGGAGGGAGGGACCGTAGGTAGCGCCGGAAAGTGACCAGCGGTAAGACATCTGCGTTGTCTGGAGCGGTGAGGTTGGGGGTGACAAAGAAGTGATCAGACGTCTGCAGCGGAGTGACCTGAGAGTGATGAGTGGAGCATTTCTCGAATCATCCTTGACATTTGCAAAACAGTAAGTGCATTTCTGGTTTTGATTTTTTGATTGCAAGAGACGGCACATGATTCACGTTAACGCTTTTACTGTTTGTACAATAATTTATTGACAGACAGTGTCATTGCGATGCAGACAGGAAAAGACAGCACTGCATAGCACAAACAAATGTAGAAATCTGAACGTAAGACAATCTCCTTAGGGAAAACTGTACATGCAGTGCAGTAGAATTACAGTGCAGTCTTCCTACACCTCCTGACGTTCCCTATATTTTGGGCAACGGATTCTAATCCACATCACAACAAATATCTTCTCTTGCGATACAGCGTGAAAGTCATCTTTCAGAGTGTCTAATCCAGCCTCTGCAGGCATCAGCTGTGATGTCATCACACGTTACATCCATTGCAGCCAGAAGGGTCATCTGTGTATGCTGCTGGCGATCATATACTTTTAATCTTCATGCTGAGAAAAATTCCTCAACGGGGTTGAGTAGGGTGAGAGGAACTCCACCAGCATCCTGTTGTGGGCCGCAAACCATTGCCTGATGATGTTGGAGCGATGGAAACTGACATTGTCCCAAACTAACATGTACTTTGGCAGGTCATCTCCAATCTGCACCCTCTCTTGTTCAGGGATGAGATCCCTGTAGAGAGTGTCAAAAGACTGTTTAGGTGTGAAAAGGGGCCGGTTGCAACCCAGTCAAGTTGTCTTGCAGTCCTATGTGGAAAGAATATAGTAATGCGAAACACTAAATTGAGTAAAATAAAATGACACTGTTTACTTGAAGTATACTTACTGTATTCTGTAAAACTAGTGCTTAAATGTCGTAGGGGGTTATACTATTCAACAGAGACCCATTATAATGCATTTTGATCAACATGATATAAGCAATTGATAATGTAGGAATCTGCACAGAATTGTGTCATAATCATTTGCATGGAAATACCAAAGCATTTGCAACTTGTTCAAAGAAATGAGAAAATGCTTGTTTGATGTGCACAAGTGACACAAGGATGTAAGGCTTGAACAAGAAGTTTTGAGAATTTCAAATTGGATCTGAGAAATGTACCAAATTGACTTAGAAAAAACTGTATTTAAAGTGGGTGGGGGTACTTTTGGGGCAGTTTTGTTTCACCCAAGTGTCCCATTTCCACCCCTCTCAAACTGATGCATGGATGCATATAGCCAGAAACAATTCGTTTGATGCATGCAAAGAAGCAACACTGTGTGTCTCAAGAAGCATTTATTCATGATTACGTAGACATGCTAAAATTTCAAGGCCACACACTGCACATTACACATTACACATGATATTACACATTTCATAAAATTTACATTTAGTCATTTAGCAGACGCTTTTTTCCAAAGCGACTTACAGACGAGGAAACATTGGAAGCAATTATAACAATATAGGCAACAAAATGCATAAGTTAATTAAATCCAGTCCATTAAAGCCTAGCACAGTATACAAAGCTAAGAATAGTGAGGTAAGTAAAAAAAATTTTTTTAAGAAGACAGTTAAGAATTAGAGGTTAAAATCAGTCATCTACATTTTGACGGAAGATATGCGTTTTCACACACTACACCAGCCTTTAGTGTTCTAGCAGTGTAAGGTTGAGAGTGGGTTTCTTCAGTAGCGGTGTGATGCAGGCCTCTTTGAACGCAGTGGGAAATGTCCCAGTGGTGAGCAAAGAGTTGATGATGTGGGTCAGACCAGGCACAACTGCTGGAGAGATAACATGGAGGAGATGGGTGGAGATGGGATCCAGTGGGCAGGTGGTAGGGTGGTTGGAACGAATGACCTTGGAAACATCATCTTCAGACAGAGGAGAAAAGGCGGGTGATGGTGGTGTAGAAAATTGGCTGTTGATGGCGGTAGTTTTCTTTACGAAGAATGATGCAAAATCATCAGCCGTTAACTCCGATGAAGGTGTGGGAGCAGGCGGACAGAGGAGAGCAGAGAAGGTTTTTAAGAGTGTGCGAGAGTCAGGAGAGTTGCTGATCTTTGAGTGGTTATAATCAGTTTTTGCAGAGGTGACGTCAACGGAGAAAGTAGAGAGGAGAGACTGGTTGAGAGAGAGGTCAGTATGGTCTTTTGACTTGTGCCATTTTCTCTCAGCTGACCGGAGGCTGGCGCAATGCTCACGTGGTACATCCGATAACCAGGGGGCAGACAGGGATGCACGGGCTGGTCCAGATGTAAGAGGGCATAGGTTGTCCAAGCAGGATGTAAGCGTGGAACACAGAGTGTCTGTGGCACTGTTGGTATTCAAAAGAGAGAGCTCCTCAGAGGGTCGGAGTGCAGACAAGACAGCAGAGGAAAAGCAGGAGGGAGGGACCGTAGGTAGCGCCGGAAAGTGACCAGCGGTAAGACATCTGCGTTGTCTGGAGCGGTGAGGTCGGGGGTGACAAAGAAGTGATCAGACGTGTGCAGCGGAGTGACCTGAGAGTGATGAGTGGAGCATTTCTCGAATCATCCTTGACATTTGCAAAACAGTAAGTGCATTTCTGGTTTTGATTGTTTGATTGCAAGAGACGGCACATGATTCACGTTAACGCTTTTACTGTTTGTACAATAATATCTAGACAGACAGTGTCATTGCGATGCAGACAGGAAAAGACAGCACTGCATAGCACAAACAAATGTAGAAATCTGAACATAAGACAATCTCCTTAGGGAAAACTGTACATGCAGTGCAGTGGAATTACAGTGCAGTCTTCCTACACCTCCTGACGCTCCCTATATTTTGGTTAACGGATTCTCATCCACATCACAACAAATATCTTCTCTTGTGATACAGCGTGAAAATCATCTTTCAGAGTGTCTAATCCAGCCTCTGCAGGCATCAGCTGTGATGTCATCACACGTTACATCCATGGCAGCCAGAAGGGTCATCTGTGTATGCTGCTGGCGATCATATACTTTTAATCTTCATGCTGAGAAAAATTCCTCAACTGGGTTGAGTAGGGTGAGAGGAACTCCACCAGCATCCTGTTGTGGGCCGCAAACCATTGCCTGATGATGTTGGAGCGATGGAAACTGACATTGTCCCAAACTAACATGTACTTTGGCAGGTCATCTCCAATCTGCCCCTCTCTTGTTCAGGGATGAGATCCCTGTAGAGAGAGTCAAAAGACTGTTTAGGTGTGAAAAGGGGCCGTCTGCAACCCAGTGAAGTTGTCTTGCAGTCCTATGTGGAAAGAATATAGTAATGCGAAACACTAAATTGAGTAAAATAAAATGCCACTGTTTACTTGAAGTATATTTACTTGATATTGTAAAACTAGTGCTTAAATGTCGTGGGGGATTATACTATTCAACAGAGACCGATTATAATGCATTTTGATCAACATGACATAAGCAATTGATAATGTAGGAATCTGCACAGAATTGTGTCATAATCATTTGCATGGATATACCAAAGCATTTGCAACTTGTTCAAAGAAATGAGAAAATGCTTGTTTGATGTGCACAAGTGACACAAGGATGTAAGGATTGAACAAGAAGTTTTGAGAATTTCAAATCGGATCTGAGAAATGTACCAAATTGACTTAGAAAAAACTGTATTTAAAGTGGGTGGGGGTACTTTTGGGGCAGTTTTGATTCACCCAAGTGTCCCATTTCCACCCCTCTCAAACTGATGCATGGATGCATATAGCCAGAAACAATTCGTTTGATGCATGCAAAGAAGCAACACTGTGTGTCTCAAGAAGCATTTATTCATAATTACGTAGACATGCTAAAATTTCAAGGCCACACACTACACATTACACATTACACATGACATTACACATTTCATAAAATTTACATTTAGTCATTTAGCAGACGCTTTTTTCCAAAGCGACTTACAGACGAGGAAACATTGGAAGCAATTATAACAATATAGGCAACAAAATGCATAAGTTAATTAAATCCAGTCCATTAAAGCCTAGCACATTATACAAAGCTATGAATAGTGAGGTAAGTAAAAAAAACATTTTTTAAGAAGACAGAAAAGAATTAAAGGTTAAAATCAGTCATCTACATTTTGACGGAAGATATGCGTTTTCACACACTACACCGGCCTGTAGTGTTCTAGCAGTGTAAGGTTGAGAGTGGGTTTCTTCAGTAGCGATGTGATGCAGGCCTCTTTGAACGCAGTGGGAAATGTCCCAGTGGTGAGCAAAGAGTTGATGATGTGGGTCAGACCAGGCACAACTGCTGGAGAGATAACATGGAGGAGATGGGTGGAGATGGGATCCAGTGGGCAGGTGGTAGGGTGGTTGGAACCAATGACCTTGAA
This sequence comes from Barbatula barbatula, assembly GCF_947034865.1. Lineage (NCBI taxonomy): Eukaryota > Metazoa > Chordata > Actinopteri > Cypriniformes > Nemacheilidae > Barbatula > Barbatula barbatula. The sequence goes on from NC_136778.1 coordinate 13,242,995, forward strand.
AACATCATCTTCAGACAGAGGAGAAAAGGCGGGTGATGGTGGTGTAGAAAATTGGCTGTTGATGGCGGTAGTTTTCTTTACGAAGAACGATGCAAAATCATCAGCCGTTAACTCCGATGAAGGTGTGGGAGCAGGCGGACAGAGGAGAGCAGAGAAGGTTTTTAAGAGTGTGCGAGAGTCAGGAGAGTTGCTGATCTTCGAGTGGTTATAATCAGTTTTTGCAGAGGTGACGTCAACGGAGAAGTAGAGAGGAGAGACTGGTTGAGAGAGAGGTCAGTATGGTCTTTTGACTTGTGCCATTTTCTCTCAGCTGACTGGAGGCTGGCGCGATGCTCACGTGGTACATCCGATAACAAGGGGGCAGACAGGGATGCACGGGCTGGTCCAGATGTAAGAGGGCATAGGTTGTCCAAGCAGGATGTAAGCGTGGAACACAGAGTATCTGTGGCACTGTTGGTATTCAAAAGAGAGAGCTCCTCAGAGGGGGGGAGTGCAGACAAGACAGCAGAGGAAAAGCAGGAGGGAGGGACCGTAGGTAGCGCCGGAAAGTGACCAGCGGTAAGACATCTGCGTTGTCTGGAGCGGTGAGCTCGGGGGTGACAAAGAAGTGTTCAGACGTGTGCAGCGGAGTGACCTGAGAGTGATGAATGGAGCATTTCTCGAACCATCCTTGACATTTCCAAAACAGTAAGTGCATTTCTGGTTTTGATTGTTTGATTGCAAGAGACGGCACATGATTCACGTTAACGCTTTTACTGTTTGTACAATAATTTCTTGACAGACAGTGTCATAGCGATGCAGACAGGAAAAGACAGCACTGCATGGCACAAACAAATGTAGAAATCTGAACATAAGACAATCTCCTTAGGGAAAACTGTACATGCAGTGCAGTGGAATTACAGTGCAGTCTTCCTACACCTCCTGACGTTCCCTATATTTTGGGCAACGGATTCTCATCCACATCACAACAAATATCTTCTCTTGCGATACAGCGTGAAAAATCATCTTTCAGAGTGTCTAATCCAACCTCTGCAGGCATCAGCTGTGATGTCATCACACGTTACATCCATGGCAGCCAGAAGGGTCATCTGTGTATGCTGCTGGCGATCATATACTTTTAATCTTCATGCTGAGAAAAATTCCTCAATGGGGTTGAGTAGGGTGAGAGGAACTCCACCAGCATCCTGTTGTGGGCCGCGAACCATTGCCTGATGATGTTGGAGCGATGGAAACTGACATTGTCCCAAACTAACATGTACTTTGGCAGGTCATCTCCAATCTGCCTGCTCTTTGGTTCAGGGATGAGATCCCTGTAGAGAGTGTTAAAAGACTGTTTAGGTGTGAAAAGGGGCCGTCTGCAACCCAGTGAAGTTGTCTTGCAGTCCTATAGGGAAAGAATATAGTAATGCGAAACACTAAATTGAGTAAAATAAAATGCCACTGTTTACTTGAAGTAAACTTACTGTATATTGTAAAACTAGTGCTTAAATGTCGTGGGGGATTATACTATTCAACAGAGACCCATTATAATGCATTTTGATCAACATGACATAAGCAATTAATAATGTAGGAATCTGCACAGAATTGTGTCATAATCATTTGCATGGATATACCAAAGCATTTGCAACTTGTTCAAAGAAATGAGAAAATGCTTGTTTGATTTGCACAAGTGACACAAGGATGTAAGAATTGAACAAGAAGTTTTGAGAATTTCAAATCGGATCTGAGAAATGTACCAAATTGACTTAGAAAAAACTGTATTTAAAGTGGGTGGGGGTACTTTTGGGGCAGTTTTGTTTCACCCAAGTGTCCCATTTCCACCCCTCTCAAACTGATGCATGGATGCATATAGCCAGAAACAATTCGTTTGATGCATGCAAAGAAGCAACACTGTGTGTCTCAAGAAGCATTTATTCATGATTACGTAGACATGCTAAAATGTCAAGGCCACACACTACACATTACACATTACACATTACACATGACATTACACATTTCATAAAATTTACATTTAGTCATTTAGCAGATGCTTTTTTCCAAAGCGACTTACAGACGAGGAAACATTGGAAGCAATTATAACAATATAGGCAACAAAATGCATAAGTTAATTAAATCCAGTCCATTAAAGCCTAGCACAGTATACAAAGCTAAGAATAGTGAGGTAAGTAAAAAAAAAAATTTTAAGAAGACAGAAAAGAATTAGAGGTTAAAATTAGTCATCTACATTTTGACGGAAGATATGCGTTTTCACACACTACACCGGCCTGTAGTGTTCTAGCAGTGTAAGGTTGAGAGTGGGTTTCTTCAGTAGCGGTGTGATGCAGGCCTCTTTGAACGCAGTGGGAAATGTCCCAGTGGTGAGCAAAGAGTTGATGATGTGGGTCAGACCAGGCACAACTGCTGGAGAGATAACATGGAGGAGATGGGTGGAGATGGGATCCAGTGGGCAGGTGGTAGGGTGGTTGGAACCAATGACCTTGGAAACATCATCTTCAGACAGAGGAGAAAAGGCGGGTGATGGTGGTGTAGAAAATTGGCTGTTGATGGCGGTAGTTTTCTTTACGAAGAACGATGCAAAATCATCAGACGTTAACTCCGATGAAGGTGTGGGAGCAGGCTGACAGAGGAGAGCAGAGAAGGTTTTTAAGAGTGTGCGAGAGTCAGGAGAGTTGCTGATCTTCGAGTGGTTATAATCAGTTTTTGCAGAGGTGACGTCAACGGAGAAAGTAGAGAGGAGAGACTGGTTGAGAGAGAGGTCAGTAGGGTCTTTTGACTTGTGCCATTTTCTCTCAGCTGACCGGAGGCTGGCGCGATGCTCATGTGGTACATCCGATAACCGGGGGGCAGACATGGATGCACGGGCTGGTCCAGATGTAAGAGGGCATAGGTTGTCCAAGCAGGATGTAAGCGTGGAACACAGAGTGTCTGGGGCACTGTTGGTATTCAAAAGAGAGAGCTCCTCAGAGGGGGGGAGTGCAGACAAGACAGCAGAGGAAAAGCAGGAGGGAGGGACCGTAGGTAGCGCCGGAAAGTGACCAGCGGTAAGACATCTGCGTTGTCTGGAGCGGTGAGCTCGGGGTTGACAAAGAAGTGATCAGAGGTGTGCAGCGGAGTGACCTGAGAGTGATGAGTGGAGCATTTCTCGAATCATCCTTGACATTTGCAAAACAGTAAGTGCATTTCTGGTTTTGATTGTTTGATTGCAAGAGACGGCACATGATTCACGTTAACGCTTTTACTGTTTGTACAATAATTTCTTGACAGACAGTGTCATTGCGATGCAGACAGGAAAAGACAGCACTGCATAGCACAAACAAATGTAGAAATCTGAACATAAGACAATCTCCTTAGGGAAAACTGTACATGCAGTGCAGTGGAATTACAGTGCAGTCTTCCTACACCTCCTGACATTCCCTATATTTTGGCCAACGGATTCTCATCAACATCACAACAAATATCTTCTCTTGCGATACAGCGTGAAAATCATCTTTCAGAGTGTCTAATCCAGCCTCTGCAGGCATCAGCTGTGATGTCATCACACGTTACATCCATGGCAGCCAGAAGGGTCATCTGTGTATGCTGCTGGCGATCATATACTTTTAATCTTCATGCTGAGCAAAATTCCTCAACGTGGTTGAGTAGGGTGAGAGGAACTCCACCAGCATCCTGTTGTGGGCCGAAAACCATTGCCTGATGATGTTGGAGCGATGGAAACTGACATTGTCCCAAACTAACATGTACTTTGGCAGGTCATCTCCAATCTGCCCCCTCTCTTGTTCAGGGATGAGATCCCTGTAGAGAGTGTCAAAAGACTGTTTAGGTGTGAAAAGGGGCCGTCTGCAACCCAGTGAAGTTGTCTTGCAGTCCTATGTGGTAAGAATATAGTAATGCGAAACACTAAATTGAGTAAAATAAAATGCCACTGTTTAATTGAAGTATACTTACTGTATATTGTAAAACTAGTGCTTAAATGTTGTGGGGGATTATACTATTCAACAGAGACCCATTATAATACATTTTGATCAACATGACATAAGCAATTGATAATGTAGGAATCTGCACAGAATTGTGTCATAATCATTTGCATGGATATTCCAAAGCATTTGCAACTTGTTCAAAGAAATGAGAAAATGCTTGTTTGATGTGCACAAGTGACACAAGGATGTAAGGATTGAACAAGAAGTTTTGAGAATTTCAAATCGGATCTGAGAAATGTACCAAATTGACTTAGAAAAAACTGTATTTAAAGTGGGTGGGGGTACTTTTGGGGCAGTTTTGTTTCACCCAAGTGTCCCATTTCCACCCCTCTAAAACTGATGCATGGATGCTGTGGAATATTCATTCATATGCTTCCTATGCAGTATTATTCCATATGCATTATCACTTTTATTCATTCATACGCTTCCTATGCAGTATTATTCCATATGCATTATCACTTTTATTCATTCATATGCTTCATATGCAGTATTATTCTATATGCATCATTACTTTTAGAAGTGTTTATTATTCTATTGCTTGCATACAATAACCCTTAACCTCAAATAATGTGTTGAAATTAACCATAAAAGTTAGGAGCTGATAATGAGTGTACTTGAAAGAGGAAGTGGGGCGTGGGTGTCGCATGCAAAAGATAAGAGGAAGTGTCAGGAGACAGTTGAGGTCTCAGAATATATGCATGCAACTGAAACGCCAAAAAAGGAGAAAATGTACACACACACATATTGGATTGTCTGACCTTTTAAACTATGTTGTTGCTGGGTAGAATTGGGGTGTGTGGGTTGTCATTTGATGTTTTGCAGAAACTCAGAGAACAACGGACTAAGAGCTGATTGGACGAATACCAGACAACACGTCACTCAAAGGCACGAAGAGAGACCGGCGACAAATACTATAAATATATCCAGAATTGTAAAACTGGGCGTGGGTTGAGCCTTTGTTCTGAGGCAACTGACCCAACAGCTGTTGTATTTTTTGAATCTTCTGATCAATAAACTTCAAGATTTACTTTGACCGGCCTCCCTCCAATTTTGAACATGCAAGAACACATTTAGAATGTCCTACAGATGGTGACATCCGACGTGATTGGAGAAAAGGGGCATTTAGAAGAATTGTAAAAGTCGGGGATTGACCGAGAACTGGGACGAGATAACTTTGAGTCCAACACACGGCCGACAATATAAAAGGTAAGCAGAAAACCTGTTTAAACTAATTTCTGCAAATTGAATATTCCAAATTCATGTGTTGAATTTAAAAGTATATCCGTGTCATTGATTACAAAATAGAAATTGTTGATATTTGTTGGTCAGAATAAAAGGAGGGTTTTAAACATTTGAAGACGAGGTTAGATTCCTGCGTCACAATAGTTAAGAAGAGAACTATTGTTGGTTTTGAATATTTGAAGACGAGGTTAGATTCCTGCGTCACAATAGTTAAGAAGAGAACTATTGTTGGTTTTGAACATTTGAAGACGGGGTGAGAGGCCCGCGTCACAATAGTTAAAGATAAAACTATTGTTGTGAAATACTTTTGAAACGCCTACACGTAACCAGTCGTGAGTACGCCAAAAGATAAAATTATTGTTGGAAAATACTCTTGGAACGCCTACACGTAACCAGTCGTGAGTACGCCAAAAGATATAATTATTGTTGGAAAATACTTTTGGAACGCCTACACGTAACCAGTCGTGAGTACGCCAAAAATAAGTAAACTGTATATATTGAAAGTTTATCCTGTAATGAATATTATTATACAAAAAGTATAGCAAAACATAAGTAAATTGTGTATATTTAGAGTGTATTGTGCATTGAATATTATTTTAAAAGAATAGTGAAAGACAATTACAGTGTATATATTGCTTGTGTATTGTGCAGTGAATATCAGTTTGTAGAATGTTTGAGTTTGAGAGAGAATGTGAGGGAGACGGGTGTGTCCCGATAACCACACAATGGGGGAGAGTAGTGGATATGTTGATGGCTCAAACGGAACCGAAAAATCATAAGAAAGAAAATAAGATTTGGGAATGTAAATGGAGTCAGATTTGTTTGGAAAATTTATGGCAGGAACCAGATAAATTATCAATCAGATTAGCGCCAAAGGTCAGAGAAATGGAAAAGAGAGCGCATTTAAAATTGGCTAGACATGTTGAAGAGGCAAAACATGTGAAGTGGGTAGGAAAGAATAAACACAAAAATGAGGAGGTAAAACTAAGAGAAGATTTACGTCTATGGACACGCCTTGCTCTCACAGCTACTGCTCTGAGTCCCAAGAATAACACAGACCGTGTGCACTCGGCAAAGTCACAGAAAGAACTGGTGAGGAAGTCAGGAAGTGAAAGTACCAGTGTCTCATGTCGTGTAGCCTCCGCCCCCTTTTATCTTGATCTGAGCAAACTGCAGCCTCCGCCCTATGCACCAGCAACACAACAAGTTCAAGTTAACGAACTAAACATGCCCCTAGTACATGGTACTGGTGGTGTACAAAAGTATCAACCTTGGAATCACAGTGACATGACGGCTGTGTTGGCAAAGTTGCCCCCATTACGTCAGGGGGAGGTAGATGGCTTACAAAATTGATGGCATTATGTCATGGCACCACCTTGGCGGTAGGGGACTTACGATGCCTTTTGGGTCAAATTTTCACTGTCTCACAGATGGCAGATTTCGAAAACGTCGCAAATATAGAATCATGTAAAAACGACACATTGTTTGTGACCGTCAGCACATCAATTTCCAAGGCCCTGAGGGCAAAGTTTCCAACTCCCCCAACAGTGTACCAAAATATTAAATTTCGCATTAAACCTGGTGAGACTGGAGCAAGTTATTATTTCAGATGTGCAGCAGAATGGGAACAGATGGTCGAAGAAAATAGTTTAAACAATCCAATCACTCGTGACATATTCAGAACTGCAGTAATGACCGGGGCTCCCAATGGTGTTAGGCAGGCAATGGAAAACAATCCTGACATTCCTGTAGCGAGTAATGAAGTGTGGGAAAGACATCTAGTTTTCCACATTGACAAAGCAGTAGAGAAACAGGAACATGAGGAGGAGGAGTTAGAAAAAACAAAACACCAATTGCTAAAAATACAATTAGAATTGGCAAAGGCCAGTAACAAAAAACCAAAACAAATGCCACAACGTCCTGTGAACAGTGACTCTGCCGTGCAGACTGGTACACAGGCCCAGCAGGGGCTTCAACCCATTCCCCAGTTCCAAACTTATGGTCAGGGCAGTGTCCAGCCATTCAAACCAGGCCCCGAGCCTATGAGACCGTGGGGAGGGTATAGGCCACGGGGTAATAGTGGATGGGGTAGGGGAAGATCTAACAGGAGAGAAGTGCGCCAGAGGGGTGCATGTTTTCAGTGTGGTGGGACTGATCACTGGATGAGAGAATGCCCAATGCTCGGGGATAGCCAGTTTACGGGACCACCTGCGGGGGGATGGGATCCTCATAGAGGTGGTGCCGGTGGTCGTGCCAGGGGACCACAGACCCCACGAAACCCGGGGCAACAGCACCCGTCTCCCCACTCGATTCAGGCGCCCATGTACCCGACCTGGGGCCAGCGGGAAGGCGCGGGGGATTGTTGACGGGGCCCACAGAGAACAATCATGAGGGGTTTGGCTGAGCCTCTCATGAAAATCGTGGTTAACAACAGACCACTAACAGCTCTGGTGGATACCGGAGCAACATACTCCACAGTAACGAGGGGCACAATCACTGACAAAGACGTAAGTGATAAAACTGTCGGAGTTATGGGGTTCTCTGGTGGGTTCGAACACTGGCCTCTAACTATTCCCCTTACCACAAAAGTGGCAAATCAGTGCCTCTCACACTCATTTCTGTACTCCACAAATGCACCTGTCCCCCTGTTAGGTAGAGATTTGTTGATAAAATTGGGGGCAAACATCTTATGTTCACCGGAGTGTGTCACTGTCACATTCCCAGACGGCGCCAGAGTCGACTGTTCGCAGGCACAGAGTAGGCACGGCCACCAGCAGGTCCTGTTGGGAGGGCCTCTAAAGGAAATGGCCGATATATATTGGGTTGAATTACATGACTCTCCAGCAGGTGTACAATAATTTCTTGACAGACAGTGTCATCGCGATGCAGACAGGAAAAGACAGCACTGCATAGCACAAACAAATGTAGAAATCTGAACATAAGACAATCTCCTTAGGGAAAACTGTACATGCAGTGCAGTGGAATTACAGTGCGGTCTTCCTACACCTCCTGACGTTCCCTATATTTTGGGCAACGGATTCTCATCCACATCACAACAAATATCTTCTCTTGCGATACAGCGTGAAAAATCATCTTTCAGAGTGTCTAATCCAGCCTCTGCAGGCATCAGCTGTGATGTCATCACACGTTACATCCATGGCAGCCAGAAGGGTCTGCTGCTGGCGATCATATACTTTTAATCTTCATGCTGAGAAAAATTCCTCAACGGGGTTGAGTAGGGTGAGAGGAACTCCACCAGCATCCTGTTGTGGGCCGCAAACCATTGCCTGATGATGTTGGAGCGATGGAAACTGACATTGTCCCAAACTAACATGTACTTTGGCAGGTCATCTCCAATCTGCCCCCTCTCTTGTTCGGGGATGAGATCCCTGTAGAGAGTGTCAAAAGACTGTTTAGGTGTGAAAAGGGGCCGTCTGCAACCCAGTGAAGTTGTCTTGCAGTCCTATGTGGAAAGAATATAGTAATGCGAAACACTAAATTGAGTAAAATAAAATGCCACTGTTTACTTGAAGTATACTTACTGTATATTGTAAAACTAGTGCTTAAATGTCGTGGGGGATTATACTATTCAACAGAGACCCATTATAATGCATTTTGATCAACATGATATAAGCAATTGATAATGTAGGAATCTGCACAGAATTGTGTCATAATCATTTGCATGGATATACCAAAGCATTTGCAACTTGTTCAAAGAAATGAGAAAATGCTTGTTTGATGTGCACAAGTGACACAAGGATGTAAGGCTTGAACAAGAAGTTTTGAGAATTTCAAATCGGATCTGAGAAATGTACCAAATTGACTTAGAAAAAACTGTATTTAAAGTGGGTGGAGGTACTTTTGGGGCAGTTTTGTTTCACCCAAGTGTCCCATTTCCACCCCTCTCAAACTGATGCATGGATGCATATAGCCAGAAACAATTCGTTTGATGCATGCAAAGAAGCAACACTGGGTGTCTCAAGAAGCATTTATTCATGATTACGTAGACATGCTAAAATTTCAAGGCCACAGACTATACATTACACATTACACATGACATTACACATTTCATAAAATTTACATTTAGTCATTTAGCAGATGCTTTTTTCCAAAGCGACTTACAGACGAGGAAACATTGGAAGCAATTATAACAATATAGGCAACAAAATGCATAAGTTAATTAAATCCAGTCCATTAAAGCCTAGCACAGTATACAAAGCTAAAATAGTGAGGTAAGTAAAAAAAAATTTTTTAAGAAGACAGAAAAGAATTAGAGGTTAAAATCAGTCATCTACATTTTGACGGAAGATATGCGTTTTCACACACTACACCGGCCTGTAGTGTTCTAGCAGTGTAAGGTTGAGAGTGGGTTTCTTCAGTAGCGGTGTGATGCAGGCCTCGTTGAAAGCAGTGGGAAATGTCCCAGTGGTGAGCAAAGAGTTGATGATGTGGGTCAGACCAGGCACAACTGCTGGAGAGATAACATGGAGGAGATGGGTGGAGATGGGATCCAGTGGGCAGGTGGTTGGAACCAATGACCTTGGAAACATCTTCAGAGAGAGGAGAAAAGGCGGGTGATGGTGGTGTAGAAAATTGGCTGTTGATGGCGGTAGTTTTCTTTACGAAGAACGATGCAAAATCATCAGCCGATAACTCCGATGAAGGTCTGGGAGCAGGCGGACAGAGAGCAGAGAAGGTTTTTAAAAGTGTGCGAGAGTCAGGAGAGTTGCTGATCTTCGAGTGGTTATAATCAGTTTTTGCAGAGGTGACTTCAACGGAGAAAGTAGAGAGAAGAGACTGGTAGAGCGAGAGGTCAGTATGGTCTTCTGACTCGTGCCATTTTCTCTCAGCTGACCGGAGGCTGGTGCGATGCTCACGTGGTACATCCGATAACCAGGGGGCAGACAGGGATGCACGGGCTGGTCCAGATGTAAGAGGGCATAGGTTGTCCGAGCAGGATGTAAGCGTGGAACACAGAGTGTCTGTGGCACTGTTGGTATTCAAAAGAGAGAGCTCCTCAGAGGGGGGGAGTGCAGACAAGACAGCAGAGGAAAAGCAGGAGGGAGGGACTGTAGGTTGCGCCGGAAAGTGACCAGCGGTAAGACATCTGCGTTGTCTGGAGCGGTGAGGTCGGGGGTGACAAAGAAGTGATCAGACGTGTGCAGCGGAGTGACTTGAGAGTGATGAGTGGAGCATTTATCGAATCATCCTTGACATTTGCAAAATAGTAAGTGCATTTCTGGTTTTGATTGTTTGATTGCAAGAGACGGCACATGATTCACGTTAACGCTTTTACTGTTTGTACAATAATTTATTGACAGACAGTGTCATTGCGATGCAGACAGGAAAAGACAGCACTGCATAGCACAAACAAATGTAGAAATCTGAACATAAAACAATCTCCTTAGGGAAAACTGTACATGCAGTGCAGTGGAATTACAGTGCAGTCTTCCTACATCTCCTGACGTTCCTGTCTTTTGGGCAAAGGATTCTCATCCACATCACAACAAATATCTTCTCTTGCGATACAGCGTGAAAATCATCTTTCAGAGTGTCTAATCCAGCCTCTGCAGGCATCAACTGTGATGTCATCACACGCTACATCCATGGCAGCTAGAAAGGTCATCTGTGTATGCGGCTGGCGATCATATACTTTTAATCTTCATGCTGAGAAAAATTCCTCAACGGGGTTGAGTAGGGTCAGAGGAACTCCACCAGCATCCTGTTGTGGGCCGCAAACCATTGCCTGATGATGTTGGAGCGATGGAAACTGACATTGTCCCAAACTAACACGTACTTTGGCAGGTCATCTCCAATCTGCCCCCTCTCTTGTTCAGGGATGAGATCCCTGTACAGAGTGTCAAAAGACTGTTTAGGTGTGAAAAGGGGCCGTCTGCAACCCAGTGAAGTTGTCTTGCAGTCCTATGTGGAAAGAATATAGTAATGCAAAACACTAAATTGAGTAAAATAAAATGCCACTGTTTACTTGAAGTATACTTACTGTATGTTTTAAAACTAGTGCTTAAATGTCGTGGGGGATTATACTATTCAACAGAGACCCATTATAAAGCATTTTGATCAACATGACATAAGCAATTGAATGTAGGAATCTGCACAGAATTGTGTCATAATCATTTGCATGGATATACCAAAGCATTTGCAACTTGTTCAAAGAAATGAGAAAATGCTTGTTTGATGTGCACAAGTGACACAAGGATGTAAGGATTGAACAAGAAGTTTTGAGAATTTCAAATCAGATCTGAGAAATGTACCAAATTGACTTAGAAAAAACTGTATTTAAAGTGGGTGGGGGTACTTTTGGGGCAGTTTTGTTTCACCCAAGTGTCCCATTTCCACCCCTCTAAAACTGATGCATGGATGCATATAGCCAGAAACAATTCGTTTGATGCATGCAAAGAAGCAACACTGTGTGTCTCAAGAAGCATTTATTCATGATCACGTAGACATGCTAAAATTTCAAGGCCACACACTACACATTACACATTACACATTACACATGACATTACACATTTCATAAAATTTACATTTAGTCATTTAGCAGATGCTTTTTTCCAAAGCGACTTACAGACGAGGAAACATTGGAAGCAATTATAACAATATAGGCAACAAAATGCATAAGTTAATTAAATCCAGTCCATTAAAGCCTAGCACAGTATACAAAGCTAAGAATAGTGAGGTAAGTAAAAAAAAAATTTTTAAGAAGACAGAAAAGAATTAGAGGTTAAAATTAGTCATCTACATTTTGACGGAAGATATGCGTTTTCACACACTACACCGGCCTGTAGTGTTCTAGCAGTGTAAGGTTGAGAGTGGGTTTCTTCAGTAGCGGTGTGATGCAGGCCTCTTTGAACGCAGTGGGAAATGTCCCAGTGGTGAGCAAAGAGTTGATGATGTGGGTCAGACCAGGCACAACTGCTGGAGAGATAACATGGAGGAGATGGGTGGAGATGGGATCCAGTGGGCAGGTGGTAGGGTGGTTGGAACCAATGACCTTGGAAACATCATCTTCAGACAGAGGAGAAAAGGCGGGTGATGGTGGTGTAGAAAATTGGCTGTTGATGGCGGTAGTTTTCTTTACGAAGAACGATGCAAAATCATCAGACGTTAACTCCGATGAAGGTGTGGGAGCAGGCTGACAGAGGAGAGCAGAGAAGGTTTTTAAGAGTGTGCGAGAGTCAGGAGAGTTGCTGATCTTCGAGTGGTTATAATCAGTTTTTGCAGAGGTGACGTCAACGGAGAAAGTAGAGAGGAGAGACTGGTTGAGAGAGAGGTCAGTAGGGTCTTTTGACTTGTGCCATTTTCTCTCAGCTGACCGGAGGCTGGCGCGATGCTCATGTGGTACATCCGATAACCGGGGGGCAGACATGGATGCACGGGCTGGTCCAGATGTAAGAGGGCATAGGTTGTCCAAGCAGGATGTAAGCGTGGAACACAGAGTGTCTGGGGCACTGTTGGTATTCAAAAGAGAGAGCTCCTCAGAGGGGGGGAGTGCAGACAAGACAGCAGAGGAAAAGCAGGAGGGAGGGACCGTAGGTAGCGCCGGAAAGTGACCAGCGGTAAGACATCTGCGTTGTCTGGAGCGGTGAGCTCGGGGTTGACAAAGAAGTGATCAGAGGTGTGCAGCGGAGTGACCTGAGAGTGATGAGTGGAGCATTTCTCGAATCATCCTTGACATTTGCAAAACAGTAAGTGCATTTCTGGTTTTGATTGTTTGATTGCAAGAGACGGCACATGATTCACGTTAACGCTTTTACTGTTTGTACAATAATTTCTTGACAGACAGTGTCATTGCGATGCAGACAGGAAAAGACAGCACTGCATAGCACAAACAAATGTAGAAATCTGAACATAAGACAATCTCCTTAGGGAAAACTGTACATGCAGTGCAGTGGAATTACAGTGCAGTCTTCCTACACCTCCTGACATTCCCTATATTTTGGCCAACGGATTCTCATCAACATCACAACAAATATCTTCTCTTGCGATACAGCGTGAAAATCATCTTTCAGAGTGTCTAATCCAGCCTCTGCAGGCATCAGCTGTGATGTCATCACACGTTACATCCATGGCAGCCAGAAGGGTCATCTGTGTATGCTGCTGGCGATCATATACTTTTAATCTTCATGCTGAGCAAAATTCCTCAACGTGGTTGAGTAGGGTGAGAGGAACTCCACCAGCATCCTGTTGTGGGCCGAAAACCATTGCCTGATGATGTTGGAGCGATGGAAACTGACATTGTCCCAAACTAACATGTACTTTGGCAGGTCATCTCCAATCTGCCCCCTCTCTTGTTCAGGGATGAGATCCCTGTAGAGAGTGTCAAAAGACTGTTTAGGTGTGAAAAGGGGCCGTCTGCAACCCAGTGAAGTTGTCTTGCAGTCCTATGTGGTAAGAATATAGTAATGCGAAACACTAAATTGAGTAAAATAAAATGCCACTGTTTAATTGAAGTATACTTACTGTATATTGTAAAACTAGTGCTTAAATGTTGTGGGGGATTATACTATTCAACAGAGACCCATTATAATACATTTTGATCAACATGACATAAGCAATTGATAATGTAGGAATCTGCACAGAATTGTGTCATAATCATTTGCATGGATATTCCAAAGCATTTGCAACTTGTTCAAAGAAATGAGAAAATGCTTGTTTGATGTGCACAAGTGACACAAGGATGTAAGGATTGAACAAGAAGTTTTGAGAATTTCAAATCGGATCTGAGAAATGTACCAAATTGACTTAGAAAAAACTGTATTTAAAGTGGGTGGGGGTACTTTTGGGGCAGTTTTGTTTCACCCAAGTGTCCCATTTCCACCCCTCTAAAACTGATGCATGGATGCTGTGGAATATTCATTCATATGCTTCCTATGCAGTATTATTCCATATGCATTATCGCTTTTATTCATTCATACGCTTCCTATGCAGTATTATTCCATATGCATTATCACTTTTATTCATTCATATGCTTCATATGCAGTATTATTCTATATGCATCATTACTTTTAGAAGTGTTTATTATTCTATTGCTTGCATACAATAACCCTTAACCTCAAATAATGTGTTGAAATTAACCATAAAAGTTAGGAGCTGATAATGAGTGTACTTGAAAGAGGAAGTGGGGCGTGGGTGTCGCATGCAAAAGATAAGAGGAAGTGTCAGGAGACAGTTGAGGTCTCAGAATATATGCATGCAACTGAAACGCCAAAAAAGGAGAAAATGTACACACACACATATTGGATTGTCTGACCTTTTAAACTATGTTGTTGCTGGGTAGAATTGGGGTGTGTGGGTTGTCATTTGATGTTTTGCAGAAACTCAGAGAACAACGGACTAAGAGCTGATTGGACGAATACCAGACAACACGTCACTCAAAGGCACGAAGAGAGACCGGCGACAAATACTATAAATATATCCAGAATTGTAAAACTGGGCGTGGGTTGAGCCTTTGTTCTGAGGCAACTGACCCAACAGCTGTTGTATTTTTTGAATCTTCTGATCAATAAACTTCAAGATTTACTTTGACCGGCCTCCCTCCAATTTTGAACATGCAAGAACACATTTAGAATGTCCTACAGATGGTGACATCCGACGTGATTGGAGAAAAGGGGCATTTAGAAGAATTGTAAAAGTCGGGGATTGACCGAGAACTGGGACGAGATAACTTTGAGTCCAACACACGGCCGACAATATAAAAGGTAAGCAGAAAACCTGTTTAAACTAATTTCTGCAAATTGAATATTCCAAATTCATGTGTTGAATTTAAAAGTATATCCGTGTCATTGATTACAAAATAGAAATTGTTGATATTTGTTGGTCAGAATAAAAGGAGGGTTTTAAACATTTGAAGACGAGGTTAGATTCCTGCGTCACAATAGTTAAGAAGAGAACTATTGTTGGTTTTGAATATTTGAAGACGAGGTTAGATTCCTGCGTCACAATAGTTAAGAAGAGAACTATTGTTGGTTTTGAACATTTGAAGACGGGGTGAGAGGCCCGCGTCACAATAGTTAAAGATAAAACTATTGTTGTGAAATACTTTTGAAACGCCTACACGTAACCAGTCGTGAGTACGCCAAAAGATAAAATTATTGTTGGAAAATACTCTTGGAACGCCTACACGTAACCAGTCGTGAGTACGCCAAAAGATATAATTATTGTTGGAAAATACTTTTGGAACGCCTACACGTAACCAGTCGTGAGTACGCCAAAAATAAGTAAACTGTATATATTGAAAGTTTATCCTGTAATGAATATTATTATACAAAAAGTATAGCAAAACATAAGTAAATTGTGTATATTTAGAGTGTATTGTGCATTGAATATTATTTTAAAAGAATAGTGAAAGACAATTACAGTGTATATATTGCTTGTGTATTGTGCAGTGAATATCAGTTTGTAGAATGTTTGAGTTTGAGAGAGAATGTGAGGGAGACGGGTGTGTCCCGATAACCACACAATGGGGGAGAGTAGTGGATATGTTGATGGCTCAAACGGAACCGAAAAATCATAAGAAAGAAAATAAGATTTGGGAATGTAAATGGAGTCAGATTTGTTTGGAAAATTTATGGCAGGAACCAGATAAATTATCAATCAGATTAGCGCCAAAGGTCAGAGAAATGGAAAAGAGAGCGCATTTAAAATTGGCTAGACATGTTGAAGAGGCAAAACATGTGAAGTGGGTAGGAAAGAATAAACACAAAAATGAGGAGGTAAAACTAAGAGAAGATTTACGTCTATGGACACGCCTTGCTCTCACAGCTACTGCTCTGAGTCCCAAGAATAACACAGACCGTGTGCACTCGGCAAAGTCACAGAAAGAACTGGTGAGGAAGTCAGGAAGTGAAAGTACCAGTGTCTCATGTCGTGTAGCCTCCGCCCCCTTTTATCTTGATCTGAGCAAACTGCAGCCTCCGCCCTATGCACCAGCAACACAACAAGTTCAAGTTAACGAACTAAACATGCCCCTAGTACATGGTACTGGTGGTGTACAAAAGTATCAACCTTGGAATCACAGTGACATGACGGCTGTGTTGGCAAAGTTGCCCCCATTACGTCAGGGGGAGGTAGATGGCTTACAAAATTGATGGCATTATGTCATGGCACCACCTTGGCGGTAGGGGACTTACGATGCCTTTTGGGTCAAATTTTCACTGTCTCACAGATGGCAGATTTCGAAAACGTCGCAAATATAGAATCATGTAAAAACGACACATTGTTTGTGACCGTCAGCACATCAATTTCCAAGGCCCTGAGGGCAAAGTTTCCAACTCCCCCAACAGTGTACCAAAATATTAAATTTCGCATTAAACCTGGTGAGACTGGAGCAAGTTATTATTTCAGATGTGCAGCAGAATGGGAACAGATGGTCGAAGAAAATAGTTTAAACAATCCAATCACTCGTGACATATTCAGAACTGCAGTAATGACCGGGGCTCCCAATGGTGTTAGGCAGGCAATGGAAAACAATCCTGACATTCCTGTAGCGAGTAATGAAGTGTGGGAAAGACATCTAGTTTTCCACATTGACAAAGCAGTAGAGAAACAGGAACATGAGGAGGAGGAGTTAGAAAAAACAAAACACCAATTGCTAAAAATACAATTAGAATTGGCAAAGGCCAGTAACAAAAAACCAAAACAAATGCCACAACGTCCTGTGAACAGTGACTCTGCCGTGCAGACTGGTACACAGGCCCAGCAGGGGCTTCAACCCATTCCCCAGTTCCAAACTTATGGTCAGGGCAGTGTCCAGCCATTCAAACCAGGCCCCGAGCCTATGAGACCGTGGGGAGGGTATAGGCCACGGGGTAATAGTGGATGGGGTAGGGGAAGATCTAACAGGAGAGAAGTGCGCCAGAGGGGTGCATGTTTTCAGTGTGGTGGGACTGATCACTGGATGAGAGAATGCCCAATGCTCGGGGATAGCCAGTTTACGGGACCACCTGCGGGGGGATGGGATCCTCATAGAGGTGGTGCCGGTGGTCGTGCCAGGGGACCACAGACCCCACGAAACCCGGGGCAACAGCACCCGTCTCCCCACTCGATTCAGGCGCCCATGTACCCGACCTGGGGCCAGCGGGAAGGCGCGGGGGATTGTTGACGGGGCCCACAGAGAACAATCATGAGGGGTTTGGCTGAGCCTCTCATGAAAATCGTGGTTAACAACAGACCACTAACAGCTCTGGTGGATACCGGAGCAACATACTCCACAGTAACGAGGGGCACAATCACTGACAAAGACGTAAGTGATAAAACTGTCGGAGTTATGGGGTTCTCTGGTGGGTTCGAACACTGGCCTCTAACTATTCCCCTTACCACAAAAGTGGCAAATCAGTGCCTCTCACACTCATTTCTGTACTCCACAAATGCACCTGTCCCCCTGTTAGGTAGAGATTTGTTGATAAAATTGGGGGCAAACATCTTATGTTCACCGGAGGGTGTCACTGTCACATTCCCAGACGGCGCCAGAGTCGACTGTTCGCAGGCACAGAGTAGGCACGGCCACCAGCAGGTCCTGTTGGGAGGGCCTCTAAAGGAAATGGCCGATATATATTGGGTTGAATTACATGACTCTCCAGCAGGTGTACAATAATTTCTTGACAGACAGTGTCATCGCGATGCAGACAGGAAAAGACAGCACTGCATAGCACAAACAAATGTAGAAATCTGAACATAAGACAATCTCCTTAGGGAAAACTGTACATGCAGTGCAGTGGAATTACAGTGCGGTCTTCCTACACCTCCTGACGTTCCCTATATTTTGGGCAACGGATTCTCATCCACATCACAACAAATATCTTCTCTTGCGATACAGCGTGAAAAATCATCTTTCAGAGTGTCTAATCCAGCCTCTGCAGGCATCAGCTGTGATGTCATCACACGTTACATCCATGGCAGCCAGAAGGGTCTGCTGCTGGCGATCATATACTTTTAATCTTCATGCTGAGAAAAATTCCTCAACGGGGTTGAGTAGGGTGAGAGGAACTCCACCAGCATCCTGTTGTGGGCCGCAAACCATTGCCTGATGATGTTGGAGCGATGGAAACTGACATTGTCCCAAACTAACATGTACTTTGGCAGGTCATCTCCAATCTGCCCCCTCTCTTGTTCGGGGATGAGATCCCTGTAGAGAGTGTCAAAAGACTGTTTAGGTGTGAAAAGGGGCCGTCTGCAACCCAGTGAAGTTGTCTTGCAGTCCTATGTGGAAAGAATATAGTAATGCGAAACACTAAATTGAGTAAAATAAAATGCCACTGTTTACTTGAAGTATACTTACTGTATATTGTAAAACTAGTGCTTAAATGTCGTGGGGGATTATACTATTCAACAGAGACCCATTATAATGCATTTTGATCAACATGATATAAGCAATTGATAATGTAGGAATCTGCACAGAATTGTGTCATAATCATTTGCATGGATATACCAAAGCATTTGCAACTTGTTCAAAGAAATGAGAAAATGCTTGTTTGATGTGCACAAGTGACACAAGGATGTAAGGCTTGAACAAGAAGTTTTGAGAATTTCAAATCGGATCTGAGAAATGTACCAAATTGACTTAGAAAAAACTGTATTTAAAGTGGGTGGAGGTACTTTTGGGGCAGTTTTGTTTCACCCAAGTGTCCCATTTCCACCCCTCTCAAACTGATGCATGGATGCATATAGCCAGAAACAATTCGTTTGATGCATGCAAAGAAGCAACACTGGGTGTCTCAAGAAGCATTTATTCATGATTACGTAGACATGCTAAAATTTCAAGGCCACAGACTATACATTACACATTACACATGACATTACACATTTCATAAAATTTACATTTAGTCATTTAGCAGATGCTTTTTTCCAAAGCGACTTACAGACGAGGAAACATTGGAAGCAATTATAACAATATAGGCAACAAAATGCATAAGTTAATTAAATCCAGTCCATTAAAGCCTAGCACAGTATACAAAGCTAAAATAGTGAGGTAAGTAAAAAAAAATTTTTTAAGAAGACAGAAAAGAATTAGAGGTTAAAATCAGTCATCTACATTTTGACGGAAGATATGCGTTTTCACACACTACACCGGCCTGTAGTGTTCTAGCAGTGTAAGGTTGAGAGTGGGTTTCTTCAGTAGCGGTGTGATGCAGGCCTCGTTGAAAGCAGTGGGAAATGTCCCAGTGGTGAGCAAAGAGTTGATGATGTGGGTCAGACCAGGCACAACTGCTGGAGAGATAACATGGAGGAGATGGGTGGAGATGGGATCCAGTGGGCAGGTGGTTGGAACCAATGACCTTGGAAACATCTTCAGACAGAGGAGAAAAGGCGGGTGATGGTGGTGTAGAAAATTGGCTGTTGATGGCGGTAGTTTTCTTTACGAAGAACGATGCAAAATCATCAGCCGATAACTCCGATGAAGGTCTGGGAGCAGGCGGACAGAGAGCAGAGAAGGTTTTTAAAAGTGTGCGAGAGTCAGGAGAGTTGCTGATCTTCGAGTGGTTATAATCAGTTTTTGCAGAGGTGACTTCAACGGAGAAAGTAGAGAGAAGAGACTGGTAGAGCGAGAGGTCAGTATGGTCTTCTGACTCGTGCCATTTTCTCTCAGCTGACCGGAGGCTGGTGCGATGCTCACGTGGTACATCCGATAACCAGGGGGCAGACAGGGATGCACGGGCTGGTCCAGATGTAAGAGGGCATAGGTTGTCCGAGCAGGATGTAAGCGTGGAACACAGAGTGTCTGTGGCACTGTTGGTATTCAAAAGAGAGAGCTCCTCAGAGGGGGGGAGTGCAGACAAGACAGCAGAGGAAAAGCAGGAGGGAGGGACTGTAGGTTGCGCCGGAAAGTGACCAGCGGTAAGACATCTGCGTTGTCTGGAGCGGTGAGGTCGGGGGTGACAAAGAAGTGATCAGACGTGTGCAGCGGAGTGACTTGAGAGTGATGAGTGGAGCATTTATCGAATCATCCTTGACATTTGCAAAATAGTAAGTGCATTTCTGGTTTTGATTGTTTGATTGCAAGAGACGGCACATGATTCACGTTAACGCTTTTACTGTTTGTACAATAATTTATTGACAGACAGTGTCATTGCGATGCAGACAGGAAAAGACAGCACTGCATAGCACAAACAAATGTAGAAATCTGAACATAAAACAATCTCCTTAGGGAAAACTGTACATGCAGTGCAGTGGAATTACAGTGCAGTCTTCCTACATCTCCTGACGTTCCTGTCTTTTGGGCAAAGGATTCTCATCCACATCACAACAAATATCTTCTCTTGCGATACAGCGTGAAAATCATCTTTCAGAGTGTCTAATCCAGCCTCTGCAGGCATCAACTGTGATGTCATCACACGCTACATCCATGGCAGCTAGAAAGGTCATCTGTGTATGCGGCTGGCGATCATATACTTTTAATCTTCATGCTGAGAAAAATTCCTCAACGGGGTTGAGTAGGGTCAGAGGAACTCCACCAGCATCCTGTTGTGGGCCGCAAACCATTGCCTGATGATGTTGGAGCGATGGAAACTGACATTGTCCCAAACTAACACGTACTTTGGCAGGTCATCTCCAATCTGCCCCCTCTCTTGTTCAGGGATGAGATCCCTGTACAGAGTGTCAAAAGACTGTTTAGGTGTGAAAAGGGGCCGTCTGCAACCCAGTGAAGTTGTCTTGCAGTCCTATGTGGAAAGAATATAGTAATGCAAAACACTAAATTGAGTAAAATAAAATGCCACTGTTTACTTGAAGTATACTTACTGTATGTTTTAAAACTAGTGCTTAAATGTCGTGGGGGATTATACTATTCAACAGAGACCCATTATAAAGCATTTTGATCAACATGACATAAGCAATTGAATGTAGGAATCTGCACAGAATTGTGTCATAATCATTTGCATGGATATACCAAAGCATTTGCAACTTGTTCAAAGAAATGAGAAAATGCTTGTTTGATGTGCACAAGTGACACAAGGATGTAAGGATTGAACAAGAAGTTTTGAGAATTTCAAATCAGATCTGAGAAATGTACCAAATTGACTTAGA
This sequence comes from Barbatula barbatula, assembly GCF_947034865.1. NCBI lineage: Eukaryota > Metazoa > Chordata > Actinopteri > Cypriniformes > Nemacheilidae > Barbatula > Barbatula barbatula. The sequence goes on from NC_136778.1 coordinate 13,264,255, forward strand.
AAAAACTGTATTTAAAGTGGGTGGGGGTACTTTTGGGGCAGTTTTGTTTCACCCAAGTGTCCCATTTCCACCCCTCTAAAACTGATGCATGGATGCATATAGCCAGAAACAATTCGTTTGATGCATGCAAAGAAGCAACACTGTGTGTCTCAAGAAGCATTTATTCATGATCACGTAGACATGCTAAAATTTCAAGGCCACACACTACACATTACACATGACATTACAAATTTCATAAAATTTACATTTAGTCATTTAGCAGACGTTTTTATCCAAAGCGATTTAGAGACGAGGAAACATTGGAAGCAATTATAACAATATAGGCAAAAAAATGCAGAAGTTAATTAAATCCAGTCCATTAAAGCCTTGGACAGTATACAACGCTAAGAAAAGTGAGTTAAGTAAAAACTTTTTTTTTAAGAAGACATCAAAGAATTAGATGTTAAAATCAGTCATCTATATTTTAACGGAAGATATGCATTTTCACACACTACACCGGCCTGTAGTGTTCTAGCAGTGTAAGGTTGAGAGTGGGTTTCTTCAGTAGCGGTGTGATGCAGGCCTCTTTGAACGCAGTGGGAAATGTCCCAGTGGTGAGCAAAGAGTTGATGATGTGGGTCAGACCAGGCACAACTGCTGGAGAGATGGCATGGAGGAGATGGGTGGGGATGGGATCCAGTGGGCAGGTGGTAGGGTGGTTGGAACCAATGACCTTGGAAACATCATCTTCAGACAGAGGAGAAAAGGCGGGTGATGGTGGTGTAGAAAATTGGCTGTTGATGGCGGTAATTTTCTTTACGAAGAACGATGCAAAATCATCAGCCGTTAACTCCGATGAAGGTGTGGGAGCAGGCGGACAGAGGAGAGCAGAGAAGGTTTTTAAGAGTGTGCGAGAGTCAGGAGAGTTGATGATCTTCGAGTGGTTATAATCAGTTTTTGCAGAGGTGACGTCAACGGAGAAAGTACAGAGGAGAGACTGGTTGAGAGAGAGGTCAGTATGGTCTTTTGACTTGTGCCATTTTCTCTCAGCTGACCGGAGGCTGGCGCGATGCTCACATGGTACATCCGATAACCAGGGGGCAGACAGGGATGCACGGGCTGGTCCAGATGTAAGAGGGCATAGGTTGTCCAAGCAGGATGTAAGCGTGGAACACAGAGTGTCTGGGGCACTGTTGGTATTCAAAAGAGAGAGCTCCTCAGAGGGGGGGAGTGCAGACAAGACAGCAGAGGAAAAGCAGGAGGGAGGGACCGTAGGTAGCGCCGGAAAGTGACCAGCGGTAAGACATCTGCGTTGTCTGGAGCGGTGAGGTCGGGGGTGACAAAGAAGTGATCAGACGTGTGCAGCGGAGTGACCTGAGAGTGATGAGTGGAGCATTTCTCGAATCATCCTTGACATTTGCAAAACAGTAAGTGCATTTCTGGTTTTGATTGTTTGATTGCAAGAGACGGCACATGATTCACGTTAACACTTTTACTGTTTGTACAATAATTTATTGACAGACAGTGTCATTGCGATGCAGACAGGAAAAGACAGCACTGCATAGCACAAACAAATGTAGAAATCTGAACATAAGACAATCTCCTTAGGGAAAACTGTACATGCAGTGCAGTGGAATTACAGTGCAGTCTTCCTACACCTCCTGACGTTCCCTATATGTTGGGCAACGGATTCACATCGACATCACAACAAATATCTTCTCTTGCAATACAGCGTGAAAATCATCTTTCAGAGTGTCTAATCCAGCCTCTGCAGGCACCAGCTGTGTTGTCATCACATGTTACATCCATGGCAGCCAGAAGGGTCATATGTGTATGCTGCTGGCGATCATATACTTTTAATCTTCATGCTGAGAAAAATTCCTCAACGGGGTTGAGTAGGGTGAGAGGAACTCCACCAGCATCCTGTTGTGGGCCGCAAACCATTAACTGATGATGTTGGAGCGATGGAAACTGACATTGTCCCAAACTAACATGTACTTTGGCAGGTCATCTCCAATCTGCCCCCTCTCTTGTTCGGGGATGAGATCCCTGTAGAGAGTGTCAAAAGACTGTTTAGGTGTGAAAAGGGGCCGTCTGCAACCCAGTGAAGTTGTCTTGCAGTCCTATGTGGAAAGAATATAGTAATGCGAAACACTAAATTGAGTAAAATAAAATGCCACTGTTTACTTGAAGTATACTTACTGTATATTGTAAAACTAGTGCTTAAATGTCGTGGGGGATTATACTATTCAACAAAGACCCATTATAATGCATTTTGATAAACATGACATAAGCAATTAATAATGTAGGAATCTGCACAGAATTGTGTCATAATCATTTGCATGGATATACCAAAGCATTTGCAACTTGTTCAAAGAAATGAGAAAATGCTTGTTTGATGTGCACAAGTGACACAAGGATGTAAGGATTGAACAAGAAGTTTTGAGAATTTCAAATCAGATCTGAGAAATGTACCAAATTGACTTAGAAAAAACTGTATTTAAAGTGGGTGGGGGTACTTTTGGGGCAGTTTTGTTTCACCCAAGTGTCCCATTTCCACCCCTCTAAAACTGATGCATGGATGCATATAGCCAGAAACAATTCGTTTGATGCATGCAAAGAAGCAACACTGTGTGTCTCAAGAAGCATTTATTCATGATCACGTAGACATGCTAAAATTTCAAGGCCACACACTACACATTACACATGACATTACAAATTTCATAAAATTTACATTTAGTCATTTAGCAGACGTTTTTATCCAAAGCGATTTAGAGACGAGGAAACATTGGAAGCAATTATAACAATATAGGCAAAAAAATGCAGAAGTTAATTAAATCCAGTCCATTAAAGCCTTGGACAGTATACAACGCTAAGAAAAGTGAGTTAAGTAAAAACTTTTTTTTTAAGAAGACATCAAAGAATTAGATGTTAAAATCAGTCATCTATATTTTAACGGAAGATATGCATTTTCACACACTACACCGGCCTGTAGTGTTCTAGCAGTGTAAGGTTGAGAGTGGGTTTCTTCAGTAGCGGTGTGATGCAGGCCTCTTTGAACGCAGTGGGAAATGTCCCAGTGGTGAGCAAAGAGTTGATGATGTGGGTCAGACCAGGCACAACTGCTGGAGAGATGGCATGGAGGAGATGGGTGGGGATGGGATCCAGTGGGCAGGTGGTAGGGTGGTTGGAACCAATGACCTTGGAAACATCATCTTCAGACAGAGGAGAAAAGGCGGGTGATGGTGGTGTAGAAAATTGGCTGTTGATGGCGGTAATTTTCTTTACGAAGAACGATGCAAAATCATCAGCCGTTAACTCCGATGAAGGTGTGGGAGCAGGCGGACAGAGGAGAGCAGAGAAGGTTTTTAAGAGTGTGCGAGAGTCAGGAGAGTTGATGATCTTCGAGTGGTTATAATCAGTTTTTGCAGAGGTGACGTCAACGGAGAAAGTACAGAGGAGAGACTGGTTGAGAGAGAGGTCAGTATGGTCTTTTGACTTGTGCCATTTTCTCTCAGCTGACCGGAGGCTGGCGCGATGCTCACATGGTACATCCGATAACCAGGGGGCAGACAGGGATGCACGGGCTGGTCCAGATGTAAGAGGGCATAGGTTGTCCAAGCAGGATGTAAGCGTGGAACACAGAGTGTCTGGGGCACTGTTGGTATTCAAAAGAGAGAGCTCCTCAGAGGGGGGGAGTGCAGACAAGACAGCAGAGGAAAAGCAGGAGGGAGGGACCGTAGGTAGCGCCGGAAAGTGACCAGCGGTAAGACATCTGCGTTGTCTGGAGCGGTGAGGTCGGGGGTGACAAAGAAGTGATCAGACGTGTGCAGCGGAGTGACCTGAGAGTGATGAGTGGAGCATTTCTCGAATCATCCTTGACATTTGCAAAACAGTAAGTGCATTTCTGGTTTTGATTGTTTGATTGCAAGAGACGGCACATGATTCACGTTAACACTTTTACTGTTTGTACAATAATTTATTGACAGACAGTGTCATTGCGATGCAGACAGGAAAAGACAGCACTGCATAGCACAAACAAATGTAGAAATCTGAACATAAGACAATCTCCTTAGGGAAAACTGTACATGCAGTGCAGTGGAATTACAGTGCAGTCTTCCTACACCTCCTGACGTTCCCTATATGTTGGGCAACGGATTCACATCGACATCACAACAAATATCTTCTCTTGCAATACAGCGTGAAAATCATCTTTCAGAGTGTCTAATCCAGCCTCTGCAGGCACCAGCTGTGTTGTCATCACATGTTACATCCATGGCAGCCAGAAGGGTCATATGTGTATGCTGCTGGCGATCATATACTTTTAATCTTCATGCTGAGAAAAATTCCTCAACGGGGTTGAGTAGGGTGAGAGGAACTCCACCAGCATCCTGTTGTGGGCCGCAAACCATTAACTGATGATGTTGGAGCGATGGAAACTGACATTGTCCCAAACTAACATGTACTTTGGCAGGTCATCTCCAATCTGCCCCCTCTCTTGTTCGGGGATGAGATCCCTGTAGAGAGTGTCAAAAGACTGTTTAGGTGTGAAAAGGGGCCGTCTGCAACCCAGTGAAGTTGTCTTGCAGTCCTATGTGGAAAGAATATAGTAATGCGAAACACTAAATTGAGTAAAATAAAATGCCACTGTTTACTTGAAGTATACTTACTGTATATTGTAAAACTAGTGCTTAAATGTCGTGGGGGATTATACTATTCAACAAAGACCCATTATAATGCATTTTGATAAACATGACATAAGCAATTAATAATGTAGGAATCTGCACAGAATTGTGTCATAATCATTTGCATGGATATACCAAAGCATTTGCAACTTGTTCAAAGAAATGAGAAAATGCTTGTTTGATGTGCACAAGTGACACAAGGATGTAAGGATTGAACAAGAAGTTTTGAGAATTTCAAATCGGATCTGAGAAATGTACCAAATTGACTTAGAAAAAACTGTATTTAAAGTTGGTGGGGGTACTTTTGGGGCAGTTTTGTTTCACCCAAGTGTCCCATTTCCACCCCTCTCAAACTGATGCATGGATGCATATAGCCAGAAACAATTCGTTTGATGCATGCAAAGAAGCAACACTGTGTGTCTCAAGAAGCATTTATTCATGATTACGTAGACATGCTAAAATTTCAAGGCCACACACTACACATTACACATTACACATTTCATAAAATTTACATTTAGTCATTTAGCAGACGCTTTTTTCCAAAGCGACTTACAGACGAGGAAACATTGGAAGCAATTATAACAATATAGGCAACAAAATGCATAAGTTAATTAAATCCAGTCCATTAAAGCCTAGCACAGTATACAAAGCTAAGAATAGTGAGGTAAGTAAAAAAAAATTTTTTAAGAAGAGAGAAAAGAATTAGAGGTTAAAATCAGTCATCTAAATTTTGACGGAAGATATGCGTTTTCACACACTACACCGGCCTGTAGTGTTCTAGCAGTGTAAGGTTGAGAGTGGGTTTCTTCAGTAGAGGTGTGATGCAGGCCTCTTTGAACGCAGTGGGAAATGTCCCAGTGGTGAGCAAAGAGTTGATGATGTGGGTCAGACCAGGCACAACTGCTGGAGAGATGGCATGGAGGAGATGGGTGGGGATGGGATCCAGTGGGCAGGTGGTAGGGTGGTTGGAACCAATGACCTTGGAAACATCATCTTCAGACAGAGGAGAAAAGGCGGGTGATGGTGGTGTAGAAAATTGGCTGTTGATGGCGGTAATTTTCTTTACGAAGAACGATGCAAAATCATCAGCCGTTAACTCCGATGAAGGTGTGGGAGCAGGCGGACAGAGGAGAGCAGAGAAGGTTTTTAAGAGTGTGCGAGAGTCAGGAGAGTTGCTGATCTTCGAGTGGTTATAATCAGTTTTTGCAGAGGTGACGTCAACGGAGAAAGTACAGAGGAGAGACTGGTTGAGAGAGAGGTCAGTATGGTCTTTTGACTTGTGCCATTTTCTCTCAGCTGACCGGAGGCTGGCGCGATGCTCACGTGGTACATCCGATAACCAGGGGGCAGACAGGGATGCACGGGCTGGTCCAGATGTAAGAGGGCATAGGTTGTCCAAGCAGGATGTAAGCGTGGAACACAGAGTGTCTGTGGCACTGTTGGTATTCAAAAGAGAGAGCTCCTCAGAGGGGGGGAGTGCAGACAAGACAGCAGAGGAAAAGCAGGAGGGAGGGACCGTAGGTAGCGCCGGAAAGTGACCAGCGGTAAGACATCTGCGTTGTCTGGAGCGGTGAGGTCGGGGGTGACAAAGAAGTGATCAGACGTGTGCAGCGGAGTGACCTGAGAGTGATGAGTGGAGCATTTCTCGAATCATCCTTGACATTTGCAAAACAGTAAGTGCATTTCTGGTTTTGATTGTTTGATTGCAAGAGACGGCACATTATTCACGTTAACGCTTTTACTGTTTGTACAATAATTTATTGACAGACAGTGTCATTGCGATGCAGACAGGAAAAGACAGCACTGCATAGCACAAACAAATGTAGAAATCTGAACATAAGACAATCTCCTTAGGGAAAACTGTACATGCAGTGCAGTGGAATTACAGTGCAGTCTTCCTACACCTCTTGACGTTCCCTATATTTTGGGCAACGGATTCTCATCGACATCACAACAAATATCTTCTCTTGCAATACAGCGTGAAAATCATCTTTCAGAGTGTCTAATCCAGCCTCTGCAGGCACCAGCTGTGTTGTCATCACACGTTACATCCATGGCAGCCAGAAGGGTCATCTGTGTATGCTGCTGGCGATCATATACTTTTAATCTTCATGCTGAGAAAAATTCCTCAACCGGGTTGAGTAGGGTGAGAGGAACTCCACCAGCATCCTGTTGTGGGCCGCAAACCATTGCCTGATGATGTTGGAGCGATGGAAACTGACATTGTCCCAAACTAACATGTACTTTGGCAGGTCATCTCCAATCTGCCCCCTCTCTTGTTCGGGGATGAGATCCCTGTAGAGAGTGTCAAAAGACTGTTTAGGTGTGAAAAGGGGCCGTCTGCAACCCAGTGAAGTTGTCTTGCAATCCTATGTGGAAAGAATATAGTAATGCGAAACACTAAATTGAGTAAAATAAAATGCCACTGTTTACTTGAAGTATACTTACTGTATATTGTTAAACTAGTGCTTAAATGTCGTGGGGGGTTATACTATTGAGCAGAGACCCATTATAATGCATTTTGATCAACATGACATAAGCAATTGATAATGTAGGAATCTGCACAGAATTGTGTCATAATCATTTGCATGGATATACCAAAGCATTTGCAACTTGTTCAAAGAAATGAGAAAATGCTTGTTTGATGTGCACAAGTGACACAAGGATGTAAGGCTTGAACAAGAAGTTTTGAGAATTTCAAATCGGATCTGAGAAATGTACCACATTGATTTAGAAAAAACTGTATTTAAAGTGGGTGGGGGTACTTTTGGGGCAGTTTTGTTTCACCCAAGTGTCCCATTTCCACCCCTCTCAAACTGATGCATGGATGCTGTGGAATATTCATTCATATGCTTCCTATGCAGTATTATTCCATATGCATTATCACTTTTATTCATTCATATGCTTCCTATGCAGTATTATTCCATATGCATTATCACTTTTATTCATTCATATGCTTCATATGCAGTATTATTCTATATGCATCATTACTTTTAGAAGTGTTTATTATTCTATTGCTTGCATACAATAACCCTTAACCTCAAATAATGTGTTGAAATTAACCATAAAAGTTAGGAGCTGATAATGAGCGTACTTGAAAGAGGAAGTGGGGCGTGGGTGTCGCATGCAAAAGATAAGAGGAAGTGAGGTTGAGGTCTCAGAATATATGCATGCAACTGAAACGCCAAAAAAGGAGAAAATGTACACACACACATATTGGATTGTCTGACCTTATAAACTATGTTGTTGCTGGGTAGAATTGGGGTGTGTGGGTTGTAATTTGATGTTTTGCAGAAACTCAGAGAACAACGGACTAAGAGCTGATTGGACGAATACCAGACAACACGTCACTCAAAGGCACGAAGAGAGACCGGCGACAAATACTATAAATATATCCAGAATTGTAAAACTGGGCGTGGGTTGAGCCTTTGTTCTGAGGCAACTGACCCAACAGCTGTTGTATTTTTTGAATCTTCTGATCAATAAACTTCGAGATTTACTTTGACCGGTCTCCCTCCAATTTTGAACATGCAAGAACACATTTAGAATGTCCTACAATGCATATAGCCAGAAACAATTCGTTTGATGCATGCAAAGAAGCAACACTATTTGTCTCAAGAAGAATTTATTCATGATTACGTAGACATGCTAAAATTTCAAGGCCACACACTGCACATTACACATTACACATGATATTACACATTTCATAAAATTTACATTTAGTCATTTAGCAGACGCTTTTTTCCAAAGCGACTTACAGACGAGGAAACATTGGAAGCAATTATAACAATATAGGCAACAAAATGCATAAGTTAATTAAATCCAATCCATTAAAGCCTAGCACAGTATACAAAGCTAAGAATAGTGAGGTCAGTAAAAAATTTTTTTTAAAGAAGACAGAAAAGAATTAGAGGTTAAAATCAGTCATCTACATTTTGACGGAAGATATGCGTTTTCACACACTACACCGGCCTGTAGTGTTCTAGCAGTGTAAGGTTGAGAGTGGGTTTCTTCAGTAGCGGTGTGATGCAGGCCTCTTTGAACGCAGTGGGAAATGTCCCAGTGGTGAGCAAAGAGTTGATGATGTGGGTCAGACCAGGCACAACTGCTGGAGAGATAACATGGAGGAGATGGGATCCAGTGGGCAGGTGGTAGGGTGGTTGGAACCAATGACCTTGGAAACATCATCTTCAGACAGAGGAGAAAAGGCGGGTGATGGTGGTGTAGAAAATTGGCTGTTGATGGCGGTAGTTTTCTTTACGAAGAACGATGCAAAATCATCAGCCGTTAACTCCGATGAAGGTGTGGGAGCAGGCGGACAGAGGAGAGCAGAGAAGGTTTTTAAGAGTGTGCGAGAGTCAGGAGAGTTGCTGATCTTCGAGTGGTTATAATCAGTTTTTGCAGAGGTGACGTCAACGGAGAAAGTAGAGAGGAGAGACTGGTTGAGAGAGAGGTCAGTATGGTCTTTTGACTTGTGCCATTTTCTCTCAGCTGACCGGAGGCTGGCGCGATGCTCACGTGGTACATCCGATAACCGGGGGGCAGACAGGGATGGACGGGCTGGTCCAGATGTAAGAGGGCATAGGTTGTCCAAGCAGGATGTAAGCGTGGAACACAGAGTGTCTGGGGCACTGTTGGTATTCAAAAGAGAGAGCTCCTCAGAGGGGGGGAGTGCAGACAAGACAGCAGAGGAAAAGCAGGAGGGAGGGACCGTAGGTAGCGCCGGAAAGTGACCAGCGGTAAGACATCTGCGTTGTCTGGAGCGGTGAGCTCGGGGGTGACAAAGAAGTGATGAGACGTGTGCAGCGGAGTGACCTGAGAGTGATGAGTGGAGCATTTCTCGAATCATCCTTGACATTTGCAAAACAGTAAGTGCATTTCTGGTTTTGATTGTTTGATTGCAAGAGACGGCACATGATTCACGTTAACGCTTTTACTGTTTGTACAATAATTTCTTGACAGACAGTGTCATCGCGATGCAGACAGGAAAAGACAGCACTGCATAGCACAAACAAATGTAGAAATCTGAACATAAGACAATCTCCTTAGGGAAAACTGTACATGCAGTGCAGTGGAATTACAGTGCGGTCTTCCTACACCTCCTGACGTTCCCTATATTTTGGGCAACGGATTCTCATCCACATCACAACAAATATCTTCTCTTGCGATACAGCGTGAAAAATCATCTTTCAGAGTGTCTAATCCAGCCTCTGCAGGCATCAGCTGTGATGTCATCACACGTTACATCCATGGCAGCCAGAAGGGTCTGCTGCTGGCGATCATATACCTTTAATCTTCATGCTGAGAAAAATTCCTCAACGGGGTTGAGTAGGGTGAGAGGAACTCCACCAGCATCTTGTTGTGGGCCGCAAACCATTGCCTGATGATGTTGGAGCGATGGAAACTGACATTGTCCCAAACTAACATGTACTTTGGCAGGTCATCTCCAATCTGCCCCCTCTCTTGTTCAGGGATGAGATACCTGTAGAGAGTGTCAAAAGACTGTTTAGGTGTGAAAAGGGGCCGTCTGCAACCCAGTGAAGTTGTCTTGCAGTCCTATGTGGAAAGAATATAGTAATGCGAAACACTAAATTGAGTAAAATAAAATGCCACTGTTTACTTGAAGTATACTTACTGTATATTGTAAAACTAGTGCTTAAATGTCGTGTTGGATTATACTATTCAACAGAGACCCATTATAATGCATTTTGATCAACATGACATAAGCAATTGATAATGTAGGAATCTGCACAGAATTGTGTCATAATCATTTGCATGGATATACCAAAGCATTTGCAACTTGTTCAAAGAAATGAGAAAATGCTTGTTTGATGTGCACAAGTGACACAAGGATGTAAGGCTTGAACAAGAAGTTTTGAGAATTTAAAATCGGATCTGAGAAATGTACCAAATTGACTTAGAAAAAACTGTATTTAAAGTGGGTGGGGGTACTTTTGGGGCAGTTTTGTTTCACCCAAGTGTCCCATTTCCACCCCTCTCAAACTGATGCATGGATGCATATAGCCAGAAACAATTCGTTTGATGCATGCAAAGAAGCAACACTGTGTGTCTCAAGAAGCATTTATTCATGATTACGTAGACATGCTAAAATTTCAAGGCCACAGACTATACATTACACATTACACATGACATTACACATTTCATAAAATTTACATTTAGTCATTTAGCAGATGCTTTTTTCCAAAGCGACTTACAGACGAGGAAACATTGGAAGCAATTATAACAATATAGGCAACAAAATGCATAAGTTAATTAAATCCAGTCCATTAAAGCCTAGCACAGTATACAAAGCTAAAATAGTGAGGTAAGTAAAAAATTTTTTTTTAAGAAGACAGAAAAGAATTAGAGGTTAAAATCAGTCATCTACATTTTGACGGAAGATATGCGTTTTCACACACTACACCGGCCTGTAGTGTTCTAGCAGTGTAAGGTTGAGAGTGGGTTTCTTCAGTAGCGGTGTGATGCAGGCCTCGTTGAACGCAGTGGGAAATGTCCCAGTGGTGAGCAAAAAGTTGATGATGTGGGTCAGACCAGGCACAACTGCTGGAGAGATAACATGGAGGAGATGGGTGGAGATGGGATCCAGTGGGCAGGTGGTAGGGTGGTTGGAACCAATGACCTTGGAAACATCATCTTCAGACAGAGGAGAAAAGGCGGGTGATGGTGGTGTAGAAAATTGGCTGTTGATGGCGGTAGTTTTCTTTACGAAGAACGATGCAAAATCATCAGCCGTTAACTCCGATGAAGGTGTGGGAGCAGGCAGACAGAGGAGAGCAGAGAAGGTTTTTAAGAGTGTGCGAGAGTCAGGAGAGTTGCTGATCTTCGAGTGGTTATAATCAGTTTTTGCAGAGGTGACGTCAACGGAGAAAGTAGAGAGGAGAGACTGGTTGAGAGAGAGGTCAGTATGGTCTTTTGACTTGTGCCATTTTCTCTCAGCTGACCAGAGGCTGGCGCGATGCTCACGTGGTACATCCGATAACCGGGGGGCAGACAGGGATGCACGGGCTGGTCCAGATGTAAGAGGGCATAGGTTGTCCAAGCAGGATGTAAGCGTGGAACACAGAGTGTCTGGGGCACTGTTGGTATTCAAAAGAGAGAGCTCCTCAGAGGGGGGGAGTGCAGACAAGACAGCAGAGTAAAAGCAGGAGGGAGGGACCGTAGGTAGCGCCGGAAAGTGACCAGCGGTAAGACATCTGCGTTGTCTGGAGCGGTGAGCTCGGGGGTGACAAAGAAGTGATGAGACGTGTGCAGCGGAGTGACCTGAGAGTGATGAGTGGAGCATTTCTCGAATCATCCTTGACATTTGCAAAACAGTAAGTGCATTTCTGGTTTTGATTGTTTGATTGCAAGAGACGGCACATGATTCACGTTAACGCTTTTACTGTTTGTACAATAATTTCTTGACAGACAGTGTCATCGCGATGCAGACAGGAAAAGACAGCACTGCTTAGCACAAACAAATGTAGAAATCTGAACATAAGACAATCTCCTTAGGGAAAACTGTACATGCAGTGCAGTGGAATTACAGTGCAGTCTTCCTACACGTCCTGACGTTCCCTATATTTTGGGCAACGGATTCTCATCCACATCACAACAAATATCTTCTCTTGCGATATAGCGTGAAAAATCATCTTTCAGAGTGTCTAATCCAGCCTCTGCAGGCATCAGCTGTGATGTCATCACACGTTACATCCATGGCAGCCAGAAGGGTCATCTGTGTATGCTGCTGGCGATCATATACTTTTAATCTTCATGCTGAGAAAAATTCCTCAACGGGGTTGAGTAGGGTGAGAGGAACTCCACCAGCATCCTGTTGTGGGCCGCAAACCATTGCCTGATGATGTTGGAGCGATGGAAACTGACATTGTCCCAAACTAACATGTACTTTGGCAGGTCATCTCCAATCTGCCCGCTCTTTGGTTCAGGGATGAGATCCCTGTAGAGAGTTTTAAAAGACTGTTTAGGTGTGAAAAGGGGCCGTCTGCAACCCAGTGAAGTTGTCTTGCAGTCCTATATGGAAAGAATATAGTAATGCGAAACACTAAATTGAGTAAAATAAAATGCCACTGTTTACTTGAAGTAAACTTACTGTATATTGTAAAACTAGTGCTTAAATGTCGTGGGGGATTATACTATTCAATAGAGACCCATTATAATGCATTTTGATCAACATGACATAAGCAATTAATAATGTAGGAATCTGCACAGAATTGTGTCATAATCATTTGCATGGATATACCAAAGCATTTGCAACTTGTTCAAAGAAATGAGAAAATGCTTGTTTGATGTGCACAAGTGACACAAGGATGTAAGGATTGAACAAGAAGTTTTGAGAATTTCAAATCGGATCGGAGAAATGTACCAAATTTACTTAGAAAAAACTGTATTTAAAGTGGGTGGGGGTACTTTTGGGGCAGTTTTGTTTCACCCAAGTGTCCCATTTCCACCCCTCTCAAACTGATGCATGGATGCATATAGCCAGAAACAATTCGTTTGATGCATGCAAAGAAGCAACACTGTGTGTCTCAAGAAGCATTTATTCATGATTACGTAGACATGCTAAAATTTCAAGGCCACACACTGCACATTACACATTACACATGATATTACACATTTCATAAAATTTACATTTAGTCATTTAGCAGACGCTTTTTTCCAAAGCGACTTACAGACGAGGAAACATTGGAAGCAATTATAACAATATAGGCAACAAATTGCATAAATTAATTAAATCCAGTCCATTAAAGCCTAGCACAGTATAAAAAGCTAAGAATAGTGAGGTAAGTAAAAAAAAAATTTTTAAGAAGACAGAAAAGAATTAGAGGTTAAAATCAGTCATCTACATTTTGACGGAAGATATGCGTTTTCACACACTACACCGGCCTGTAGTGTTCTAGCAGTGTAAGGTTGAGAGTGGGTTTCTTCAGTAGCGGTTTGATGCAGGCCTCTTTGAACGCAGTGGGAAATGTCCCAGTGGTGAGCAAAGAGTTGATGATGTGGGTCAGACCAGGCACAACTGCTGGAGAGATAACATGGAGGAGATGGGTGGAGATGGGATCCAGTGGGCAGGTGGTAGGGTGGTTGGAACCAATGACCTTGGAAACATCATCTTCAGACAGAGTAGAAAAGGCGGGTGATGGTGGTGTAGAAAATTGGCTGTTGATGGCGGTAGTTTTCTTTACGAAGAACGATGCAAAATCATCAGCCGTTAACTCCGATGAAGGTGTGGGAGCAGGCGGACAGAGGAGAGCAGAGAAGGTTTTTAAGAGTGTGCGAGAGTCAGGAGAGTTGCTGATCTTCGAGTGGTTATAATCAGTTTTTGCAGAGGTGACGTCAACGGAGAAGGTAGAGAGGAGAGACTGGTTGAGAGAGAGGTCAGTATGGTCTTTTGACTTGTGCCATTTTCTCTCAGCTGACCGGAGGCTGGCGCGATGCTCACGTGGTACATCCGATAACCAGGGGGCAGACAGGGATGCACGGGCTGGTCCAGATGTAAGAGGGCATAGGTTGTCCAAGCAGGATGTAAGCGTGGAACACAGAGTGTCTGTGGCACTGTTGGTATTCAAAAGAGAGAGCTCCTCAGAGGGGGGGAGTGCAGACAAGACAGCAGAGGAAAAGCAGAAGGGAGGGACCGTAGGTAGCGCCGGAAAGTGACCAGCGGTAAGACATCTGCGTTGTCTGGAGCGGTGAGGTTGGGGGTGACAAAGAAGTGATCAGACGTCTGCAGCGGAGTGACCTGATAGTGATGAGTGGAGCATTTCTCGAATCATCCTTGACATTTGCAAAACAGTAAGTGCATTTCTGGTTTTGATTTTTTGATTGCAAGAGACGGCACATGATTCACGTTAACGCTTTTACTGTTTGTACAATAATTTCTTGACAGACAGTGTCATTGCGATGCAGACAGGCAAAGACAGCACTGCATAGCACAAACAAATGTAGAAATCTGAACGTAAGACAATCTCCTTAGGGAAAACTGTACATGCAGTGCAGTGGAATTACAGTGCAGTCTTCCTACACCTCCTGACGTTCCCTATATTTTGGGCAACGGATTCTCATCCACATCACAACAAATATCTTCTCTTGCGATACAGCGTGAAAATCATCTTTCAGAGTGTCTAATCCAGCCTCTGCAGGCATCAGCTGTGATGTCATCACACGTTACATCCATGGCAGCCAGAAGGGTCATCTGTGTATGCTGCTGGCGATCATATACTTTTAATCTTCATGCTGAGAAAAATTTCTCAACGGGGTTGAGTAGGGTGAGAGGAACTCCACCAGCATCCTGTTGTGGGCCGCAAACCATTGCCTGATGATGTTGGAGCGAAGGAAACTGACATTGTCCCAAACTAACATGTACTTTGGCAGGTCATCTCCAATCTGCCCCCTCTCTTGTTCAGGGATGAGATCCCTGTAGAGAGTGTCAAAAGACTGTTTAGGTGTGAAAAGGGGCCGTCTGCAACCCAGTGAAGTTGTCTTGCAGTCCTATGTGGAAAGAATATAGTAATGCGAAACACCAAATTGAGTAAAATAAAATGCCACTGTTTACTTGAAGTATACTTACTGTATATTGTAAAAATAGTGCTTAAATGTCGTGTTGGATTATACTATTCAACAGAGACCCATTATAATGCATTTTGATCAACATGACATAAGCAATTGATAATGTAGGAATCTGCACAGAATTGTGTCATAATCATTTGCATGGATATACCAAAGCATTTGCAACTTGTTCAAAGAAATTAGAAAATGCTTGTTTGATGTGCACAAGTGACACAAGGATGTAAGGCTTGAACAAGAAGTTTTGAGAATTTCAAATCGGATCTGAGAAATGTACCAAATTGACTTAGAAAAAACTGTATTTAAAGTGGGTGGGGGTACTTTTGGGGCAGTTTTGTTTCACCCAAGTGTCCCATTTCCACCCCTCTCAAACTGATGCATGGATGCATATAGCCAGAAACAATTCGTTTGATGCATGCAAAGAAGCAACACTGTGTGTCTCAAGAAGCATTTATTCATGATTACGTAGACATGCTAAAATTTCAAGGCCACACACTGCACATTACACATTACACATGATATTACACATTTCATAAAATTTACATTTAGTCATTTAGCAGACGCTTTTTTCCAAAGCGACTTACAGACGAGGAAACATTGGAAGCAATTATAACAATATAGGCAACAAAATGCATAAGTTAATTAAATCCAGTCCATTAAAGCCTAGCACAGTATAAAAAGCTAAGAATAGTGAGGTAAGTAAAAAAAAGTTTTTTTAAGAAGACAGAAAAGAATTAGAGATTAAAATCAGTCATCTACATTTTGACGGAAGATATGCGTTTTCACACACTACACCGGCCTGTAGTGTTCTAGCAGTGTAAGGTTGAGAGTGGGTTTCTTGAGTAGCGGTTTGATGCAGGCCTCTTTGAACGCAGTGGGAAATGTCCCAGTGGTGAGCAAAGAGTTGATGATGTGGGTCAGACCAGGCACAACTGCTGGAGAGATAACATGGAGGAGATGGGTGGAAATGGGATCCAGTGGGCAGGTGGTAGGGTGGTTGGAACCAATGACCTTGGAAACATCATCTTCAGACAGAGTAGAAAAGGCGGGTGATGGTGGTGTAGAAAATTGGCTGTTGATGGCGGTAGTTTTCTTTACGAAGAACGATGCAAAATCATCAGCCGTTAACTCCGATGAAGGTGTGGGAGCAGGCGTACAGAGGAGAGCAGAGAAGGTTTTTAAGAGTGTGCGAGAGTCAGGAGAGTTGCTGATCTTCGAGTGGTTATAATCAGTTTTTGCAGAGGTGACGTCAACGGAGAAAGTAGAGAGGAGAGACTGGTTGAGAGAGAGGTCAGTAGGGTCTTTTGACTTGTGCCATTTTCTCTCAGCTGACCGGAGGCTGGCGCGATGCTCACGTGGTACATCCGATAACCAGGGGGCAGACAGGGATGCACGGGCTGGTCCAGATGTAAGAGGGCATAGGTTGTCCAAGCAGGATGTAAGCGTGGAACACAGAGTGTCTGTGGCACTGTTGGTATTCAAAAGAGAGAGCTCCTCAGAGGGGGGGAGTGCAGACAAGACAGCAGAGGAAAAGCAGAAGGGAGGGACCGTAGGTAGCGCCGGAAAGTGACCAGCGGTAAGACATCTGCGTTGTCTAGAGCGGTGAGGTCGGGGGTGACAAAGAAGTGATCAGACGTGTGCAGCGGAGTGACCTGAGAGTGATGAGTGGAGCATTTCTCGAATCATCCTTGACATTTGCAAAACAGTAAGTGCATTTCTGGTTTTGATTGTTTGATTGCAAGAGACGGCACATGATTCACGTTAACACTTTTACTGTTTGTACAATAATTTCTTGACAGACAGTGTCATCGCGATGCAGACAGGAAAAGACATCACTGCATAGCACAAACAAATGTAGAAATCTGAACATAAGACAATCTCCTTAAGGAAAACTGTACATGCAGTGCAGTGGAATTACAGTGCAGTCTTCCTACACCTCCTGACGTTCCGTATATTTTGGGCAACGGATTCTTATCCACATCACAACAAATATCTTCTCTTGCGATACAGCCTGAAAAATCATCTTTCAGAGTGTCTAATCCAGCCTCTGCAGGCATCAGCTGTGATGTCATCACACGTTACATCCATGGCAGCCAGAAGGGTCATCTGTGTATGCTGCTGGCGATCATATACTTTTAATCTTCATGCTGAGAAAAATTCCTCAACGGGGTTGAGTAGGGTGAGAGGAACTCCACCAGCATCCTGTTGTGGGCCGCAAACCATTGCCTGATGATGTTGGAGCGAAGGAAACTGACATTGTCCCAAACTAACATGTACTTTGGCAGGTCATCTCCAATCTGCCCCCTCTCTTGTTCAGGGATGAGATCCCTGTAGAGAGTGTCAAAAGACTGTTTAGGTGTGAAAAGGGGCCGTCTGCAACCCAGTGAAGTTGTCTTGCAGTCCTATGTGGAAAGAATATAGTAATGCGAATCACTAAATTGAGTAAAATAAAATGCCACTGTTTACTTGAAGTATACTTACTGTATATTGTAAAACTAGTGCTTAAATGTCGTGTTGGATTATACTATTCAACAGAGACCCATTATAATGCATTTTGATCAACATGACATAAGCAATTGATAATGTAGGAATCTGCACAGAATTGTGTCATAATCATTTGCATGGATATACCAAAGCATTTGCAACTTGTTCAAAGAAATGAGAAAATGCTTGTTTGATGTGAACAAGTGACACAAGGATGTAAGGCTTGAACAAGAAGTTTTGAGAATTTCAAATCGGATCTGAGAAATGTACCAAATTGACTTAGAAAAAACTGTATTTAAAGTGGGTGGGGGTACTTTTGGGGCAGTTTTGTTTCACCCAAGTGTCCCATTTCCACCCCTCTCAAACTGATGCATGGATGCATATAGCCAGAAACAATTCGTTTGATGCATGCAAAGAAGCAACACTGTGTGTCTCAAGAAGCATTTATTCATGATTACGTAGACATGCTAAAATTTCAAGGCCACACACTGCACATTACACATTACACATGATATTACACATTTCATAAAATTTACATTTAGTCATTTAGCAGACGCTTTTTTCCAAAGCGACTTACAGACGAGGAAACATTGGAAGCAATTATAACAATATAGGCAACAAAATGCATAAGTTAATTAAATCCAGTCCATTAAAGCCTAGCACAGTATAAAAAGCTAAGAATAGTGAGGTAAGTAAAAAAAAAGTTTTTTTCAGAAGACAGAAAAGAAATAGAGATTAAAATCAGTCATCTTCATTTTGACGGAAGTTATGAGTTTTCACACACTACACCGGCCTGTAGTGTTCTAGCAGTGTAAGGTTGAGAGTGGGTTTCTTCAGTAGCGGTTTGATGCAGGCCTCTTTGAACGCAGTGGGAAATGTCCCAGTGGTGAGCAAAGAGTTGATGATGTGGGTCAGACCAGGCACAACTGCTGGAGAGATAACATGGAGGAGATGGGTGGAGATGGGATCCAGTGGGCAGGTGGTAGGGTGGTTGGAACCAATGACCTTGGAAACATCATCTTCAGACAGAGTAGAAAAGGCGGGTGATGGTGGTGTAGAAAATTGGCTGTTGATGGCGGTAGTTTTCTTTACGAAGAAAGATGCAAGATCATCAGCCGTTAACTCCGATGAAGGTGTGGGAGCAGGCGGACAGAGGAGAGCAGAGAAGGTTTTTAAGAGTGTGCGAGAGTCAGGAGAGTTGCTGATCTTCGAGTGGTTATAATCAGTTTTTGCAGAGGTGACGTCAACGGAGAAAGTAGAGAGGAGAGACTGGTTGAGAGAGAGGTCAGTATGGTCTTTTGACTTGTGCCATTTTCTCTCAGCTGACCGGAGGCTGGCGCGATGCTCATGTGGTACATCCGATAACCAGGGGGCAGACAGGGATGCACGGGCTGGTCCAGATGTAAGAGGGCATAGGTTGTCCAAGCAGGATGTAAGCGTGGAACACAGAGTGTCTGTGGCACTGTTGGTATTCAAAAGAGAGAGCTCCTCAGAGGGGGGGAGTGCAGACAAGACAGCAGAGGAAAAGCAGAAGGGAGGGACCGTAGGTAGCGCCGGAAAGTGACCAGCGGTAAGACATCTGCGTTGTCTGGAGCGGTGAGGTTGGGGGTGACAAAGAAGTGATCAGACGTCTGCAGCGGAGTGACCTGATAGTGATGAGTGGAGCATTTCTCGAATCATCCTTGACATTTGCAAAACAGTAAGTGCATTTCTGGTTTTGATTGTTTGATTGCAAGAGACGGCACATGATTCACGTTAACGCTTTTACTGTTTGTACAATAATTTCTTGACAGACAGTGTCATTGCGATGCAGACAGGAAAAGACAGCACTGCATAGCACAAACAAATGTAGAAATCTGAACGTAAGACAATCTCCTTAGGGAAAACTGTACATGCAGTGCAGTGGAATTACAGTGCAGTCTTCCTACACCTCCTGACGTTCCCTATATTTTGGGCAACGGATTCTCATCCACATCACAACAAATATCTTCTCTTGCGATACAGCGTGAAAATCATCTTTCAGAGTGTCTAATCCAGCCTCTGCAGGCATCAGCTGTGATGTCATCACACGTTACATCCATGGCAGCCAGAAGGGTCATCTGTGTATGCTGCTGGCGATCATATACTTTTAATCTTCATGCTGAGAAAAATTTCTCAACGGGGTTGAGTAGGGTGAGAGGAACTCCACCAGCATCCTGTTGTGGGCTTCAAACCATTGCCTGATGATGTTGGAGCGAAGGAAACTGACATTGTCCCAAACTAACATGTACTTTGGCAGGTCATCTCCAATCTGCCCCCTCTCTTGTTCAGGGATGAGATCCCTGTAGAGAGTTTCAAAAGACTGTTTAGGTGTGAAAAGGGGCCGTCTGCAACCCAGTGAAGTTGTCTTGCAGTCCTATGTGGAAAGAATATAGTAATGCGAAACACTAAATTGAGTAAAATAAAATGCCACTGTTTACTTGAAGTATACTTACTGTATATTGTAAAACTAGTGCTTAAATGTCGTGTTGGATTATACTATTCAACAGAGACCCATTATAATGCATTTTGATCAACATGACATAAGCAATTGATAATGTAGGAATCTGCACAGAATTGTGTCATAATCATTTGCATGGATATACCAAAGCATTTGCAACTTGTTCAAAGAAATGAGAAAATGCTTGTTTGATGTGCACAAGTGACAAAAGGATGTAAGGCTTGAACAAGAAGTTTTGAGAATTTCAAATCGGATCTGAGAAATGTACCAAATTGACTTAGAAAAAACTGTATTTAAAGTGGGTGGGGGTACTTTTGGGGCAGTTTTGTTTCACCCAAGTGTCCCATTTCCACCCCTCTCAAACTGATGCATGGATGCATATAGCCAGAAACAATTCGTTTGATGCATGCAAAGAAGCAACACTGTGTGTCTCAAGAAGCATTTATTCATGATTACGTAGACATGCTAAAATTTCAAGGCCACACACTGCACATTACACATTACACATGATATTACACATTTCATAAAATTTACATTTAGTCATTTAGCAGACGCTTTTTTCCAAAGCGACTTACAGACGAGGAAACATTGGAAGCAATTATAACAATATAGGCAACAAAATGCATAAGTTAATTAAATCCAGTCCATTAAAGCCTAGCACAGTATAAAAAGCTAAGAATAGTGAGGTAAGTAAAAAAAAGTTTTTTAAGAAGACAGAAAAGAATTAGAGATTAAAATCAGTCATCTACATTTTGACGGAAGATATGCGTTTTCACACACTACACCGGCCTGTAGTGTTCTAGCAGTGTAAGGTTGAGAGTGGGTTTCTTGAGTAGCGATTTGATGCAGGCCTCTTTGAACGCAGTGGGAAATGTCCCAGTGGTGAGCAAAGAGTTGATGATGTGGGTCAGACCAGGCACAACTGCTGGAGAGATAACATGGAGGAGATGGGTGGAGATGGGATCCAGTGGGCAGGTGGTAGGGTGGTTGGAACCAATGACCTTGGAAACATCATCTTCAGACAGAGTAGAAAAGGCGGGTGATGGTGGTGTAGAAAATTGGCTGTTGATGGCGGTAGTTTTCTTTACGAAGAACGATGCAAAATCATCAGCCGTTAACTCCGATGAAGGTGTGGGAGCAGGCGTACAGAGGAGAGCAGAGAAGGTTTTTAAGAGTGTGCGAGAGTCAGGAGAGTTGCTGATCTTCGAGTGGTTATAATCAGTTTTTGCAGAGGTGACGTCAACGGAGAAAGTAGAGAGGAGAGACTGGTTGAGACAGAGGTCAGTATGGTCTTTTGACTTGTGCCATTTTCTCTCAGCTGACCGGAGGCTGGCGCGATGCTCACGTGGTACATCCGATAACCAGGGGGCAGACAGGGATGCACGGGCTGGTCCAGATGTAAGAGGGCATAGGTTGTCCAAGCAGGATGTAAGCGTGGAACACAGAGTGTCTGTGGCATTGTTGGTATTCAAAAGAGAGAGCTCCTCAGAGGGGGGGAGTGCAGACAAGACAGCAGAGGAAAAGCAGAAGGGAGGGACCGTAGGTAGCGCCGGAAAGTGACCAGCGGTAAGACATCTGCGTTGTCTGCAGCGGTGAGGTTGGGGGTGACAAAGAAGTGATCAGACGTCTGCAGCGGAGTGACCTGAGAGTGATGAGTGGAGCATTTCTCGAATCATCCTTGACATTTGCAAAACAGTAAGTGCATTTCTGGTTTTGATTTTTTGATTGCAAGAGACGGCACATGATTCTCGTTAACGCTTTTACTGTTTGTACAATAATTTATTGACAGACAGTGTCATTGCGATGCAGACAGGAAAAGACAGCACTGCATAGCACAAACAAATGTAGCAATCTGAACGTAAGACAATCTCCTTAGGGAAAACTGGACATGCAGTGCCGTGGAATTACAGTGCAGTCTTCCTACACCTCCTGACGTTCCCTATATTTTGGGCAACGGATTCTCATCCACATCACAACAAATATCTTCTCTTGCGATACAGCGTGAAAATCATCTTTCAGAGTGTCTAATCCAGCCTCTGCAGGCATCAGCTGTGATGTTATCACACGTTACATCCATTGCAGCCAGAAGGGTCATCTGTGTATGCTGCTGGCGATCATATACTTTTAATCTTCATGCTGAGAAAAATTCCTCAACGGGGTTGAGTAGGGTGAGAGGAACTCCACCAGCATCCTGTTGTGGGCCGCAAACCATTGCCTGATGATGTTGGAGCGATGGAAACTGACATTGTCCCAAACTAACATGTACTTTGGCAGGTCATCTCCAATCTGCCCCCTCTCTTGTTCAGGGATGAGATCCCTGTAGAGAGTGTCAAAAGACTGTTTAGGTGTGAAAAGGGGCCGGTTGCAACCCAGTCAAGTTGTCTTGCAGTCCTATGTGGAAAGAATATAGTAATGCGAAACACTAAATTGAGTAAAATAAAATGACACTGTTTACTTGAAGTATACTTACTGTATATTGTAAAACTAGTGCTTAAATGTCGTAGGGGGTTATACTATTCAACAGAGACCCATTATAATGCATTTTGATCAACATGATATAAGCAATTGATAATGTAGGAATCTGCACAGAATTGTGTCATAATCATTTGCATGGATATACCAAAGCATTTGCAACTTGTTCAAAGAAATGAGAAAATGCTTGTTTGATGTGCACAAGTGACACAAGGATGTAAGGATTGAACAAGAAGTTTTGAGAATTTCAAATCGGATCTGAGAAATGTACCAAATTGACTTAGAAAAAACTGTATTTAAAGTGGGTGGGGGTACTTTTGGGGCAGTTTTGTTTCACCCAAGTGTCCCATTTCCACCCCTCTCAAACTGATGCATGGATGCATATAGCCAGAAACAATTCGTTTGATGCATGCAAAGAAGCAACACTGTGTGTCTCAAGAAGCATTTATTCATGATTACGTAGACATGCTTAAATTTCAAGGCCACACACTACACATTACACATTACACATGACATTACACATTTCATAAAATTTACATCTACTCATTTAGCAGACGCTTTTTTCCAAAGCGACTTACAGACAAGGAAACATTGGAAGCAATTATAACAATATAGGCAACAAAATGCATAAGTTAATTAAATCCAGTCCATTAAAGCCTAGCACAGTATAAAAAGCTAAGAATAGTGAGGTAAGTAAAAAAAAAAAATTTTAAGAAGACATAAAAGTATTAGAGGTTCAAATCAGTCATCTATATTTTAACGGAAGATATGCATTTTCACACACTACACCGGCCTGTAGTGTTCTAGCAGTGTAAGGTTGAGAGTGGGTTTCTTCAGTAGCGGTGTGATGCAGGCCTCTTTCAACGCAGTGGGAAATGTCCCAGTGGTGAGCAAAGAGTTGATGATGTGGGTCAGACCAGGCACAACTGCTGGAGAGATGCCATGGAGGAGATGGGT
Source organism: Barbatula barbatula (assembly GCF_947034865.1). Classification (NCBI taxonomy): domain Eukaryota; kingdom Metazoa; phylum Chordata; class Actinopteri; order Cypriniformes; family Nemacheilidae; genus Barbatula; species Barbatula barbatula. The sequence goes on from NC_136778.1 coordinate 13,287,892, forward strand.
GGGGATGGGATCCAGTGGGCAGGTGGTAGGGTGGTTGGAACCAATGACCTTGGAAACATCATCTTCAGACAGAGGAGAAAAGGCGGGTGATGGTGGTGTGGAAAATTGGCTGTTGATGGCGGTAATTTTCTTTACAAAGAACGATGCAAAATCATCAGCCGTTAACTCCGATGACGGTGTGGGAGCAGGCGGACAGAGGAGAGCAGAGAAGGTTTTTAAGAGTGTGCGAGAGTCAGGAGAGTTGCTGATCTTCGAGTGGTTATAATCAGTTTTTGCAGAGGTGACGTCAACGGAGAAAGTACAGAGGAGAGACTGGTTGAGAGAGAGGTCAGTATGGTCTTTTGACTTGTGCCATTTTCTCTCAGCTGACCGGAGGCTGGCGCGATGCTCACGTGGTACATCCGATAACCAGGGGGCTGACAGGGATGCACGGGCTGGTCCAGATGTAAGAGGGCATAGGTTTTCCAAGCAGGATGTAAGCGTGGAACACAGAGTGTCTGGGGCACTGTTGGTATTCAAAAGAGAGAGCTCCTCAGAGGGGGGAGTGCAGACAAGACAGCAGAGGAAAAGCAGGAGGGAGGGACCGTAGGTAGCGCCGGAAAGTGACCAGCGGTAGGACATCTGCGTTGTCTGGAGCGGTGAGGTCGGGGGTGACAAAGAAGTGATCAGACGTGTGCAGCGGAGTGACCTGAGAGTGATGAGTGGAGCATTTCTCGAATCATCCTTGACATTTGCAAAACAGTAAGTGCATTTCTGGTTTTGATTGTTTGATTGCAAGAGACGGCACATGATTCACGTTAACGCTTTTACTGTTTGTACAATAATTTATTGACAGACAGTGTCATTGCGATGCAGACAGGAAAAGACAGCACTGCATAGCACAAACAAATGTAGAAATCTGAACATAACAAAACTGTACATGCAGTGCAGTGGAATTACAGCGATACAGCGTGAAAATCAGCTTTCAGAGTGTCTAATCCAGCCTCTGCAGGCATCAGCTGTGATGTCATCACACGTTACATCCATGGCAGCCAGAAGGGTCATCTGTGTATGCGGCTGGCGATCATATACTTTTAATCTTCATGCTGAGAAAAATTCCTCAACGGGGTTGAGAAGGGTGAGAGGAACTCCACCAGCATCCTGTTGTGTGCAGCAAACCATTGCCTGATGATGTTGGAGCGATGGAAACTGACATTGTCCCAAACTAACACGTACTTTGGCAGGTCATCTCCAATCTGCCCCCTCTCTTGTTCAGGGATGAGATCCCTGTAGAGAGTGTTGTGATGGAAATTTTCATGACATGGGTTTCTTCACGCTAATCTCTGTAAAAATTGTTTCAAGACTGTCTATCTTGTTGTTCTTAAATTCCTTAGAAATGTTTTGCTACGTGGCAGACCACTCAGCTCCTTTACCCTTGAGCAAAGACCAAGAGGTTCTGGTGAAGATAAGAGATGGCGACACATTTTTGTTACCAAAGATACGTTCTTGCTCAAGGGAGGGGAGAAGAAGGGGTGTCATGTTTGGATCGTATAAAAGCCCTGTAAGTGAGAAGGAGGGCACCTTCTCTCTGCACCATGCTTGTGATGCAGACTGAATGTCAATAAAATATAAAATACCTTGCAAGGTAACTCATGCTCTCTGTGTGTTGCATTTGTCTAAAGTGTTTAAAAACTCACTTTGATTAAGGAATAAGAAAATTCCACAACAATTTGGCGACGAGGTATGGGATCACAAGGCTGACGGAGAACGGACTAGAGTTGACTGATCATCCTGGACATAGCAAATCCAGCTCTAACCCCATACAGGGATGAGAGAACTCTACTCCGGACTCCAAGCTGACGTGATCCCAAAAGAACTCAGTGCAAGGCACAAAAAGGAAAAGTGGTGAGTCATATAGATTCTGAACAGTCTTGAGGAAAAAAGGGGAGACTACTTAGCGCTAAACAGTCTGGTTAAAGAGGGGAGACTACTCAGAATCGAGAAAGATTCTAAACAGTCTGGGGGACTGCTTAAAACAGTTAAAGAGGGGAGACTGCTCAGAATCGAGATAGATTCTAAACAGTCTGGGAGACTATTCAGAATTAAAAATGGGGCAGGGAAGGTCCCATATGGGTATGGATAAACCAACATACAGAGAAATGAGGAAAAGGTGGGGAACGGGAAGTTTACAAGGTGTACCCTATTTAATAGAAAAAGCTAACTTTCCAGAAAATGTTACATTTAGTACCACAAAATTAGGGAAAATAAGAGAACACATGGGGAAAAAAGACATATTTAAAATGTCTACAAAAGAAAGGGAAAAATATGACGAAGCGTGTAAATGTTTAGAATTATGTGAGAGGGAAGCAAATAGACGTGACTATGTTTTTAAAGAAAAGGCATTGGAAGAACTGCCACCACCGAAAACTCCATTGTACCCTGTTTTGCTTGAATATAATGATTTAACCCCTCTGTCTTCTTTACCCCCATCTATGACTTGTTACAAACACCAACCGGAGGATGATTGTGTCCCTCCTCACCGACATCTGAACCCGATCGAGGCAGCTCCAGTGCCCCCACCAGTGTCTCCACCAGCACCAGTGCCACACATGCCACAGCCCGTGGTGTGTCAAAAGCAGGAAAGAGCGCAACCAGCACCGACGTATAAAGAACTTTTGACATTTTGCAAAGAATTCTCACCCTCAATGAAAGAATTAGAGAGACTGTTGAAAGTCAAACTGAAACCATCTGACCTAAGAAAGTTACAGGGTAAATGGCCTGTGGAGGATTATAGAAGGGAACATGTCAACTGGTTGCATGCAGACAATACCGAGTACAGGAGGATTCTGGAAGAATTCTTAGAAGGACTAATAACTACGTTTCCCAAAGCTCTGAACCTGGACAAGATCGCTGCATGTGTGCAAAAAACTAATGAAAGAGTGGAGGATTTCTTGGCCAGACTGGAGGAAGTATTTAAAGAACATTCTGGACTTCAACCTGATGCAGACGGACCAGACATTGGTCCGTTCGAAGGACATTTCAGATCCGCTTTTCTGCGGAACCTCAGAGAAGAGCTGAGACGAGAAGTGGAAAAATCATGCATCGAGCCAGATCGCGCGAGAATGAGTGAGATCGTCCGTCATGCTGTACACGCCGAAAGACAAACAGGCAAGAAAGAGCTTCAGAAGAAAAACACACAAGATAAAGAACTCCACATGGCTCTAATGAATATCGGAGGAGAACACGGAAGAATAGGAAGATGGCGAGGGAGAGGAGGTTTTAAACCCTCTAGTAATTATGATCCAGAGAAGTGTTTCAATTGTGGAAAAACGGGGTACTGGCGAAATGATTGTCCTGAGCCTCTGAGACCACTGAGGTCAAAACAAAAGGTAGATGGAAGTGAGGAGGTGAGGCATCATTCCGAGGGTGGTGAGTATGATTTCCCTTAGCATATGCAATGAAGAAATGCTTTTTCCTACTGTATGCAACGAAGATCTGCTTAGCTCACATTCCATGATGAATGAAACCGCTTTCTGAACTTTGCTAAAATGCACAATGCTCGTGTGCAAAAAACTGCTTGAATTATTGATAGATTCAGGGGCAACAAATAGCCTACTGTGATTCACAAGAAGTGTTTAAATTTACCAGAGTCTAAACTAGCTGTGTTTTCCCTAAATGCTAGTGGCTCTAATGTAGAATAATTTATGTCAAAAGGGTGCAATGTGAGTTGGTGAGTGACAAATTTCAACACAGGTTTCTCATGTCTGACTGCTGCCCGATTCATTTGTGTCTGATTTTGAAACAGTACAGTCAGGCCGCCTGCCTGACCATTTCTCTGCTCAAACAGCAGAGCTCATTGCACTCACACGCGCATGCGAATTGGCAGAGGGTAAAAGTGTCAACATTCACACAGACAGTAGATATGCATTTGGTGTAGCTCATGATTTTGGCACACTTTGGAAACACAGGAACTTTTTGAAAGCTGATGGTAAAAAGATTCTTAAACACACACAGGTTGCTGATTTACCATCTGCCATTTTTCTCCCATCAGCCATTGTTGTGTGTGACTATGCCACACACACTTTTGTATCTGAAATTTTTTTTGCAGGAAGCCGACGAGCTGACCTTGCAGCAAAGCAAGCAACATCGGAGCCACAGACAGATTTTCTCCAGAAATCACTAACAAAACTCTTTCCCTTGCAGAGATGCAAACATTTTGCAGAACCGGATAAGCGTGCACTCTGCAAGGATGCTCATGTAAATACACAGACAATGTTTGGGGGGGCCCAAATGGCCTCACCTGTTTGCCAAAACATTTTTTCTCTGCTTTTGCGATTTTGACGCATGGCCTAGACCACGCGTCAAAAGGGGGGATGTTATAAGGCAATATGTTTTTGTGTTTTTGCTCTAAAAATATTTGTGCAGGTCAAAGGAGCAGTAGCAAACGGAGCTGACAAATCAGTACACAGCTTCCAGCCAGGAGACTTCGAAGTAGTCAAAGATTTCAGGAGGAAGTCGTGGGAAAGACACACCTCCCACAGAAAAAAGGTGTCCAAGGAGGGGCAACTCCAAACGTATGGCTCTTCGCAAAGGTCGTGCTGACTGAAGCGACAGGAGGGGCACTATTGGTGCTCGCAAAGGGAATCAACTGTTCGAGTCGGGGACGCATCGAACCCCGAGAAATTAGAGATTATAGAACTTTGTTTCTGTGCAACACTATATTCCAAGTTTAATAAAATGGTATAGGGAGGGACAGTGGTACCCTAATTCTGCTAGGTACTGTGGAACAAATATGTATTTGTGTAGAGGTACGTGTACCTCAGTTGATGTTGTGGATGAGGCAACAAAATTTGAAAATGTGGGCCATTATGTCCCCTGGGACGGCCAAATAAAAAGGAAAGAGACTAGCTCTAACTCAGAAAATTTGAATTATGAGGGAACGGAGCAACTTCCCAAATAAGAGTGGAAATATGGAAAGTGACGAAGGTTTATGAAGGTGATGAAGGTTTAAGCAGGTCAGTATTGGTGTATGTGGTCGAGGTCAGAAGGAAAGACACAGGTCAGAAGGTTCAGATATCATTTCAGCCAAGGAATTTTCAGGCCGCAGAGCAGGCAGAAAAAGAGGCAAGAGAAGCAGAGCTAGAAGGTAGATACGAGAATGGCAATATATCAATGCAAAGGCAATAAGGCATGTGCATTGGCACTGATAGAAAAGACAGAGTGCAGAGAACCAGGTGGTAAGTAAAGTACAGAATTGAACAGTTTGAAAGTAGGGAATTAGGATTGCAGGGTAGGTTAGGTGTAGATGTGCTCACCGCAGAGAAAAGCGGTGTGTGTGCAAAATGCTCGGGGTCAGTTGTTGTTTCTATATTCCGGATTATGCTGATAATGTCACAGACATTATAAAACACATGAAGAATGCAATCAGGGAACCGGATGATATGACTAACAGTCTGTTGAAATGGAATAGCCAAGGTTGGGGGGCGTGTCTGATGCAGGTGGCATTACCCATTCTAGTGGGATTATTATTTCTTATAATTATGTTGCCATGTTTAATTTACTGTTTTCAAAATTGTTTAAATAAAATACTATTAGGGAGCATGGCTGCAATTGAACAAAGGTTCATGATGCAGACCATCAATCTCACGGAAGGGGAATTTATTGAGTACGATGACAACGGCCTATGAAATCTGTAGGAGAAAGGGCAGTGCTCATCTTGCAGGTTGAGGCATAAAGATTTTGGTTATCATATATGATAAAAGATGGGAATGTGATGGAAATTTTCATGACGTGGGTTTCTTCACGCTAATCTCTGTAAAAAAAAAGACTGTCTATCTTGTTGTTCTTAAATTCCTTAGAAATGTTTTGGCACGTGGCAGACCACTCAGCTCCTTTACCCTTGAGCAAAGACCAAGAGGTTCTGGTGAAGATAAGAGATGGCGACACATTTTTGTTACCAAAGATACGTTCTTGCTCAAGGGAGGGGAGAAGAAGGGGTGTCATGTTTGGATCGTATAAAAGCCCTGTAAGTGAGAAGGAGGGCACCTTCTCTCTGCACCATGCTTGTGATGCAGACTGAATGTCAATAAAATATAAAATACCTTGCAAGGTAACTCATGCTCTCTGTGTGTTGCATTTGTCTAAAGTGTTTAAAAACTCACTTTGATTAAGGAATAGAAAAATTCCATAACAGTGTTTAGGTGTGAAAAGGGGCCGTCTGCAACCCAGTGAAGTTGTCTTGCAGTCCTATGTGGAAAGAATATAGTAATGCGAAACACTAAATTGAGTAAAATAAAATGCCACTGTTTACTTGAAGTATAGTTACTGTATATTGTTAAACTAGTGCTTAAATGTCGTGGGGGATTATACTATTCAACAGAGACCCATTATAATGCATTTTGATCAACATGACATAAGCAATTGATAATGTAGGAATCTGCACAGAATTGTGTCATAATCATTTGCATGGATATACCAAAGCATTTGCAACTTGTTCAAAGAAATGAGAAAATGCTTGTTTGATGTGCACAAGTGACACAAGTATATGTAAGGATTGAACAAGAAGTTTTGAGAATTTCAAATCGGATCTGAGAAATGTACCAAATTGACTTAGTAAAAACTGTATTTAAAGTGGGTGGGGGTACTTTTGGGGCAGTTTTGTTTCACCCAAGTGTCCCATTTCCACCCCTCTCAAACTGATGCATGGATGCATATAGCCAGAAACAATTCGTTTGATGCATGCAAAGAAGCAACACTGTGTGTCTCAAGAAGCATTTATTCATGATTACGTAGACATGCTAAAATTTCAAGGCCACACACTGCACATTAAACATTACACATGACATTACACATTTCATAAAATTTACATTTAGTCATTTAGCAGACGCTTTTTTCCAAAGCGACTTACAGACGAGGAAACATTGGAAGCAATTATAACAATATAGGCAACAAAATGCATAAGTTAATTCAATCCAGTCCATTAAAGCCTAGCACAGTATAAAAAGCTAAGAATAGTGAGGTAAGTAAAAAAAAAAATTTTTAAGAAGACAGAAAAGAATTAGAGGTTAAAATCAGTCATCTACATTTTGACGGAAGATATGCGTTTTCACGCACTACACCGGCCTGTAGTGTTCTAGCAGTGTAAGGTTGAGAGTGGGTTTCTTCAGTAGCGGTTTGATGCAGGCCTCTTTGAACGCAGTGGGAAATGTCCCAGTGGTGAGCAAAGAGTTGATGATGTGGGTCAGACAAGGCACAACTGCTGGAGAGATAACATGGAGGAGATGGGTGGAGATGGGATCCAGTGGGCAGGTGGTAGGGTGGTTGGAACCAATGACCTTGGAAACATCATCTTCAGACAGAGTAGAAAAGGCGGGTGATGGTGGTGTAGAAAATTGGCTGTTGATGGCGGTAGTTTTCTTTACGAAGAACGATGCAAAATCATCAGCCGTTAACTCCGATGAAGGTGTGGGAGCAGGCGGACAGAGGAGAGCAGAGAAGGTTTTTAAGAGTGTGCGAGAGTCAGGAGAGTTGCTGATCTTCGAGTGGTTATAATCAGTTTTTGCAGAGGTGACGTCAACGGAGAAAGTAGAGAGGAGAGACTGGTTGAGAGAGAGGTCAGTATGGTCTTTTGACTTGTGCCATTTTCTCTCAGCTGACCGGAGGCTGGCGCGATGCTCACGTGGTACATCCGATAACCAGGGGGCAGACAGGGATGCACGGGCTGGTCCAGATGTAAGAGGGCATAGGTTGTCCAAGCAGGATGTAAGCGTGGAACACAGAGTGTCTGTGGCACTTTTGGTATTCAAAAGAGAGAGCTCCTCAGAGGGGGGGAGTGCAGACAAGACAGCAGGGGAAAAGTAGGAGGGAGGGACCGTAGGTAGCGCCGGAAAGTGACCAGCGGTAAGACATCTGCGTTGTCTGGAGCGGTGAGGTCGGGGGTGACAAAGAAGTGTTCAGACGTGTGCAGCGGAGTGACCTGAGAGTGATGAGTGGAGCATTTCTCGAATCTTCCTTGACATTTGCAAAACAGTAAGTGCATTTCTGGTTTTGATTTTTTGATTGCGAGAGACGGCACATGATTCACGTTAACGCTTTTACTGTTTGTACAATAATTTCTTGACAGACAGTATCATTGCGATGCAGACAGGAAAAGACAGCACTGCATAGCACAAACAAATGTAGAAATCTGAACATAAGACAATCTCCTTAGGGAAAACTGTACATGCAGTGCAGTGGAATTACAGTGCAGTCTTCCTACACCTCCTGACGTTCCCTATATTTTGGGCAACGGATTCTCATCCACATCACAACAAATATCTTCTCTTGCGATACAGCGTGAAAATCATCTTTCAGAGTGTCTTATCCAGCCTCTGCAGGCATCAGCTGTGATGTCATCACACGTTACATCCATGGCAGCCAGAAGGGTCATCTGTGTATGCTGCTGGCGATCATATACTTTTAATCTTCATGCTGAGAAAAATTCCTCAACGGGGTTGAGTAGGGTGAGAGGAACTCCACCAGCATCCTGTTGTGGGCCGCAAACCATTGCCTGATGATGTTGGAGCGATGGAAACTGACATTGTCCCAAACTAACATGTACTTTGGCAGGTCATCTCCAATCTGCCCCCTCTCTTGTTCAGGAATGAGATCCCTGTAGAGAGTGTCAAAAGACTGTTTAGGTGTGAAAAGGGGCCGTCTGCAACCCAGTGAAGTTGTCTTGCAGTCCTATGTGGAAAGAATATAGTAATGCGAAACACTAAATTGAGTAAAATAAAATGCCACTGTTTACTTGAAGTATACTTACTGTATATTGTAAAACTAGTGCTTAAATGTCGTGGGGGATTATACTATTCAACAGAGACCCATTATAATGCATTTTGATCAACATGACATAAGCAATTGATAATGTAGGAATCTTTACAGAATTGTGTCATAATCATTTATGGATATACCAAAGCATTTGCAACTTGTTCAAAGAAATGAGAAAATGCTTGTTTGATTTGCACAAGTGACACAAGGATGTAAGGATTGAACAAGAAGTTTTGAGAATTTCAAATCGGATCTGAGAAATGTACCAAATTGACTTAGAAAAAACTGTATTTAAAGTGGGTGGGGGTACTTTTGGGGCAGTTTTGTTTCACCCAAGTGTCCCATTTCCACCCCTCTCAAACTGATGCATGGATGCATATAGCCAGAAACAATTCGTTTGATGCATGCAAAGAAGCAACACTGTGTGTCTCAAGAAGCATTTATTCATGATTACGTAGACATGCTAAAATTTCAAGGCCAAACACTACACATTACACATGACATTACACATTTCATAAAATTTACATTTAGTCATTTAGCAGATGCTTTTTTCCAAAGCGACTTACAGACGAGGAAACATTGGAAGCAATTATAACAATATAGGCAACAAAATGCATAAGTTAATTAAATCCAGTCCATTAAAGCCTAGCACAGTATACAAAGCTAAGAATAGTGAGGTAAGTAAAAAAAAAATTTTTTAAGAAGACAGAAAAGAATTAGAGGTTAAAATCAGTCATCTAAATTTTGACGGAAGATATGCGTTTTCACACACTACACCGGCCTGTAGTGTTCTAGCAGTGTAAGGTTGAGAGTGGGTTTTTTCAGTAGCGGTGTGATGCAGGCCTCTTTGAACGCAGTGGGAAATGTCCCAGTGGTGAGCAAAGAGTTGATGATGTGGGTCAGACCAGGCACAACTGCTGGAGAGATAACATGGAGGAGATGGGTGGAGATGGGATCCAGTGGGCAGGTGGTAGGGTGGTTGGAACCAATGACCTTGGAAACATCATCTTCAGACAGAGGAGGAAAGGCGGGTGATGGTGGTGTAGAAAAATGGCTGTTGATGGCGGTAGTTTTCTTTACGAAGAACGATGCAAAATCATCAGACGTTAACTCCGATGAAGGTGTGGGAGCAGGCGGACAGAGGAGAGCAGAGAAGGTTTTTAAGAGTGTGCGAGAGTCAGGAGAGTTGCTGATCTTCGAGTGGTTATAATCAGTTTTTGCAGAGACGACGTCAACGGAGAAAGTAGAGAGGAGAGACTGGTTGAGAGAGAGGTCAGTATGGTCTTTTGACTTGTGCCATTTTCTCTCAGCTGACCGGAGGCTGGCGCGATGCTCACGTGGTACATCCGATAACCAGGGGGCAGACAGGGATGCACGGCTGGTCCAGATGTAAGAGGGCATAGGTTGTCAAAGCAGGATGTAAGCGTGGAACACAGAGTGTCTGTGGCACTGTTGGTATTCAAAAGAGAGAGCTCCTCAGAGGGGGGGAGTGCAGACAAGACAGCAGAGGAAAAGCAGGAGGGAGGGACCGTAGGTAGCGCCGGAAAGTGACCAGAGGTAAGACATCTGCGTTGTCTGGAGCGGTGAGGTCGGGGGTGACAAAGAAGTGATCAGACGTGTGCAGCGGAGTGACCTGAGAGTGATGAGTGGAGCATTTCTCGAATCATCCTTGACATTTGCAAAACAGTAAGTGCATTTCTGGTTTTGATTGTTTGATTGCAAGAGACGGCACATGATTCACGTTAACGCTTTTACTGTTTGTACAATAATTTCTTGACAGACAGTGTCATTGCGATGCAGACAGGAAAAGACAGCACTGCATAGCACAGACAAATGTAGAAATCTGAACATAAGACAATCTCCTTAGGGAAAACTGTACATGCAGTGCAGTGGAATTACAGTGCAGTCTTCCTACACCTCCTGACGTTCCCTATATTTTGGGCAACGGATTCTCATCCACATCACAACAAATATCTTCTCTTGCGATACAGCGTGAAAATCATCTTTCAGAGTGTCTAATCCAGCCTCTGCAGGCATCAGCCTTGATGTCATCACACGTTACATCCATGGCAGCCAGAAGGGTCATCTGTGTATGCTGCTGGCGATCATATACTTTTAATCTTCATGCTGAGAAAAATTCCTCAACGGGGTTGAGTAGGGTGAGAGGAACTCCACCAGCATCCTGTTGTGGGCCGCAAACCATTGCCTGATGATGTTGGAGCGAAGGAAACTGACATTGTCCCAAACTAACATGTACTTTGGCAGGTCATCTCCAATCTGCCCCCTCTCTTGTTCAGGGATGAGATCCCTGTAGAGAGTGTCAAAAGACTGTTTAGGTGTGAAAAGGGGCCGTCTGCAACCCAGTGAAGTTGTCTTGCAGTCATATGTGGAAAGAATATAGTAATGCGAAACACTAAATTGAGTAAAATAAAATGCCACTGTTTACTTGAAGTATACTTACTGTATATTGTAAAACTAGTGCTTAAATGTCGTGTTGGATTATACTATTCAACAGAGACCCATTATAATGCATTTTGATCAACATGACATAAGCAATTGATAATGTAGGAATCTGCACAGAATTGTGTCATAATCATTTGCATGGAAATACCAAAGCATTTTCAACTTGTTCAAAGAAATGAGAAAATGCTTGTTTGATGTGCACAAGTGACACAAGGATGTAAGGATTGAACAAGAAGTTTTGAGAATTTCAAATCGGATCTGAGAAATGTACCAAATTGACTTAGAAAAAACTGTATTTAAAGTGGGTGGGGGTACTTTTGGGGCAGTTTTGTTTCACCCAAGTGTCCCATTTCCACCCCTCTCAAACTGATGCATGGATGCATATAGCCAGAAACAATTCGTTTGATGCATGCAAAGAAGCAACACTGTGTGTCTCAAGAAGCATTTATTCATCATTACGTAGACATGCTAAAATTTCAAGGCCACACACTGCACATTACACATTACACATGATATTACACATTTCATAAAATTTACATTTAGTCATTTAGCAGACGCTTTTTTCCAAAGCGACTTACAGACGAGGAAACATTGGAAGCAATTATAACAATATAGGCAACAAAATGCATAAGTTAATTAAATTCAGTCCATTAAAGCCTAGCACAGTATAAAAAGCTAAGAATAGTGAGGTAAGTAAAAAAAAAGTTTTTTTAAGAAGACAGAAAAGAATTAGAGATTAAAATCAGTCATCTACATTTTGACGGAAGATATGCGTTTTCACACACTACACCGGCCTGTAGTGTTCTAGCAGTGTAAGGTTGAGAGTGGGTTTCTTCAGTAGCGGTTTGATGCAGGCCTCTTTGAACGCAGTGGGAAATGTCCCAGTGGTGAGCAAAGAGTTGATGATGTGGGTCAGACCAGGCACAACTGCTGGAGAGATAACATGGAGGAGATGGGTGGAGATGGGATCCAGTGGGCAGGTGGTAGGGTGGTTGGAACCAATGACCTTGGAAACATCATCTTCAGACAGAGTAGAAAAGGCGGGTGATGGTGGTGTAGAAAATTGGCTGTTGATGGCGGTAGTTTTCTATACGAAGAACGATGCAAAATCATCAGCCGTTAACTCCGATGAAGGTGTGGGAGCAGGCGTACAGAGGAGAGCAGAGAAAGTTTTAAAGAGTGTGCGAGAGTCAGGAGAGTTGCTGATCTTCGAGTGGTTATAATCAGTTTTTGCAGAGGTGACGTCAACGGAGAAAGTAGAGAGGAGAGACTGGTTGAGAGAGAGGTCAGTATGGTCTTTTGACTTGTGCCATTTTCTCTCAGCTGACCGGAGGCTGGCGCGATGCTCATGTGGTACATCCGATAACCAGGGGGCAGACAGGGATGCAAGGGCTGGTCCAGATGTAAGAGGGCATAGGTTGTCCAAGCAGGATGTAAGCGTGGAACACAGAGTGTCTGTGGCACTGTTGGTATTCAAAAGAGAGAGCTCCTCAGAGAGGGGGGAGTGCAGACAAGACAGCAGAGGAAAAGCAGAAGGGAGGGACCGTAGGTAGCGCCGGAAAGTGACCAGCGGTAAGACATCTGCGTTGTCTGGAGCGGTGAGGTTGGGGGTGACAAAGAAATGATCAGACGTCTGCAGCGGAGTGACCTGAGAGTGATGAGTGGAGCATTTCTCGAATCATCCTTGACATTTGCAAAACAGTAAGTGCATTTCTGGTTTTGATTTTTTGATTGCAAGAGACGGCACATGATTCTCGTTAACGCTTTTACTGTTTGTACAGTAATTTATTGACAGACAGTGTCATTGCGATGCAGACAGGAAAAGACAGCACTGCATAGCACAAACAAATGTAGCAATCTGAACGTAAGACAATCTCCTTAGGGAAAACTGTACATGCAGTGCCGTGGAATTACAGTGCAGTCTTCCTACACCTCCTGACGTTCCCTATATTTTGGGCAACAGATTCTCATCCACATCACAACAAATATCTTCTCTTGCGATACAGCGCGAAAATCATCTTTCAGAGTGTCTAATCCAGCCTCTGCAGGCATCAGCTGTGATGTCATCACACGTTACATCCATTGCAGCCAGAAGGGTCATCTGTGTATGCTGCTGGCGATCATATACTTTTAATCTTCATGCTGAGAAAAATTCCTCAACGGGGTTGAGTAGGGTGAGAGGAACTCCACCAGCATCCTGTTGTGGGCCGCAAACCATTGCCTGATGATGTTGGAGCGATGGAAACTGACATTGTCCCAAACTAACATGTACTTTGGCAGGTCATCTCCAATCTGCCCCCTCTCTTGTTCAGGGATGAGATCCCTGTAGAGAGTGTCAAAAGACTGTTTAGGTGTGAAAAGGGGCCGTCTGCAACCCAGTGAAGTTGTCTTGCAGTCCTATGTGGAAAGAATATAGTAATGCGAAACACTAAATTGAGTAAAATAAAATGCCACTGTTTACTTGAAGTATACTTACTGTATATTGTAAAACTAGTGCTTAAATGTCGTGGGGGGTTATACTATTGAACAGAGACCCATTATAATGCATTTTGATCAACATGACATAAGCAATTGATAATGTAGGAATCTGCACAGAATTGTGTCATAATCATTTGCATGGATATACCAAAGCATTTGCAACTTGTTCAAAGAAATGAGAAAATGCTTGTTTGATTTGCACAAGTGATACAAGGATGTAAGGATTGAACAAGAAGTTTTGAGAATTTCAAATCGGATCTGAGAAATGTACCAAATTGACTTAGAAAAAACTGTATTTAAAGTGGGTGGGGGTACTTTTGGGGCAGTTTTGTTTCACCCAAGTGTCCCATTTCCACCCCTCTCAAACTGATGCATGGATGCATATAGCCAGAAACAATTCGTTTGATGCATGCAAAGAAGCAACACTGTGTGTCTCAAGAAGCATTTATTCATGATTACGTAGACATGCTAAAATTTCAAGGCCACACACTACACATTACACATGACATTACACATTTCATAAAATTTACATTTAGTCATTTAGCAGATGCTTTTTTCCAAAGCGACTTACAGACGAGGAAACATTGGAAGCAATTATAACAATATAGGCAACAAAATGCATAAGTTAATTAAATCCAGTCCATTAAAGCCTAGCACAGTATACAAAGCTAAGAATAGTGAGGTAAGTAAAAAATTCTTTTTTTAAGAAGACAGAAAAGAATTAGAGGTTAAAATCAGTCATCTACATTTTGACGGAAGATATGCGTTTTCACACACTACACCGGCCTGTAGTATTCTAGCAGTGTAAGGTTGAGAGTGGGTTTCTTCAGTAGCGGTGTGATGCAGGCCTCTTTGAACGCAGTGGAAAATGTCCCAGTGGTGAGCAAAGAGTTGATGATGTGGGTCAGACCAGGCACAACTGCTGGAGAGATAACATGGAGGAGATGGGTGGAGATGGGATCCAGTGGGCAGGTGGTAGGGTGGTTGGAACCAATGACCTTGGAAACATCATCTTCAGACAGAGGAGAAAAGGCGGGTGATGGTGGTGTAGAAAATTGGATCCATTCAACTCCGATGAAGGTGTGGGAGCAGGCGGACAGAGGAGAGCAGAGAAGGTTTTTAAGAGTGTGCGAGAGTCAGGAGAGTTGCTGATCTTCGAGTGGTTATAATCAGTTTTTGCAGAGGTGACGTCAACGGAGAAAGTAGAGAGGAGAGACTGGTTGAGAGAGAGGTCAGTATGGTCTTTTGACTTGTGCCATTTTCTCTCAGCTGACCGGAGGCTGGCGCGATGCTCACGTGGTACATCCGATAACCAGGGGGCAGACAGGGATGCACGGGCTGGTCCAGATGTAAGAGGGCATAGGTTGTCCAAGCAGGATGTAAGCGTGGAACACAGAGTGTCTGTGGCACTGTTGGTATTCAAAAGAGAGAGCTCCTCAGAGGGGGGGAGTGCAGACAAGACAGCAGAGGAAAAGCAGGAGGGAGGGACCGTAGGTAGCGCCGGAAAGTGACCAGCGATAAGATATCTGCGTTGTCTGGAGCGGTGAGCTCGGGGGTGACAAAGAAGTGTTCAGACGTGTGCAGCGGAGTGACCTGAGAGTGATGAATGGAGCAATTCTCGAACCATCCTTGACATTTCCAAAACAGTAAGTGCATTTCTGGTTTTGATTGTTTGATTGCAAGAGACAGCACATGATTCACGTTAACGCTTTTACTGTTTGTACAATAATTTATTGACAGACAGTGTCATTGCGATGCAGACAGGAAAAGACAGCACTGCATAGCACAAACAAATGTAGAAATCTGAACATAAGACAATCTCCTTAGGGAAAACTGTACATGCAGTGCAGTGGAATTACAGTGCAGTCTTCCTACACCTCCTGACGTTCCCTATATTTTGGGCAACGGATTCTCATCCACATCACAACAAATATCTTCTCTTGCGATACAGCGTGAAAAATCATCTTTCAGAGTGTCTAATCCAGCCTCTGCAGGCATCAGCTGTGATGTCATCACACGTTACATCCATGGCAGCCAGAAGGGTCATCTGTGTATGCTGCTGGCGATCATATACTTTTAATCTTCATGCTGAGAAAAATTCCTCAACGGGGTTGAGTAGGGTGAGCGGAACTCCACCAGCATCCTGTTGTGGGCCGCAAACCATTGCCTGATGATGTTGGAGCGATGGAAACTGACATTGTCCCAAACTAACATGTACTTTGGCAGGTCATCTCCAATCTGCCTGCTCTTTGGTTCAGGGATGAGATCCCCGTAGAGAGTGTTAAAAGACTGTTTAGGTGTGAAAAGGGGCCGTCTGCAACCCAGTGAAGTTGTCTTGCAGTCCTATAGGGAAAGAATATAGTAATGCGAAACACTAAATTGAGTAAAATAAAATGCCATTGTTTACTTGAAGTAAACTTACTGTATATTGTAAAACTAGTGCTTAAATGTCTTGGGGGATTATACTATTCAACAGAGACCCATTATAATGCATTTTGATCAACATGACATAAGCAATTAATAATGTAGGAATCTGCACAGAATTGTGTCATAATCATTTGCATGGATATACCAAAGCATTTGCAACTTGTTCAAAGAAATGAGAAAATGCTTGTTTGATTTGCACAAGTGACACAAGGATGTAAGGATTGAACAAGAAGTTTTGAGAATTTCAAATCGGATCTGAGAAATGTACCAAATTGACTTAGAAAAAACTGTATTTAAAGTGGGTGGGGGTACTTTTGGGGCAGTTTTGTTTCACCCAAGTGTCCCATTTCCACCCCTCTCAAACTGATGCATGGATGCATATAGCCAGAAACAATTCGTTTGATGCATGCAAAGAAGCAACACTGTGTGTCTCAAGAAGCATTTATTCATGATTACGTAGACATGCTAAAATGTCAAGGCCACACACTACACATTACACATTACACATGACATTACACATTTCATAAAATTTACATTTAGTCATTTAGCAGATGCTTTTTTCCAAAGCGACTTACAGACGAGGAAACATTAGAAGCAATTATAACAATATAGGCAACAAAATGCATAAGTTAATTAAATCCAGTCCATTAAAGCCTAGCACAGTATACAAAGCTAAGAATAGTGAGGTAAGTAAAAAAAAAAATTTTTAAGAAGACAGAAAAGAATTAGAGGTTAAAATCAGTCATCTACATTTTGACGGAAGATATGCGTTTTCACACACTACACCGGCCTGTAGTGTTCTAGCAGTGTAAGGTTGAGAGTGGGTTTCTTCAGTAGCGGTGTGATGCAGGCCTCTTTGAACGCAGTGGGAAATGTCCCAGTGGTGAGCAAAGAGTTGATGATGTGGGTCAGACCAGGCACAACTGCTGGAGAGATAACATGGAGGAGATGGGTGGAGATGGGATCCAGTGGGCAGGTGGTAGGGTGGTTGGAACCAATGACCTTGAAAACATCATCTTCAGACAGAGGAGAAAAGGCGGGTGATGGTGGTGTAGAAAATTGGCTGTTGATGGCGGTAGTTTTCTTTACGAAGAACGATGCAAAATCATCAGCCGTTAACTCCGATGAAGGTGTGGGAGCAGGCGGACAGAGGAGAGCAGAGAAGGTTTTTAAGAGTGTGCGAGAGTCAGGAGAGTTGCTGATCTTCGAGTGGTTATAATCAGTTTTTGCAGAGGTGACGTCAACGGAGAAAGTAGAGAGGAGAGACTGGTTGAGAGAGAGGTCAGTATGGTCTTTTGACTTGTGCCATTTTCTCTTAGCTGACCGGAGGCTGGCGCGATGCTCACGTGGTACATCCGATAACCGGGGGGCAGACAGGGATGCACGGGCTGGTCCAGATGTAAGAGGGCATAGGTTGTCCAAGCAGGATGTAAGCGTGGAACACAGAGTGTCTGGGGCACTGTTGGTATTCAAAAGAGAGAGCTCCTCAGAGGGGGGGAGTGCAGACAAGACAGCAGAGGAAAAGCAGGAGGGAGGGACCGTAGGTAGCGCCGGAAAGTGACCAGCGGTAAGACATCTGCGTTGTCTGGAGCGGTGAGCTCGGGGGTGACAAAGAAGTGATCAGACGTGTGCAGCGGAGTGACCTGAGAGTGATGAGTGGAGCATTTCTCGAATCATCCTTGACATTTGCAAAACAGTAAGTGCATTTCTGGTTTTGATTGTTTGATTGCAAGAGACGGCACATGATTCACGTTAACGCTTTTACTGTTTGTTCAATAATTTCTTGACAGACAGTGTCATCGCGATGCAGACAGGAAAAGACAGCACAGCATAGCACAAACAAATGTAGAAATCTGAACATAAGACAATCTCCTTAGGGAAAACTGTACATGCAGTGCAGTGGAATTACAGTGCAGTCTTCCTACACCTCCTGACGTTCCCTATATTTTGGGCAACGGATTCTCATCCACATCACAACAAATATCTTCTCTTTCGATACAGCATGAAAAATCATCTTTCAGAGTGTCTAATCCAGCCTCTGCAGGCATCAGCTGTGATGTCATCACACGTTACATCCATGGCAGCCAGAAGGGTCATCTGTGTATGCTGCTTGCGATCATATACTTTTAATCTTCATGCTGAGAAAAATTCCTCAACGGGGTTGAGTAGGGTGAGAGGAACTCCACCAGCATCCTGTTGTGGGCCGCAAACCATTGCCTGATGATGTTGGAGCGATGGAAACTGACATTGTCCCAAACTAACATGTACTTTGGCAGGTCATCTCCAATCTGCCCGCTCTTTGGTTCAGGGATGAGATCCCTGTAGAGAGTGTTAAAAGACTGTTTAGGTGTGAAAAGGGGCCGTCTGCAACCCAGTGAAGTTGTCTTGCAGTCCTATATGGAAAGCATATAGTAATGCGAAACACTAAATTGAGTAAAATAAAATGCCACTGTTTACTTGAAGTAAACTTACTGTATATTCTAAAACTAGTGCTTAAATGTCGTGGGGGATTATACTATTCAACAGAGACCCATTGTAATGCATTTTGATCAACATGACATAAGCAATTAATAATGTAGGAATCTGCACAGAATTGTGTCATAATCATTTGCATGGATATACCAAAGCATTTGCAACTTGTTCAAAGAAATGAGAAAATGCTTGTTTGATGTGCACAAGTGACACAAGGATGTAAGGATTGAACAAGAAGTTTTGAGAATTTCAAATCGGATCTGAGAAATGTACCAAATTGACTTAGAAAAAACTGTATTTAAAGTGGGTGGGGGTACTTTTGGGGCAGTTTTGTTTCACCCAAGTGTCCCATTTCCACCCCTCTCAAACTGATGCATGGATGCATATAGCCAGAAACAATTCGTTTGATGCATGCAAAGAAGCAACACTGTGTGTCTCAAGAAGCATTTATTCATGATTACGTAGACATGCTTAAATTTCAAGGCCACACACTACACATTACACATTACACATGACATTACACATTTCATAAAATTTACATCTAGTCATTTAGCAGACGCTTTTTTCCAAAGCGACTTACAGACGAGGAAACATTGGAAGAAATTATAACAATATAGGCAACAAAATGCATAAGTTAATTAAATCCAGTCCATTAAAGCCTAGCACAGTATACAAAGCTAAGAATAGTGAGGTAAGTAAAAAAAAAAAATTTTAAGAAGACAGAAAAGAATTAGAGGTTTAAATCAGTCATCTACATTTTGACGGAAGATATGCGTTTTCACACACTACACCGGCCTGTAGTGTTCTAGCAGTGTAAGGTTGAGAGTGGGTTTCTTGAGTAGCGGTTTGATGCAGGCCTCTTTGAACGCAGTGGGAAATGTCCCAGTGGTGAGCAAAGAGTTGATGATGTGGGTCAGACCAGGCACAACTGCTGGAGAGATAACATGGAGGAGATGGGTGGAGATGGGATCCAGTGGGCAGGTGGTAGGGTGGTTGGAACCAATGACCTTGGAAACATCATCTTCAGACAGAGTAGAAAAGGCGGGTGATGGTGGTGTAGAAAATTGGCTGTTGATGGCGGTAGTTTTCTTTACGAAGAACGATGCAAAATCATCAGCCGTTAACTCCGATGAAGGTGTGGGAGCAGGCGTACAGAGGAGAGCAGAGAAGGTTTTTAAGAGTGTGCGAGAGTCAGGAGAGTTGCTGATCTTCGAGTGGTTATAATCAGTTTTTGCAGAGGTGACGTCAACGGAGAAAGTAGAGAGGAGAGACTGGTTGAGAGAGAGGTCAGTATGGTCTTTTGACTTGTGCCATTTTCTCTCAGCTGACCGGAGGCTGGCGCGATGCTCACGTGGTACATCCGATAACCAGGGGGCAGACAGGGATGCACGGGCTGGTCCAGATGTAAGAGGGCATAGGTTGTACAAGCAGGATGTAAGCGTGGAACACAGAGTGTCTGTGGCACTGTTGGTATTCAAAAGAGAGAGCTCCTCAGAGGGGGGGAGTGCAGACAAGACAGCAGAGGAAAAGCAGGAGGGAGGGACCGTAGGTAGCGCCGGAAAGTGACCAGCGGTAAGACATCTGCGTTGTCTGGAGCGGTGAGGTCGGGGGTGACAAAGAAGTGATCAGACGTGTGCAGCGGAGTGACCTGAGAGTGATGAGTGGAGCATTTCTCGAATCATCCTTGACATTTGCAAAACAGTAAGTGCATTTCTGGTTTTGATTGTTTGATTGCAAGAGACGGCACATGATTCACGTTAACGCTTTTACTGTTTGTACAATAATTTCTTGACAGACAGTGTCATCGCGATGCAGACAGGAAAAGACATCACTGCATAGCACAAACAAATGTAGAAATCTGAACATAAGACAATCTCCTTAGGGAAAACTGTACATGCAGTGCAGTGGAATTACAGTGCAGTCTTCCTACACCTCCTGACGTTCCGTATATTTTGGGCAACGGATTCTCATCCACATCACAACAAATATCTTCTCTTGCGATACAGCCTGAAAAATCATCTTTCAGAGTGTCTAATCCAGCCTCTGCAGGCATCAGCTGTGATGTCATCACACGTTACATCCATGGCAGCCAGAAGGGTCATCTGTGTATGCTGCTGGCGATCATATACTTTTAATCTTCATGCTGAGAAAAATTCCTCAACGGGGTTGAGTAGAGTGAGAGGAACTCCACCAGAATCCTGTTGTGGGCCGCAAACCATTGCCTGATGATGTTGGAGCGAAGGAAACTGACATTGTCCCAAACTAACATGTACTTTGGCACGTCATCTCCAATCTGCCCCCTCTCTTGTTCAGGGATGAGATCCCTGTAGAGAGTGTCAAAAGACTGTTTAGGTGTGAAAAGGGGCCGTCTGCAACCCAGTGAAGTTGTCTTGCAGTCCTATGTGGAAAGAATATAGTAATGCGAAACACTAAATTGAGTAAAATAAAATGCCACTGTTTACTTGAAGTATACTTACTGTATATTGTAAAACTAGTGCTTAAATGTCGTGTTGGATTATACTATTCAACAGAGACCCATTATAATGCATTTTGATCAACATGACATAAGCAATTGATAATGTAGGAATCTGCACAGAATTGTGTCATAATCATTTGCATGGATATACCAAAGCATTTGCAACTTGTTCAAAGAAATGAGAAAATGCTTGTTTGATGTGCACAAGTGACACAAGGATGTAAGGCTTGAACAAGAAGTTTTGAGAATTTCAAATCGCATCTGAGAAATGTACCAAACTGACTTAGAAAAAACTGTATTTAAAGTGGGTGGGGGTACTTTTGGGGCAGTTTTGTTTCACCCAAGTGTCCCATTTCCACCCCTCTCAAACTGATGCATGGATGCATATAGCCAGAAACAATTCGTTTGATGCATGCAAAGAAGCAACACTGTGTGTCTCAAGAAGCATTTATTCATGATTACGTAGACATGCTAAAATTTCAAGGCCACACACTACACATTACACATTACACATGACATTACACATTTCATAAAATTTACATTTAGTCATTTAGCAGATGCTTTTTTCCAAAGCGACTTACAGACGTGGAAACATTGGAAGCAATTATAACAATATAGGCAACAAAATGCATAAGTTAATTAAATCCAGTCCATTAAAGCCTAGCACAGTATACAAAGCTAAGAATAGTGAGGTAAGTAAAAAAATTTTTTTTAAGAAGACAGAAAAGAATTAGAGGTTAAAATCAGTCATCTAAATTTTGACGGAAGATATGCGTTTTCACAAACTACACCGGCCTGTAGTGTTCTAGCAGTGTAAGGTTGAGAGTGGGTTTCTTCAGTAGCGGTGTGATGCAGGCCTCTTTGAACGCAGTGGGAAATGTCCCAGTGGTGAGCAAAGAGTTGATGATGTGGGTCAGACCAGGCACAACTGCTGGAGAGATAACATGGAGGAGATGGGTGGAGATGGGATCCAGTGGGCAGGTGGTAGGGTGGTTGGAACCAATGACCTTGGAAACATCATCTTCAGACAGAGGAGAAAAGGCGGGTGATGGTGGTGTATAAAATTGGCTGTTGATGGCGGTAGTTTTCTTTACGAAGAACAATGCAAAATCATCAGCCGTTAACTCCGATGAAGGTGTGGGAGCAGGCGGACAGAGGAGAGCAGAGAAGGTTTTTAAGAGTGTGCGAGAGTCAGGAGAGTTGCTGATCTTCGAGTGGTTATAATCAGTTTTTGCAGAGGTGACGTCAACGGAGAAAGTAGAGAGGAGAGACTGGTTGAGAGAGAGGTCAGTATGGTCTTTTGACTTGTGCCATTTTCTCTCAGCTGACCGGAGGCTGGCGCGATGCTCACGTGGTACATCCGATAACCAGGGGGCAGACAGGGATGCACGGGCTGGTCCAGATGTAAGAGGGCATAGGTTGTCCAAGCAGGATGTAAGCGTGGAACACAGAGTGTCTGTGGCACTGTTGGTATTCAAAAGAGAGAGCTCCTCAGAGGGGGGGTCAATTTCAAAACAATTTCAAATCGGATCTGAGAAATGTACCAAATTGACTTAGAAAAAACTGTATTTAAAGTGGGTGGGGGTACTTTTGGGGCAGTTTTGTTTCACCCAAGTGTCCCATTTCCACCCCTCTCAAAATGATGCATGGATGCATATAGCCAGAAACAATTCGTTTGATGCATGCAAAGAAGCAACACTGTGTGTCTCAAGAAGCATTTATTCATGATTACGTAGACATGCTAAAATTTCAAGGCCACACACTACACATTACACATGACATTACACATTTCATAAAATTTACATTTAGTCATTTAGCAAATGCTTTTTTCCAAAGCGACTTACAGACAAGGAAACATTGGAAGCAATTATAACAATATAGGCAACAAAATGCATGAGTTAATTAAATCCAGTCCATTAAAGCCTAGCACAGTATACAAAGCTAAGAATAGTGAGGTAAGTATAAAAAAAAATTTTTAAGAAGACAGAAAAGAATTAGAGGTTAAAATCAGTCATCTACATTTTGACGGAAGATATGGGTTTTCACACACTACACCGGCCTGTAGTGTTCTAGCAGTGTAAGGTTGAGAGTGGGTTTCTTCAGTAGCGGTGTGATGCAGGCCTCTTTGAACGCAGTGGGAAATGTCCCAGTGTTGAGCAAAGAGTTGATGATGTGGGTCAGACCAGGCACAACTGCTGGAGAGATAACATGGAGGAGATGGGTGGAGATGGGATCCAGTGGGCAGGTGGTAGGGTGGTTGGAACCAATGACCTTGGAAACATAATCTTCAGACAGAGGAGAAAAGGCGGGTGATGGTGGTGTAGAAAATTGGCTGTTGATGCCGGTAGTTTTCTTTACGAAGAACGATGCAAAATCATCAGCCGTTAACTCCGATGAAGTTGTTGGAGCAGGCGGACAAAGAAGAGCAGAGAAGGTTTTTAAGAGTGTGCGAGAGACAGGAGAGTTGCTGATCTTCGAGTGGTTATAATCAGTTTTTGCAGAGGTGACATCAACGGAGAAAGTAGAGAGGAGAGACTGGTTGAGAGACAGGTCAGT
Source organism: Barbatula barbatula (assembly GCF_947034865.1). Taxonomy (NCBI): domain Eukaryota; kingdom Metazoa; phylum Chordata; class Actinopteri; order Cypriniformes; family Nemacheilidae; genus Barbatula; species Barbatula barbatula. Next base: position 13,311,551 of record NC_136778.1, read on the forward strand.
ATGGTCTTTTGACTTGTGCCATTTTCTCTCAGCTGACCGGAGGCTGGCGCGATGCTCACGTGGTACATCCGATAACCAGGGGGCAGACAGGGATGCACGGGCTGGTCCAGATGTAAGAGGGCATAGGTTGTCCAAGCAGGATGTAAGTGTGGAACACAGAGTGTCTGTGGCACTGTTGGTATTCAAAAGAGAGAGCTCCTCAGAGGGGGGGAGTGCAGACAAGACAGCAGAGGAAAAGCAGGAGGGAGGGACCGTAGGTAGCACCGGAAAGTGACCAGCGGTAAGACATCTGCGTTGTCTGGAGCGGTGAGGTTGGGGGTGACAAAGAAGTGATCAGACGTGTGCAGCGGAGTGACCTGAGAGTGATGAGTGGAGCATTTCTCTAATCATCCTTGACATTTGCAAAACAGTAAGTGCATTTCTGGTTTTGATTGTTTGATTGCAAGAGACGGCACATGATTCACGTTAACGCTTTTACTGTTTGTACAATAATTTATTGACAGACAGTGTCATTGCGATGCAGACAGGAAAAGACAGCACTGCATAGCACAAACAAATGTAGAAATCTGAACATAAGACAATCTCCTTAGGGAAAACTGTACATGCAGTGCAGTGGAATTACAGTGCAGTCTTCCTACACCTCCTGACGTTCCCTATATTTTGGGCAACGGATTCTCATCCTCATCACAACAAATATCTTCTCTTGCGATACAGCGTGAAAAACATTTTTCAGAGTGTCTAATCCAGCCTCTGCAGGCATCAGCTGTGATGTCATCACACGTTACATCCATTGCAGCCAGAAGGATCATCTGTGTATGCTGCTGGCGATCATATACTTTTAATCTTCATGCTGAGAAAAATTCCTCAACGGGGTTGAGTAGGGTGAGAGGAACTCCATCAGCATCCTGTTGTGGGCCGCAAACCATTGCCTGATGATGTTGGAGCGATGGAAACTGACATTGTCCCAAACTAACATGTGCTTTGGCAGGTCATCTCCAATCTGCCCCTCTCTTGTTCAGGGATGAGATCCCTGTAGAGAGTGTCAAAAGACTGTTTAGGTGTGAAAAGGGGCTGTTGCAACCCAGTGAAGTTGTCTTGCAGTCCTATGTGGAAAGAATATAGTTATGCGAAACACTAAATTGAGTAAAATAAAATGCCACTGTTTACTTGAAGTATACTTACTGTATATTGTAAAACTAGTGCTTAAATGTTGTGGGGGGTTATAGTATTCAACAGAGACCCATTATAATGCATTTTGATCAACATGACATAAGCAATTGATAATGTAGGAATCTGCACAGAATTGTGTCATAATCATTTGCATGGATATACCAAAGCATTTGCAACTTGTTCAAAGAAATGAGAAAATGCTTGTTTGATGTGCACAAGTGACACAAGGATGTAAGGATTGAACAAGAAGTTTTGAGAATTTCAAATAGGATCTGAGAAATGTACCAAATTGACTTAGAAAAAACTGTATTTAAAGTGGGTGGGGGTACTTTTGGGGCAGTTTTGTTTCACCCAAGTGTCCCATTTCCACCCCTCTCAAACTGATGAATGGATGCATATAGCCAGAAACATTTCGTTTAATGCATGCAAAGAAGCAACACCGTGTGTCTCAAGAAGCATTTTTTCATGATTACGTAGACATGCTAAAATTTCAAGGCCACACACTACACATTACACATTACACATGACATTACACATTTCATAAAATTTACATTTAGTCATTTAGCAGATGCTTTTTTCCAAAGCGACTTACAGACGTGGAAACATTGGAAGCAATTATAACAATATAGGCAACAAAATGCATAAGTTAATTAAATCCAGTCCATTAAAGCCTAGCACAGTATACAAAGCTAAGAATAGTGAGGTAAGTAAAAAAAAATTTTTTAAGAAGACAGAAAAGAATTAGAGGTTAAAATCAGTCATCTACATTTTGACGGAAGATATGCGTTTTCACACACTACACCAGCCTGTAGTGTTCTAGCAGTGTAAGGTTGAGAGTGGGTTTCTTCAGTAGCGGTGTGATGCAGGCCTCTTTGAACGCAGTGGGAAATGTCCCAGTGGTGAGCAAAGAGTTGATGATGTGGGTAAGACCAGGCACAACTGCTGGAGAGATAACATGGAGGAGATGGGTGGAGATGGGATCCAGTGGGCAGGTGGTAGGGTGGTTGGAACCAATGACCTTGGAAACATCATCTTCAGACAGAGGAGAAAAGGCGGGTGATGGTGGTGTAGAAAATTGGCTGTTGATGGCGGTAGTTTTCTTTACGAAGAACGATGCAAAATCATCAGCCGTTAACTCCGATGAAGATGTGGGAGCAGGCGGACAGAGGAGAGCAGAGAAGGTTTTTAAGAGTGTGTGAGAGTCAGGAGAGTTGCTGATCTTCGAGTGGTTATAATCAGTTTTTGCAGAGGTGACGTCAACGGAGAAAGTAGAGAGAAGAGACTGGTTGAGAGAGAGGTCAGTAGGGTCTTTTGACTTGTGCCATTTTCTCTCAGCTGACTGGAGGCTGGCGCGATGCTCACGTGGTACATCCGATAACCAGGGGGCAGACAGGGATGCACGGGCTGGTCCAGATGTAAGAGGGCATAGGTTGTCCAAGCAGGATGTAAGCGTGGAACACAGAGTGTCTGTGGCACTGTTGGTATTCAAAAGAGAGAGCTCCTCAGAGGGGGAGAGTGCAGACAAGACAGCAGAGGAAAAGCAGGAGGGAGGGACCGTAGGTAGCGCCGGAAAGTGACCAGCGGTAAGACATCTGCGTTGTCTGGAGCGGTGAGGTCGGGGGTGACAAAGAAGTGATCAGACGTGTGCAGCGGAGTGACCTGAGAGTGATGAGTGGAGCATTTCTCGAATCATCCTTGACATTTGCAAAACAGTAAGTGCATTTCTGGTTTTGATTGTTTGATTGCGAGAGACGGCACATGATTCACGTTAACGCTTTTACTGTTTGTACAATAATTTATTGACAGACAGTGTCATTGCGATGCAGACAGGAAAATACACCACTGCATAGCACAAACAAATGTAGAAATCTGAACATATGACAATCTCCTTAGGGAAAACTGTACATGCGGTGCAGTGGAATTACAGTGCAGTCTTCCTACACCTCCTGACGTTCCCTATATTTTGGGCAACGGATTCTCATCCACATCACAATAAATATCTTCTCTTGCGATACAGCGTGAAAATCATCTTTCAGAGTGTCTAATCCAGCCTCTGCAGGCATCAGCTGTGATGACATCACACGTTACATCCATGGCAGCCAGAAGGGTCATCTGTGTATGCTGCTGGCGATCATATACTTTTAATCTTCATGCTGAGAAAAATTCCTCAACGGGGTTGAGTAGGGTGAGAAGAACTCCACCAGCATCCTGTTGTGGGCCGCAAACCATTGCCTGATGATGTTGGAGCGATGGAAACTGACATTGTCCCAAACTAACATGTACTTTGGCAGGTCATCTCCAATCTGCCCCCTCTCTTGTTCAGGGATGAGATACCTGTAGAGAGTGTCAAAAGACTGTTTAGGTGTGAAAAGGGGCCGTCTGCAACCCAGTGAAGTTGTCTTGCAGTCCTATATGGAAAGAATATAGTAATGCGAAACACTAAATTGAGTAAAATAAAATGCCACTGTTTACTTGAAGTAAACTTACTGTATATTGTAAAACTAGTGCTTAAATGTCGTGGGGGATTATACTATTCAACAGAGACCCATTATAATGCATTTTGATCAACATGACATAAGAAATTAATAATGTAGGAATCTGCACAGAATTGTGTCATAATCATTTGCATGGATATACCAAAGCATTTGCAACTTGTTCAAAGAAATGAGAAAATGCTTGTTTGATGTGCACAAGTGACACAAGGATGTAAGGATTGAACAAGAAGTTTTGAGAATTTCAAATCGGATCGGAGAAATGTACCAAATTGACTTAGAAAAAACTGTATCTAAAGTGGGTGGGGGTACTTTTGGGGCAGTTTTGTTTCACCCAAGTGTCCCATTTCCACCCCTCTCAAACTGATGCATGGATGCATATAGCCAGAAACAATTCTTTTGATGCATGCAAAGAAGCAACACTGTGTGTCTCAAGAAGCATTTATTCATGATTACGTAGACATGCTAAAATTTCAAGGCCACACACTGCACATTACACATTACACATGATATTACACATTTCATAAAATTTACATTTAGTCATTTAGCAGACGCTTTTTTCCAAAGCGACTTACAAACGAGGAAACATTGGAAGCAATTATAACAATATAGGCAACAAATTGCATAAGTTAATTAAATCCAGTCCATTAAAGCCTAGCACAGTATAAAAAGCTAAGAATAGTGAGGTAAGTAAAAAAAAAATTTTTAAGAAGACAGAAAAGAATTAGAGGTTAAAATCAGTCATCTACATTTTGACGGAAGATATGCGTTTTCACACACTACACCGGCCTGTAGTGTTCTAGCAGTGTAAGGTTGAGAGTGGGTTTCTTCAGTAGCGGTTTGATGCAGGCCTCTTTGAACGCAGTGGGAAATGTCCCAGTGGTGAGCAAAGAGTTGATGATGTGGGTCAGACCAGGCACAACTGCTGGAGAGATAACATAGAGGAGATGAGTGGAGATGGGATCCAGTGGGCAGGTGGTAGGGTGGTTGGAACCAATGACCTTGGAAACATCATCTTCAGACAGAGTAGAAAAGGCGGGTGATGGTGGTGTAGAAAATTGGCTGTTGATGGCGGTAGTTTTCTTTACGAAGAACGATGCAAAATCATCAGCCGTTAACTCCGATGAAGGTGTGGGAGCAGGCGGACAGAGGAGAGCAGAGAAGGTTTTTAAGAGTGTGCGAGAGTCAGGAGAGTTGCTGATCTTCGAGTGGTTATAATCAGTTTTTGCAGAGGTGACGTCAACGGAGAAAGTAGAGAGGAGAGACTGGTTGAGAGAGAGGTCAGTATGGTCTTTTGACTTGTGCCATTTTCTCTCAGCTGACCGGAGGCTGGCGCGATGCTCACGTGGTACATCCGATAACCAGGGGGCAGACAGGGATGCACGGGCTGGTCCAGATGTAAGAGGGCATAGGTTGTCCAAGCAGGATGTAAGCGTGGAACACAGAGTGTCTGTGGCACTGTTGGTATTCAAAAGAGAGAGCTCCTCAGAGGGGGGGAGTGCAGACAAGACAGCAGAGGAAAAGCAGGAGGGAGGGACCGTAGGTAGCGCCGGAAAGTGACCAGCGGTAAGACATCTGCGTTGTCTAGAGCGGTGAGGTCGGGGGTGACAAAGAAGTGATCAGATGTGTGCAGCGGAGTGACCTGAGAGTGATGAGTGGAGCTTTTCTCGAATCATCCTTGACATTTGCAAAACAGTAAGTGCATTTCTGGTTTTGATTGTTTGATTGCAAGAGACGGCACATGATTCACGTTAACGCTTTTACTGTTTGTACAATAATTTCTTGACAGACAGTGTCATCGCGATGCAGACAGGAAAATACATCACTGCATAGCACAAACAAATGTAGAAATCTGAACATAAGACAATCTCCTTAGGGAAAACTGTACATGCAGTGCAGTGGAATTACAGTGCAGTCTTCCTACACCTCCTGACGTTCCGTATATTTTGGGCAACGGATTCTCATCCACATCACAACAAATATCTTCTCTTGCGATACAGCCTGAAAAATCATCTTTCAGAGTGTCTAATCCAGCCTCTGCAGGCATCAGCTGTGATGTCATCACACGTTACATCCATGGCAGCCAGAAGGGTCATCTGTGTATGCTGCTGGCGATCATATACTTTTAATCTTCATGCTGAGAAAAATTCCTCAACGGGGTTGAGTAGGGTGAGAGGAACTCCACCAGCATCCTGTTGTGGGCCGCAAACCATTGCCTGATGATGTTGGAGCGATGGAAACTGACATTGTCCCAAACTAACATGTACTTTGGCAGGTCATCTCCAATCTGCCCCCTCTCTTGTTCAGGGATGAGATCCCTGTAGAGAGTGTCAAAAGACTGTTTAGGTGTGAAAAGGGGCCGTCTGCAACCCAGTGAAGTTGTCTTGCAGTCCTATGTGGAAAGAATATAGTAATGCGAAACACTAAATTGAGTAAAATAAAATGCCACTGTTTACTTGAAGTATACTTACTGTATATTGTAAAACTAGTGCTTAAATGTCGTGGGGGATTATACTATTCAACAGAGACCCATTATAATGCATTTTGATCAACATGACATAAGCAATTAATAATGTAGGAATCTGCACAGAATTGTGTCAAAATCATTTGCATGGATATACCAAAGCATTTGCAACTTGTTCAAAGAAATGAGAAAATGCTTGTTTGATGTGCACAAGTGACACAAGGATGTAAGGATTGAACAAGAAGTTTTGAGAATTTCAAATCGTATCTGAGAAATGTACCAAATTGACTTAGAAAAAACTGTATTTAAAGTGGGTGGGGGTACTTTTGGGGCAGTTTTGTTTCCCCCAAGTGTCCCATTTCCACCCCTCTCAAACTGATGCATGGATGCATATAGCCAGAAAAAAATTCGTTTGATGCATGCATAGAAGCAACACTGTGTGTCTCAAGAAGTATTTATTCATGATTACGTAGACATGCTAAAATTTCAAGGCCACACACTGCACATTACACATTACACATGATATTACACATTTCATAAAATTTACATTTAGTCATTTAGCAGATGCTTTTTTCCAAAGCGACTTACAGACGAGGAAACATTGGAAGCAATTATAACAATGTAGGCAACAAAATGCATAAGTTAATTAAATCCAGTCCATTAAAGCCTAGCACAGTATAAAAAGCTAAGAATAGTGAGGTAAGTAAAAAAAATTTTTTAAGAAGACAGAAAAGAATTAGAGGTTAAAATCAGTCATCTACATTTTGACGGAAGATATGCGTTTTCACACACTACACCGGCCTGTAGTGTTCTAGCAGTGTAAGGTTGAGAGTGGGTTTCTTCAATAGCGGTTTGATGCAGGCCTCTTTGAACGCAGTGGGAAATGTCCCAGTGGTGAGCAAAGAGTTGATGATGTGGGTCAGACCAGGCACAACTGCTGGAGAGATAACATGGAGGAGATGGGTGGAGATGGGATCCAGTGGGCAGGTGGTAGGGTGGTTGGAACCAATGACCTTGGAGACATCATCTTCAGACAGAGGAGAAAAGGCGGGTGATGGTGGTGTAGAAAATTGGCTGTTGATGGCAGTAGTTTTCTTTACGAAGAACGATGCAAAATCATCAGCCGTAAACTCCGATGAAGGTGTGGGAGCAGGCGGACAGAGGAGAGCAGAGAAGGTTTTTAAGAGTGTGCGAGAGTCAGGAGAGTTGCTGATCTTCTAGTGGTTATAATCAGTTTTTGCAGAGGTTACGTCAACGGAGAAAGTACAGAGGAGAGACTGGTTGAGAGAGAGGTCAGTATGGTCTTTTGACTTGTGCCATTTTCTCTCAGCTGACCGGAGGCTGGCGCGATGCTCACGTGGTACATCCGATAACCGGGGGGCAGACAGGGATGCACGGGCTGGTCCAGATGTAAGAGGGCATAGGTTGTCCAAGCAGGATGTAAGTGTGGAACACAGAGTGTTGTGGCACTGTTGGTATTCAAAAGAGAGAGCTCCTCAGAGGGGGGGAGTGCAGACAAGACAGCAGAGGAAAAGCAGGAGGGAGGGACCGTAGGTAGCGCCGGAAAGTGACCAGCGGTAAGACATCTGCGTTGTCTGGAGCGGTGAGCTCGGGGGTGACAAAGAAGTGATCAGACGTCTGCAGCGGAGTGACCTGAGAGTGATGAGTGGAGCATTTCTCGAATCATCCTTGACATTTGCAAAACAGTAAGTGCATTTCTGGTTTTGATTTTTTGATTGCAAGAGACGGCACATGATTCACGTTAACGCTTTTACTGTTTGTACAATAATTTATTGACAGACAGTGTCATTGCGATGCAGACAGGAAAAGACAGCACTGCATAGCACAAACAAATGTAGAAATCTGAACGTAAGACAATCTCCTTAGGGAAAACTGTACATGCAGTGCAGTGGAATTACAGTGCAGTCTTCCTACACCTCCTGACGTTCCCTATATTTTGGGCAACGGATTCTAATCCACATCACAACAAATATCTTCTCTTGCGATACAGCGTGAAAGTCATCTTTCAGAGTGTCTAATCCAGCCTCTGCAGGCATCAGCTGTGATGTCATCACACGTTACATCCATTGCAGCCAGAAGGGTCATCTGTGTATGCTGCTGGCGATCATATACTTTTAATCTTCATGCTGAGAAAAATTCCTCAACGGGGTTGAGTAGGGTGAGAGGAACTCCACCAGCATCCTGTTGTGGGCCGCAAACCATTGCCTGATGATGTTGGAGCGATGGAAACTGACATTGTCCCAAACTAACATGTACTTTGGCAGGTCATCTCCAATCTGCACCCTCTCTTGTTCAGGGATGAGATCCCTGTAGAGAGTGTCAAAAGACTGTTTAGGTGTGAAAAGGGGCCGGTTGCAACCCAGTCAAGTTGTCTTGCAGTCCTATGTGGAAAGAATATAGTAATGCGAAACACTAAATTGAGTAAAATAAAATGACACTGTTTACTTGAAGTATACTTACTGTATATTGTAAAACTAGTGCTTAAATGTCGTAGGGGGTTATACTATTCAACAGAGACCCATTATAATGCATTTTGATCAACATGACATAAGCAATTGATAATGTAGGAATCTGCACAGAATTGTGTCATAATCATTTGCATGGAAATACCAAAGCATATGCAACTTGTTCAAAGAAATGAGAAAATGCTTGTTTGATGTGCACAAGTGACACAAGGATGTAAGGCTTGAACAAGAAGTTTTGAGAATTTCAAATCGGATCTGAGAAATGTACCAAATTGACTTAGAAAAAACTGTATTTAAAGTGGGTGGGGGTACTTTTGGGGCAGTTTTGTTTCACCCAATTGTCCCATTTCCACCCCTCTCAAACTGATGCATGGATGCATATAGCCAGAAACAATTCGTTTGATGCATGCAAAGAAGCAACACTGTGTGTCTCAAGAAGCATTTATTCATGATTACGTAGACATGCTAAAATTTCAAGGCCACACACTGCACATTACACATTACACATGATATTACACATTTCATAAAATTTACATTTAGTCATTTAGCAGACGCTTTTTTCCAAAGCGACTTACAGACGAGGAAACATTGGAAGCAATTATAACAATATAGGCAACAAAATGCATAAGTTAATTAAATCCAGTCCATTAAAGCCTAGCACAGTATAAAAAGCTAAGAATAGTGAGGTAAGTAAAAAAAAATTTTTTTAAGAAGACAGAAAAGAATTAGAGGTTAAAATCAGTCATCTACATTTTGACGGAAGATATGCGTTTTCACACACTACACCGGCCTGTAGTGTTCTAGCAGTGTAAAGTTGAGAGTGGGTTTCTTCAGTAGCGGTGTGATGCAGGCCTCTTTGAACGCAGTGGGAAATGTCCCAGTGGTGAGCAAAGAGTTGATGATGTGGGTCAGACCAGGCACAACTGCTTGAGAGATAACATGGAGGAGATGGGTGGAGATGGGATCCAGTGGGCAGGTGGTAGGGTGGTTGGAACCAATGACCTTGGAAACATCATCTTCAGACAGAGGAGAAAAGGCGGGTGATGGTGGTGTAGAAAATTGGCTGTTGATGACGGTAGTTTTCTTTACGAAGAACGATGCAAAATCATCAGCCGTTAACTCCGATGAAGGTGTGGGAGCAGGCGGACAGAGGAGAGCAGAGAAGGTTTTTAAGAGTGTGCGAGAGTCAGGAGAGTTGCTGATCTTCGAGTGGTTATAATCAGTTTTTGCAGAGGTGACGTCAACGGAGAAAGTAGAGAGGAGAGACTGGTTGAGAGAGAGGTCAGTATGGTCTTTTGACTTGTGCCATTTTCTCTCAGCTGACCGGAGGCTGGCGCTATGCTCACGTGGTACATCTGATAACCAGGGGGCAGACAGGGATGCACGGGCTGGTCCAGATGTAAGAGGGCATAGGTTGTCCAAGCAGGATGTAAGCGTGGAACACAGAGTGTCTGTGGCACTGTTGATATTCAAAAGAGAGAGCTCCTAAGAGGGGGGAAGTGCAGACAAGACAGCAGAGGAAAAGCAGGAGGGAGGGACCGTAGGTAGCGCCTGAAAGTGACCAGCGGTAAGACATCTGCGTTGTCTGGAGCGGTGAGGTTGGGGGTGACAAAGAAGTGATCAGACGTGTGCAGCGGAGTGACCTGAGAGTGATGAGTGGAGCATTTCTCGAATCATCCTTGACATTGACAAAACAGTAAGTACATTTCTGGTTTTGATTTTTTGATTGCAAGAGACGGCACATGATTCACGTTAACGCTTTTACTGTTTGTACAATAATTTATTGACAGACAGTGTCATTGCGATGCAGACAGGAAAAGACAGCACTGCATAGCACAAAAAAAATGTAGAAATCTGAACGTAAGACAATCTCCTTAGGGAAAACTGTATATGCAGTGCAGTGGAATTACAGTGCAGTCTTCCTACACCTCCTGACGTTCCGTATATTTTGGGCAACGGATTCTCATCCACATCACAACAAATATCTTCTCTTGCGATACAGTGTGAAAATCATCTTTCAGAGTGTCTAATCCAGCCTCTGCAGGCATCAGCTGTGATATCATCACACGTTACATCCATGGCAGCCAGAAGGGTCATCTGTGTATGCTGCTGGCGATCATATACTTTTAATCTTCATGCTGAGAAAAATTCCTCAACGGGGTTGAGTAGGGTGAGAGGAACTCCACCAGCATCCTGTTGTGGGCCGCAAACCATTGCCTGATGATGTTGGAGCGAAGGAAACTGACATTGTCCCAAACTAACATGTACTTTGGCAGGTCATCTCCAATCTGCCCCCTCTCTTGTTCAGGGATGAGATCCCTGTAGAGAGTGTCAAAAGACTGTTTAGGTGTGAAAAGGGGCCGTCTGCAACCCAGTGAAGTTGTCTTGCAGTCCTATGTGGAAAGAATATAGTAATGCGAAACACTAAATTGAGTAAAATAAAATGCCACTGTTTACTTGAAGTATACTTACTGTATATTGTAAAACTAGTGCTTAAATGTCGTGTTGGATTATACTATTCAACAGAGACCCATTATAATGCATTTTGATCAACATGACATAAGCAATTGATAATGTAGGAATCTGCACATAATTGTGTCATAATCATTTGCATGGATATACCAAAGCATTTGCAACTTGTTCAAAGAAATGAGAAAATGCTTGTTTGATGTGCACAAGTGACACAAGGATGTAAGGCTTGAACAAGAAGTTTTGAGAATTTCAAATCGCATCTGAGAAATGTACCAAACTGACTTAGAAAAAACTGTATTTAAAGTGGGTGGGGGTACTTTTGGGGCAGTTTTGTTTCACCCAAGTGTCCCATTTCCACCCCTCTCAAAATGATGCATGGATGCATATAGCCAGAAACAATTCGTTTGATGCATGCAAAGAAGCAACACTGTGTGTCTCAAAAAGCATTTATTCATGATTACGTAGACATGCTAAAATTTCAAGGCCACAAACTGCACATTACACATTACACATGACATTACACATTTCATAAAATTTACATTTAGTCATTTAGCAGACGCTTTTTTCCAAAGCGACTTACAGACGAGGAAACATTGGAAGCAATTATAACAATATAGGCAACAAATTCATAAGTTAATTAAATCCAGTCCATTAAAGCCTAGCACAGTATAAAAAACTAAGAATAGTGAGGTAAGTAAAAAATTTTTTTTTTAAGAAGACAGAAAAGAATTAGAGGTTAAAATCAGTCATCTACATTTTGACGGAAGATATGCGTTTTCACACACTACACCGGCCTGTAGTGTTCTAGCAGTGTAAGGTTGAGAGTGGGTTTCTTCAGTAGCGGTTTGATGCAGGCCTCTTTGAACGCACTGGGAAATGTCCCAGTGGTGAGCAAAGAGTTGATGATGTGGGTCAGACCAGGCACAACTGCTGGAGAGATAACATGGAGGAGATGGGTGGAGATGGGATCCAGTGGGCAGGTGGTAGGGTGGTTGGAACCAATGACCTTGGAAACATCATCTTCAGACAGAGTAGAAAAGGTGGGTGATGGTGGTGTAGAAAATTGGCTGTTGATGGCGGTAGTTTTCTTTACAAAGAACGATGCAAAATCATCAGCCGTTAACTCCGATGAAGGTGTGGGAGCAGGCGGACAGAGGAGAGCAGAGAAGGTTTTTAAGAGTGTGCGAGAGTCAGGAGAGTTGCTGATCTTCGAGTGGTTATAATCAGTTTTTGCAGAGGTGACGTCAACGGAGAAAGTACAGAGGAGAGACTGGTTGAGAGAGAGGTCAGTATGGTCTTTTGACTTGTGCCATTTTCTCTCAGCTGACCGGAGGCTGGCGCGATGCTCACGTGGTACATCCGATAACCAGGGGGCAGACAGGGATGCACGGGCTGGTCCAGATGTAAGAGGGCATAGGTTGTCCAAGCAGGATGTAAGCGTGGAACACAGAGTGTCTGTGGCACTGTTGATATTCAAAAGAGAGAGCTCCTAAGAGGGGGGAAGTGCAGACAAGACAGCAGAGGAAAAGCAGGAGGGAGGGACCGTAGGTAAAGCCTGAAAGTGACCAGCGGTAAGACATCTGCGTTGTCTGGAGCGGTGAGGTTGGGGGTGACAAAGAAGTGATCAGACGTGTGCAGCGGAGTGACCTGAGAGTGATGAGTGGAGCATTTCTCGAATCATCCTTGACATTGACAAAACAGTAAGTGCATTTCTGGTTTTGATTGTTTGATTGCAAGAGACGGCACATGATTCACGTTAACGCTTTTACTGTTTGTACAATAATTTCTTGACAGACAGTGTCATTGCGATGCAGACAGGAAAAGACAGCACTGCATAGCACAATCAAATGTAGAAATCTGAACATAAGACAATCTCCTTAGGGAAAACTGTACATGCAGTGCAGTGGAATTACAGTGCAGTCTTCCTACACCTCCTGACGTTCCCTATATTTTGGGCAACGGATTCTCATCCACATCACAACAAATATCTTCTCTTGCGATACAGCGTGAAAATCATCTTTCAGAGTGTCTAATCCAGCCTCTGCGGGCATCAGCTGTGATGTCATCACACGTTACATCCATGGCAGCCAGAAGGGTCTGCTGCTGGCGATCATATACTTTTAATCTTCATGCTGAGAAAAATTCCTCAACGGGGTTGAGTAGGGTGAGAGGAACTCCACCAGCATCCTGTTGTGGGCCGCAAACCATTGCCTGATGATGTTGGATCGAAGGAAACTGACATTGTCCCAAACTAACATGTACTTTGGCAGGTCATCTCCAATCTGCCCCCTCTCTTGTTCAGGGATGAGATCCCTGTAGAGAGTGTCAAAAGACTGTTTAGGTGTGAAAAGGGGCCGTCTGCAACCCAGTGAAGTTGTCTTGCAGTCCTATGTGGAAAGAATATAGTAATGCGAAATACTAAATTGAGTAAAATAAAATGCCACTGTTTACTTGAAGTATACTTACTGTATATTGTAAAACTAGTGCTTAAATGTCGTGTTGGATTATACTATTCAACAGAGACCCATTATAATGCATTTTGATCAACATGACATAAGCAATTGATAATGTAGGAATCTGCACAGAATTGTGTCATAATCATTTGCATGGATATACCAAAGCATTTGCAACTTGTTCAAAGAAATGAGAAAATGCTTGTTTGATTTGCACAAGTGATACAAGGATGTAAGGATTGAACAAGAAGTTTTGAGAATTTCAAATCGGATCTGAGAAATGTACCAAATTGACTTAGAAAAAACTGTATTTAAAGTGGGTGGGGGTACTTTTGGGGCAGTTTTGTTTCACCCAAGTGTCCCATTTCCACCCCTCTCAAACTGATGCATGGATGCATATAGCCAGAAACAATTCGTTTTATGCATGCAAAGAAGCAACACTATGTGTCTCAAGAAGCATTTATTCATGATTACGTAGACATGCTAAAATTTCAAGGCCACACACTACACATTACACATTACACATGACATTACACATTTCATAAAATTTACATTTAGTCATTTAGCAGATGCTTTTTTCCAAAGCGACTTACAGACGAGGAAACATTGGAAGCAATTATAACAATATAGGCAACAAAATGCATAAGTTAATTAAATCCAGTCCATTAAAGCCTAGCACAGTATACAAAGCTAAGAATAGTGAGGTAAGTAAAAAAATGTTTTTAAGAAGACAGAAAAGAATTAGAGGTTAAAATCAGTCATCTACATTTTGACGGAAGATATGCGTTTTCACACACTACACCGGCCTGTAGTGTTCTAGCAGTGTAAGGTTGAGAGTGGGTTTCTTCAGTAGCGGTGTGATGCAGGCCTCTTTGAACGCAGTGGGAAATGTCCCAGTGGTGAGCAAAGAGTTGATGATGTGGGTCAGACCAGGCACAACTGCTGGAGAGATAACATGGAGGAGATGGGTGGAGATGGGATCCAGTGGGCAGGTGGTAGGGTGGTTGGAACCAATGACCTTGGAAACATCATCTTCAGACAGAGGAGAAAAGGCGGGTGATGGTGGTGTAGAAAATTGGCTGTTGATGGCGGTAGTTTTCTTTACGAAGAACGATGCAAAATTATCAGCCGTTAACTCCGATGAAGGTGTGGGAGCAGGCGGACAGAGGAGAGCAGAGAAGGTTTTTAAGAGTGTGCGAGAGTCAGGAGAGTTGCTGATCTTCGAGTGGTTATAATCAGTTTTTGCAGAGGTGACGTCAACGGAGAAAGTAGAGAGGAGAGACTGGTTGAGAGAGAGGTCAGTATGGTCTTTTGACTTGTGCCATTTTCTCTCAGCTGACCGGAGGCTGGCGCGATGCTCACGTGGTACATCCGATAACCAGGGGGCAGACAGGGATGCACGGGCTGGTCCAGATGTAAGAGGGCATAGGTTGTCCAAGCAGGATGTAAGCGTGGAACACAGAGTGTCTGTGGCACTGTTGGTATTCAAAAGAGAGAGCTCCTCAGAGGGGGGGAGTGCAGACAAGACAGCAGAGGAAAAGCAGGAGGGAGGGACCGTAGGTAGCGCCGGAAAGTGACCAGCGGTAAGACATCTGCGTTGTCTAGAGCGGTGAGGTCGGGAGTGACAAAGAAGTGATCAGACGTGTGCAGCGGAGTGACCTGAGAGTGATGAGTGGAGCATTTCTCGAATCATCCTTGACATTTGCAAAACAGTAAGTGCATTTCTGGTTTTGATTGTTTGATTGCAAGAGACGGCACATGATTCACGTTAACGCTTTTACTGTTTGTACAATAATTTCTTGACAGACAGTGTCATCGCGATGCAGACATGAAAAGACATCACTGCATAGCACAAACAAATGTAGAAATCTGAACATAAGACAATCTCCTTAGGGAAAACTGTACATGCAGTGCAGTGGAATTACGGTGCAGTCTTCCTACACCTCCTGACGTTCCGTATATTTTGGGCAACGGATTCTCATCCACATCACAACAAATATCTTCTCTTGCGATACAGCCTGAAAAATCATCTTTCAGAGTGTCTAATCCAGCCTCTGCAGGCATCAGCTGTGATGTCATCACACGTTACATCCATGGCAGCCAGAAGGGTCATCTGTGTATGCTGCTGGCGATCATATACTTTTAATCTTCATGCTGAGAAAAATTCCTCAACGGGGTTGAGTAGGGTGAGAGGAACTCCACCAGCATCCTGTTGTGGGCCGCAAACCATTGCCTGATGATGTTGGAGCGAAGGAAACTGACATTGTCCCAAACTAACATGTACTTTGGCAGGTCATCTCCGATCTGCCCCCTCTCTTGTTCAGGGATGAGATCCCTGTAGAGAGTGTCAAAAGACTGTTTAGGTGTGAAAAGGGGCCGTCTGCAACCCAGTGAAGTTGTCTTGCAGTCCTATGTGGAAAGAATATAGTAATGCGAAACACTAAATTGAGTAAAATAAAATGCCACTGTTTACTTGAAGTATACTTACTGTATATTGTAAAACTAGTGCTTAAATGTCGTGTTGGATTATACTATTCAACAGAGACCCATTATAATGCATTTTGATCAACATGACATAAGCAATTGATAATGTAGGAATCTGCACAGAATTGTGTCATAATCATTTGCATGGATATACCAAAGCATTTGCAACTTGTTCAAAGAAATGATAAAATGCTTGTTTGATGTGCACAAGTGACACAAGGATGTAAGGCTTGAACAAGAAGTTTTGAGAATTTCAAATCGGATCTGAGAAATGTACCAAATTGACTTAGAAAAAACTGTATTTAAAGTGGGTGGGGGTACTTTTGGGGCAGTTTTGTTTCACCCAAGTGTCCCATTTCCACCCCTCTCAAACTGATGCATGGATGCATATAGCCAGAAACAATTCGTTTGATGCATGCAAAGAAGCAACACTGTGTGTCTCAAGAAGCATTTATTCATGATTACGTAGACATGCTAAAATTTCAAGGCCACACACTGCACATTACACATTACACATGATATTACACATTTCATAAAATTTACATTTAGTCATTTAGCAGACGCTTTTTTCCAAAGCGACTTACAGACGAGGAAACATTGGAAGCAATTATAACAATATAGGCAACAAAATGCATAAGTTAATTAAATCCAGTCCATTAAAGCCTAGCACAGTATAAAAAGCTAAGAATAGTGAGGTAAGTAAAAAAAAGTTTTTTTAAGAAGACAGAAAAGAATTAGAGATTAAAATCAGTCATCTACATTTTGACGGAAGATATGCGTTTTCACACACTACACCGGCCTGTAGTGTTCTAGCAGTGTAAGGTTGAGAGTGGGTTTCTTGAGTAGCGGTTTGATGCAGGCCTCTTTGAACGCAGTGGGAAATGTCCCAGTGGTGAGCAAAGAGTTGATGAATTGGGTCAGACCAGGCACAACTGCTGGAGAGATAACATTGAGGAGATGGGTGGAGATGGGATCCAGTGGGCAGGTGGTAGGGTGGTTGGAACCAATGACCTTGGAAACATCATCTTCAGACAGAGTAGAAAAGGCGGGTGATGGTGGTGTAGAAAATTGGCTGTTGATGGCGGTAGTTTTCTTTACGAAGAACGATGCAAAATCATCAGCCGTTAACTCCGATGAAGGTGTGGGAGCAGGCGTACAGAGGAGAGCAGAGAAGGTTTTTAAGAGTGTGCGAGAGTCAGGAGAGTTGCTGATCTTCGAGTGGTTATAATCAGTTTTTGCAGAGGTGACGTCAACGGAGAAAGTAGAGAGGAGAGACTGGTTGAGAGAGAGGTCAGTAAGGTCTTTTGACTTGTGCCATTTTCTCTCAGCTGACCGGAGGCTGGCGCGATGCTCACGTGGTACATCCGATAACCAGGAGGCAGACAGGGATGCACGGGCTGGTCCAGATGTAAGAGGGCATAGGTTGTCCAAGCAGGATGTAAGCGTGGAACACAGAGTGTCTGTGGCACTGTTGGTATTCAAAAGAGAGAGCTCCTCAGAGGGGGGGGAGTGCAGACAAGACAGCAGAGGAAAAGCAGAAGGGAGGGACCGTAGGTAGCGCCGGAAAGTGACCAGCGGTAAGACATCTGCGTTGTCTAGAGCGGTGAGGTCGGGGGTGACAAAGAAGTGATCAGACGTGTGCAGCGGAGTGACCTGAGAGTGATGAGTGGAGCATTTCTCGAATCATCCTTGACATTGACAAAACAGTAAGTGCATTTCTGGTTTTGATTGTTTGATTGCAAGAGACGGCACATGATTCACGTTAACGCTTTTACTGTTTGTACAATAATTTCTTGACAGACAGTGTCATTGCGATGCAGACAGGAAAAGACAGCACTGCATAGCACAATCAAATGTAGAAATCTGAACATAAGACAATCTCCTTAGGGAAAACTGTACATGCAGTGCAGTGGAATTACAGTGCAGTCTTCCTACACATCCTGACGTTCCCTATATTTTGGGCAACGGATTCTCATCCACATCACAACAAATATCTTCTCTTGCGATACAGCGTGAAAATCATCTTTCAGAGTGTCTAATCCAGCCTCTGCGGGCATCAGCTGTGATGTCATCACACGTTACATCCATGGCAGCCAGAAGGGTCTGCTGCTGGCGATCATATACTTTTAATCTTCATGCTGAGAAAAATTCCTCAACGGGGTTGAGTAGGGTGAGAGGAACTCCACCAGCATCCTGTTGTGGGCCGCAAACCATTGCCTGATGATGTTGGATCGAAGGAAACTGACATTGTCCCAAACTAACATGTACTTTGGCAGGTCATCTCCAATCTGCCCCCTCTCTTGTTCAGGGATGAGATCCCTGTAGAGAGTGTCAAAAGACTGTTTAGGTGTGAAAAGGGGCCGTCTGCAACCCAGTGAAGTTGTCTTGCAGTCCTATGTGGAAAGAATATAGTAATGCGAAATACTAAATTGAGTAAAATAAAATGCCACTGTTTACTTGAAGTATACTTACTGTATATTGTAAAACTAGTGCTTAAATGTCGTGTTGGATTATACTATTCAACAGAGACCCATTATAATGCATTTTGATCAACATGACATAAGCAATTGATAATGTAGGAATCTGCACAGAATTGTGTCATAATCATTTGCATGGATATACCAAAGCATTTGCAACTTGTTCAAAGAAATGAGAAAATGCTTGTTTGATTTGCACAAGTGATACAAGGATGTAAGGATTGAACAAGAAGTTTTGAGAATTTCAAATCGGATCTGAGAAATGTACCAAATTGACTTAGAAAAAACTGTATTTAAAGTGGGTGGGGGTACTTTTGGGGCAGTTTTGTTTCACCCAAGTGTCCCATTTCCACCCCTCTCAAACTGATGCATGGATGCATATAGCCAGAAACAATTCGTTTTATGCATGCAAAGAAGCAACACTATGTGTCTCAAGAAGCATTTATTCATGATTACGTAGACATGCTAAAATTTCAAGGCCACACACTACACATTACACATTACACATGACATTACACATTTCATAAAATTTACATTTAGTCATTTAGCAGATGCTTTTTTCCAAAGCGACTTACAGACGAGGAAACATTGGAAGCAATTATAACAATATAGGCAACAAAATGCATAAGTTAATTAAATCCAGTCCATTAAAGCCTAGCACAGTATACAAAGCTAAGAATAGTGAGGTAAGTAAAAAAATGTTTTTAAGAAGACAGAAAAGAATTAGAGGTTAAAATCAGTCATCTACATTTTGACGGAAGATATGCGTTTTCACACACTACACCGGCCTGTAGTGTTCTAGCAGTGTAAGGTTGAGAGTGGGTTTCTTCAGTAGCGGTGTGATGCAGGCCTCTTTGAACGCAGTGGGAAATGTCCCAGTGGTGAGCAAAGAGTTGATGATGTGGGTCAGACCAGGCACAACTGCTGGAGAGATAACATGGAGGAGATGGGTGGAGATGGGATCCAGTGGGCAGGTGGTAGGGTGGTTGGAACCAATGACCTTGGAAACATCATCTTCAGACAGAGGAGAAAAGGCGGGTGATGGTGGTGTAGAAAATTGGCTGTTGATGGCGGTTGTTTTCTTTACGAAGAACGATGCAAAATTATCAGCCGTTAACTCCGATGAAGGTGTGGGAGCAGGCGGACAGAGGAGAGCAGAGAAGGTTTTTAAGAGTGTGCGAGAGTCAGGAGAGTTGCTGATCTTCGAGTGGTTATAATCAGTTTTTGCAGAGGTGACGTCAACGGAGAAAGTAGAGAGGAGAGACTGGTTGAGAGAGAGGTCAGTATGGTCTTTTGACTTGTGCCATTTTCTCTCAGCTGACCGGAGGCTGGCGCGATGCTCACGTGGTACATCCGATAACCAGGGGGCAGACAGGGATGCACGGGCTGGTCCAGATGTAAGAGGGCATAGGTTGTCCAAGCAGGATGTAAGCGTGGAACACAGAGTGTCTGTGGCACTGTTGGTATTCAAAAGAGAGAGCTCCTCAGAGGGGGGGAGTGCAGACAAGACAGCAGAGGAAAAGCAGGAGGGAGGGACCGTAGGTAGCGCCGGAAAGTGACCAGCGGTAAGACATCTGCGTTGTCTAGAGCGGTGAGGTCGGGAGTGACAAAGAAGTGATCAGACGTGTGCAGCGGAGTGACCTGAGAGTGATGAGTGGAGCATTTCTCGAATCATCCTTGACATTTGCAAAACAGTAAGTGCATTTCTGGTTTTGATTGTTTGATTGCAAGAGACGGCACATGATTCACGTTAACGCTTTTACTGTTTGTACAATAATTTCTTGACAGACAGTGTCATCGCGATGCAGACATGAAAAGACATCACTGCATAGCACAAACAAATGTAGAAATCTGAACATAAGACAATCTCCTTAGGGAAAACTGTACATGCAGTGCAGTGGAATTACGGTGCAGTCTTCCTACACCTCCTGACGTTCCGTATATTTTGGGCAACGGATTCTCATCCACATCACAACAAATATCTTCTCTTGCGATACAGCCTGAAAAATCATCTTTCAGAGTGTCTAATCCAGCCTCTGCAGGCATCAGCTGTGATGTCATCACACGTTACATCCATGGCAGCCAGAAGGGTCATCTGTGTATGCTGCTGGCGATCATATACTTTTAATCTTCATGCTGAGAAAAATTCCTCAACGGGGTTGAGTAGGGTGAGAGGAACTCCACCAGCATCCTGTTGTGGGCCGCAAACCATTGCCTGATGATGTTGGAGCGAAGGAAACTGACATTGTCCCAAACTAACATGTACTTTGGCAGGTCATCTCCGATCTGCCCCCTCTCTTGTTCAGGGATGAGATCCCTGTAGAGAGTGTCAAAAGACTGTTTAGGTGTGAAAAGGGGCCGTCTGCAACCCAGTGAAGTTGTCTTGCAGTCCTATGTGGAAAGAATATAGTAATGCGAAACACTAAATTGAGTAAAATAAAATGCCACTGTTTACTTGAAGTATACTTACTGTATATTGTAAAACTAGTGCTTAAATGTCGTGTTGGATTATACTATTCAACAGAGACCCATTATAATGCATTTTGATCAACATGACATAAGCAATTGATAATGTAGGAATCTGCACAGAATTGTGTCATAATCATTTGCATGGATATACCAAAGCATTTGCAACTTGTTCAAAGAAATGATAAAATGCTTGTTTGATGTGCACAAGTGACACAAGGATGTAAGGCTTGAACAAGAAGTTTTGAGAATTTCAAATCGGATCTGAGAAATGTACCAAATTGACTTAGAAAAAACTGTATTTAAAGTGGGTGGGGGTACTTTTGGGGCAGTTTTGTTTCACCCAAGTGTCCCATTTCCACCCCTCTCAAACTGATGCATGGATGCATATAGCCAGAAACAATTCGTTTGATGCATGCAAAGAAGCAACACTGTGTGTCTCAAGAAGCATTTATTCATGATTACGTAGACATGCTAAAATTTCAAGGCCACACACTGCACATTACACATTACACATGATATTACACATTTCATAAAATTTACATTTAGTCATTTAGCAGACGCTTTTTTCCAAAGCGACTTACAGACGAGGAAACATTGGAAGCAATTATAACAATATAGGCAACAAAATGCATAAGTTAATTAAATCCAGTCCATTAAAGCCTAGCACAGTATAAAAAGCTAAGAATAGTGAGGTAAGTAAAAAAAAGTTTTTTTAAGAAGACAGAAAAGAATTAGAGATTAAAATCAGTCATCTACATTTTGACGGAAGATATGCGTTTTCACACACTACACCGGCCTGTAGTGTTCTAGCAGTGTAAGGTTGAGAGTGGGTTTCTTGAGTAGCGGTTTGATGCAGGCCTCTTTGAACGCAGTGGGAAATGTCCCAGTGGTGAGCAAAGAGTTGATGAATTGGGTCAGACCAGGCACAACTGCTGGAGAGATAACATTGAGGAGATGGGTGGAGATGGGATCCAGTGGGCAGGTGGTAGGGTGGTTGGAACCAATGACCTTGGAAACATCATCTTCAGACAGAGTAGAAAAGGCGGGTGATGGTGGTGTAGAAAATTGGCTGTTGATGGCGGTAGTTTTCTTTACGAAGAACGATGCAAAATCATCAGCCGTTAACTCCGATGAAGGTGTGGGAGCAGGCGTACAGAGGAGAGCAGAGAAGGTTTTTAAGAGTGTGCGAGAGTCAGGAGAGTTGCTGATCTTCGAGTGGTTATAATCAGTTTTTGCAGAGGTGACGTCAACGGAGAAAGTAGAGAGGAGAGACTGGTTGAGAGAGAGGTCAGTAAGGTCTTTTGACTTGTGCCATTTTCTCTCAGCTGACCGGAGGCTGGCGCGATGCTCACGTGGTACATCCGATAACCAGGAGGCAGACAGGGATGCACGGGCTGGTCCAGATGTAAGAGGGCATAGGTTGTCCAAGCAGGATGTAAGCGTGGAACACAGAGTGTCTGTGGCACTGTTGGTATTCAAAAGAGAGAGCTCCTCAGAGGGGGGGGAGTGCAGACAAGACAGCAGAGGAAAAGCAGGAGGGAGGGACCGTAGGTAGCGCCGGAAAGTGACCAGCGGTAAGACATCTGCGTTGTCTAGAGCGGTGAGGTCGGGGGTGACAAAGAAGTGATCAGACGTGTGCAGCGGAGTGACCTGAGAGTGATGAGTGGAGCATTTCTCGAATCATCCTTGACATTTGCAAAACAGTAAGTGCATTTCTGGTTTTGATTGTTTGATTGCAAGAGACGGCACATGATTCACGTTAACGCTTTTACTGTTTGTACAATAATTTCTTGACAGACAGTGTCATCGCGATGCAGACAGGAAAAGACATCACTGCATAGCACAAACAAATGTAGAAATCTGAACATAAGACAATCTCCTTAGGGAAAACTGTACATGCAGTGCAGTGGAATTACAGTGCAGTCTTCCTACACCTCCTGACGTTCCCTATATTTTGGGCAACGGATTCTCATCCACATCACAACAAATATCTTCTCTTGCGATACAGCCTGAAAAATCATCTTTCAGAGTGTCTAATCCAGCCTCTGCAGGCATCAGCTGTGATGTCATCACACGTTACATCCATGGCAGCCAGAAGGGTCATCTGTGTATGCTGCTGGCGATCATATACTTTTAATCTTCATGCTGAGAAAAATTTCTCAACGGGGTTGAGTAGGGTGAGAGGAACTCCACCAGCATCCTGTTGTGGGCCGCAAACCATTGCCTGATGATGTTGGAGCGAAGGAAACTGACATTGTTCCAAACTAACATGTACTTTGGCAGGTCATCTCCAATCTGCCCCCTCTCTTGTTCAGGGATGAGATCCCTGTAGAGAGTGTCAAAAGACTGTTTAGGTGTGAAAAGGGGCCGTCTGCAACCCAGTGAAGTTGTCTTGCAGTCCTATGTGGAAAGAATATAGTAATGCGAAACACTAAATTGAGTAAAATAAAATGCCACTGTTTACTTGAAGTATACTTACTGTATATTGTAAAACTAGTGCTTAAATGTCGTGTTGGATTATACTATTCAACAGAGACCCATTATAATGCATTTTGATCAACATGACATAAGCAATTGATAATGTAGGAATCTGCACAGAATTGTGTCATAATCATTTGCATGGATATACCAAAGCATTTGCAACTTGTTCAAAGAAATGAGAAAATGCTTGTTTGATGTGCACAAGTGACACAAGGATGTAAGGCTTGAACAAGAAGTTTTGAGAATTTCAAATCGCATCTGAGAAATGTACCAAACTGACTTAGAAAAAACTGTATTTAAAGTGGGTGGGGGTACTTTTGGGGCAGTTTTGTTTCACCCAAGTGTCCCATTTCCACCCCTCTCAAACTGATGCATGGATGCATATAGCCAGAAACAATTCGTTTGATGCATGCAAAGAAGCAACACTGTGTGTCTCAAGAAGCATTTGTTCATGATTACGTAGACATGCTAAAATTTCAAGGCCACACACTGCACATTACACATTACACATGACATTACACATTTCATAAAATTTACATTTAGTCATTTAGCAGACGCTTTTTTCCAAAGCGACTTACAGACGAGGAAACATTGGAAGCAATTATAACAATATAGGCAACAAAATGCATAAGTTAATTAAATCCAGTCCATTAAAGCCTAGCACAGTATAAAAAGCTAAGAATAGTGAGGTAAGTAAAAAATTTTTTTTTTAAGAAGACAGAAAAGAATTAGAGGTTAAAATCAGTCATCTACATTTTGACGGAAGATATGCGTTTTCACACACTACACCGGCCTGTAGTGTTCTAGCAGTGTAAGGTTGAGAGTGGGTTTCTTCAGTAGCGGTTTGATGCAGGCCTCTTTGAACGCACTGGGAAATGTCCCAGTGGTGAGCAAAGAGTTGATGATGTGGGTCAGACCAGGCACAACTGCTGGAGAGATAACATGGAGGAGATGGGTGGAGATGGGATCCAGTGGGCAGGTGGTAGGGTGGTTGGAACCAATGACCTTGGAAACATCATCTTCAGACAGAGTAGAAAAGGTGGGTGATGGTGGTTTAGAAAATTGGCTGTTGATGGCGGTAGTTTGCTTTACAAAGAACGATGCAAAATCATCAGCCGTTAACTCCGATGAAGGTGTGGGAGCAGGCGGACAGAGGAGAGCAGAGAAGGTTTTTAAGAGTGTGCGAGAGTCAGGAGAGTTGCTGATCTTCGAGTGGTTATAATCAGTTTTTGCAGAGGTGACGTCAACGGAGAAAGTAGAGAGGAGAGACTGGTTGAGAGAGAGGTCAGTATGGTCTTTTGACTTGTGCCATTTTCTCTCAGCTGACCGGAGGCTGGCGCGATGCTCACGTGGTACATCCGATAACCAGGGGGCAGACAGGGATGCACGGGCTGGTCCAGATGTAAGAGGGCATAGGTTGTCCAAGCAGGATGTAAGCGTGGAACACAGAGTGTCTGTGGCACTGTTGATATTCAAAAGAGAGAGCTCCTAAGAGGGGGGAAGTGCAGACAAGACAGCAGAGGAAAAGCAGGAGGGAGGGACCGTAGGTAGCGCCTGAAAGTGACCAGCGGTAAGACATCTGCGTTGTCTGGAGCGGTGAGGTTGGGGGTGACAAAGAAGTGATCAGACGTGTGCAGCGGAGTGACCTGAGAGTGATGAGTGGAGCATTTCTCGAATCATCCTTGACATTGACAAAACAGTAAGTGCATTTCTGGTTTTGATTTTTTGATTGCAAGAGACGGCACATGATTCACGTTAACGCTTTTACTGTTTGTACAATAATTTATTGACAGACAGTGTCATTGCGATGCAGACAGGAAAAGACAGCAATGCATAGCACAAAAAAAATGTAGAAATCTGAACGTAAGACAATCTCCTTAGGGAAAACTGTACATGCAGTGCAGTGGAATTACAGTGCAGTCTTCCTACACCTCCTGACGTTCCGTATATTTTGGGCAACGGATTCTCATCCACATCACAACAAATATCTTCTCTTGCGATACAGCGTGAAAATCATCTTTCAGAGTGTCTAATCCAGCCTCTGCAGGCATCAGCTGTGATATCATCACACGTTACATCCATGGCAGCCAGAAGGGTCATCTGTGTATGCTGCTGGCGATCATATACTTTTAATCTTCATGCTGAGAAAAATTCCTCAACGGGGTTGAGTAGGGTGAGAGGAACTCCACCAGCATCCTGTTGTGGGCCGCAAACCATTGCCTGATGATGTTGGAGCGAAGGAAACTGACATTGTCCCAAACTAACATGTACTTTGGCAGGTCATCTCCAATCTGCCCCCTCTCTTGTTCAGGGATGAGATCCCTGTAGAGAGTGTCAAAAGACTGTTTAGGTGTGAAAAGGGGCCGTCTGCAACCCAGTGAAGTTGTCTTGCAGTCCTATGTGGAAAGAATATAGTAATGCGAAACACTAAATTGAGTAAAATAAAATGCCACTGTTTACTTGAAGTATACTTACTGTATATTGTAAAACTAGTGCTTAAATGTCGTGTTGGATTATACTATTCAACAGAGACCCATTATAATGCATTTTGATCAACATGACATAAGCAATTGATAATGTAGGAATCTGCACAGAATTGTGTCATAATCATTTGCATGGATATACCAAAGCATTTGCAACTTGTTCAAAGAAATGAGAAAATGCTTGTTTGATGTGCACAAGTGACACAAGGATGTAAGGCTTGAACAAGAAGTTTTGAGAATTTCAAATCGGATCTGAGAAATGTACCAAATTGACTTAGAAAAAACTGTATTTAAAGTGGGTGGGGGTACTTTTGGGGCAGTTTTGTTTCACCCAAGTGTCCCATTTCCACCCCTCTCAAACTGATGCATGGATGCATATAGCCAGAAACAATTCGTTTGATGCATGCAAAGAAGCAACACTGTGTGTCTCAAGAAGCATTTATTCATGATTACGTAGACATGCTAAAATTTCAAGGCCACACACTGCACATTGCACATTACACATGATATTACACATTTCATAAAATTTACATTTAGTCATTTAGCAGACGCTTTTTTCCAAAGCGACTTACAGACGAGAAATCATTGGAAGCAATTATAACAATATAGGCAACAAAATGCATAAGTTAATTAAATCCAGTCCATTAAAGCCTAGCACAGTATAAAAAGCTAAGAATAGTGAGGTAGGTAAGTAAAAAAAAAGTTTTTTTCAGAAGACAGAAAAGAATTAGAGATTAAAATCAGTCATCTTCATTTTGACGGAAGTTATGCGTTTTCACACACTACACCGGCCTGTAGTGTTCTAGCAGTGTAAGGTTGAGAGTGGGTTTCTTCAGTAGCGGTTTGATGCAGGCCTCTTTGAACGCAGTGGGAAATGTCCCAGTGGTGAGCAAAGAGTTGATGATGTGGGTCAGACCAGGCACAACTGCTGGAGAGATAACATGGAGGAGATGGGTGGAGATGGGATCCAGTGGGCAGGTGGTAGGGTGGTTGGAACCAATGACCTTGGAAACATCATCTTCAGACAGAGTAGAAAAGGCGGGTGATGGTGGTGTAGAAAATTGGCTGTTGGTGGCGGTAGTTTTCTTTACGAAGAAAGATGCAAGATCATCAGCCGTTAACTCCGATGAAGGTGTGGGAGCAGGCGGACAGAGGAGAGCAGAGAAGGTTTCTAAGAGTGTGCGAGAGTCAGGAGAGTTGCTGATCTTCGAGTGGTTATAATCAGTTTTTGCAGAGGTGACGTCAACGGAGAAAGTAGAGAGGAGAGACTGGTTGAGAGAAAGGTCAGTATGGTCTTTTGACTTGTGCCATTTTCTCTCAGCTGACCGGAGGCTGGCGCGATGCTCACGTGGTACATCCGATAACCAGGGGGCAGACAGGGATGCACGGGCTGGTCCAGATGTAAGAGGGCATAGGTTGTCCAAGCAGGATGTAAGCGTGGAACACAGAGTGTCTGTGGCACTGTTGATATTCAAAAGAGAGAGCTCCTAAGAGGGGGGAAGTGCAGACAAGACAGCAGAGGAAAAGCAGGAGGGAGGGACCGTAGGTAGCGCCTGAAAGTGACCAGCGGTAAGACATCTGCGTTGTCTGGAGCGGTGAGGTTGGGGGTGACAAAGAAGTGATCAGACGTGTGCAGCGGAGTGACCTGAGAGTGATGAGTGGAGCATTCCCCAATCATCCTTGACATTGACAAAACAGTAAGTGCATTTCTGGTTTTGATTTTTTGATTGCAAGAGACGGCACATGATTCACGTTAACGCTTTTACTGTTTGTACAATAATTTATTGACAGACAGTGTCATTGCGATGCAGACAGGAAAAGACAGCACTGCATAGCACAAAAAAAATGTAGAAATCTGAACGTAAGACAATCTCCTTAGGGAAAACTGTACATGCAGTGCAGTGGAATTACAGTGCAGTCTTCCTACACCTCCTGACGTTCCCTATATTTTGGGCAACGGATTCTCATCCACATCACAACAAATATCTTCTCTTGCGATACAGCGTGAAAATCATCTTTCAGAGTGTCTAATCCAGCCTCTGCAGGCATCAGCTGTGATATCATCACACGTTACATCCATGGCAGCCAGAAGGGTCATCTGTGTATGCTGCTGGCGATCATATACTTTTAATCTTCATGCTGAGAAAAATTCCTCAACGGGGTTGAGTAGGGTGAGAGGAACTCCACCAGCATCCTGTTGTGGGCCGCAAACCATTGCCTGATGATGTTGGATCGAAGGAAACTGACATTGTCCCAAACTAACATGTACTTTGGCAGGTCATCTCCAATCTGCCCCTCTCTTGTTCAGGGATGAGATCCCTGTAGAGAGTGTCAAAAGACTGTTTAGGTGTGAAAAGGGGCCGTCTGCAACCCAGTGAAGTTGTCTTGCAGTCCTATGTGGAAAGAATATAGTAATGCGAAACACTAAATTGAGTAAAATAAAATGCCACTGTTTACTTGAAGTATACTTACTGTATATTGTAAAACTAGTGCTTAAATGTCGTGTTGGATTATACTATTCAACAGAGACCCATTATAATGCATTTTGATCAACATGACATAAGCAATTGATAATGTAGGAATCTGCACAGAATTGTGTCATAATCACTTGCATGGATATACCAAAGCATTTGCAACTTGTTCAAAGAAATGAGAAAATGCTTGTTTGATTTGCACAAGTGATACAAGGATGTAAGGATTGAACAAGAAGTTTTGAGAATTTCAAATCGGATCTGAGAAATGTACCAAATTGACTTAGAAAAAACTGTATTTAAAGTGGGTGGGGGTACTTTTGGGGCAGTTTTGTTTCACCCAAGTGTCCCATTTCCACCCCTCTCAAACTGATGCATGGATGCATATAGCCAGAAACAATTCGTTTGATGCATGCAAAGAAGCAACACTGTGTGTCTCAAGAAGCATTTATTCATGATTACGTAGACATGCTAAAATTTCAAGGCCACACACTACACATTACACATTACACATGACATTACACATTTCATAAAATTTACATTTAGTCATTTAGCAGATGCTTTTTTCCAAAGCGACTTACAGACGAGGAAACATTGGAAGCAATTATAACAATATAGGCAACAAAATGCATAAGTTAATTAAATCCAGTCCATTAAAGCCTAGCAATGTATACAAAGCTAAGAATAGTGAGGTAAGTAAAAAAATGTTTTTAAGAAGACAGAAAAGAATTAGAGGTTAAAATCAGTCATCTACATTTTGACGGAAGATATGCGTTTTCACACACTACACCGGCCTGTAGTGTTCTAGCAGTGTAAGGTTGAGAGTGGGTTTCTTCAGTAGCGGTGTGATGCAGGCCTCTTTGAACGCAGTGGGAAATGTCCCAGTGGTGAGCAAAGAGTTGATGATGTGGGTCAGACCAGGCACAACTGCTGGAGAGATAACATGGAGGAGATGGGTGGAGATGGGATCCAGTGGGCAGGTGGTAGGGTGGTTGGAACCAATGACCTTGGAAACATCATCTTCAGACAGAGGAGAAAAGGCGGGTGATGGTGGTGTAGAAAATTGGCTGTTGATGGCGGTAGTTTTCTTTACGAAGAACGATGCAAAATCATCAGCCGTTAACTCCGATGAAGGTGTGGGAGCAGGCGGACAGAGGAGAGCAGAGAAGGTTTTTAAGAGTGTGCGAGAGTCAGGAGAGTTGCTGATCTTCGAGTGGTTATAATCAGTTTTTGCAGAGGTGACGTCAACGGAGAAAGTAGAGAGGAGAGACTGGTTGAGAGAGAGGTCAGTATGGTCTTTTGACTTGTGCCATTTTCTCTCAGCTGACCGGAGGCTGGCGCGATGCTCACGTGGTACATCCGATAACCAGGGGGCAGACAGGGATGCACGGGCTGGTCCAGATGTAAGAGGGCATAGGTTGTCCAAGCAGGATGTAAGCGTGGAACACAGAGTGTCTGTGGCACTGTTGGTATTCAAAAGAGAGAGCTCCTCAGAGGGGGGGAGTGCAGACAAGACAGCAGAGGAAAAGCAGGAGGGAGGGACCGTAGGTAGCGCCGGAAAGTGACCAGCGGTAAGACATCTGCGTTGTCTAGAGCGGTGAGGTCGGGAGTGACAAAGAAGTGATCAGACGTGTGCAGCGGAGTGACCTGAGAGTGATGAGTGGAGCATTTCTTGAATCATCCTTGACATTTGCAAAACAGTAAGTGCATTTCTGGTTTTGATTGTTTGATTGCAAGAGACGGCACATGATTCACGTTAACGCTTTTACTGTTTGTACAATAATTTCTTGACAGACAGTGTCATCGCGATGCAGACATGAAAAGACATCACTGCATAGCACAAACAAATGTAGAAATCTGAACATAAGACAATCTCCTTAGGGAAAACTGTACATGCAGTGCAGTGGAATTACAGTGCAGTCTTCCTACACCTCCTGACGTTCCGTATATTTTGGGCAACGGATTCTCATCCACATCACAACAAATATCTTCTCTTGCGATACAGCCTGAAAAATCATCTTTCAGAGTGTCTAATCCAGCCTCTGCAGGCATCAGCTGTGATGTCATCACACGTTACATCCATGGCAGCCAGAAGGGTCATCTGTGTATGCTGCTGGCGATCATATACTTTTAATCTTCATGCTGAGAAAAATTCCTCAACGGGGTTGAGTAGGGTGAGAGGAACTCCACCAGCATCCTGTTGTGGGCCGCAAACCATTGCCTGATGATGTTGGAGCGAAGGAAACTGACATTGTCCCAAACTAACATGTACTTTGGCAGGTCATCTCCAATCTGCCCCCTCTCTTGTTCAGGGATGAGATCCCTGTAGAGAGTGTCAAAAGACTGTTTAGGTGTGAAAAGGGGCCGTCTGCAACCCAGTGAAGTTGTCTTGCAGTCCTATGTGGAAAGAATATAGTAATGCGAAACACTAAATTGAGTAAAATAAAATGCCACTGTTTACTTGAAGTATACTTACTGTATATTGTAAAACTAGTGCTTAAATGTCGTGTTGGATTATACTATTCAACAGAGACCCATTATAATGCATTTTGATCAACATGACATAAGCAATTGATAATGTAGGAATCTGCACAGAATTGTGTCATAATCATTTGCATGGATATACCAAAGCATTTGCAACTTGTTCAAAGAAATGAGAAAATGCTTGTTTGATGTGCACAAGTGACACAAGGATGTAAGGCTTGAACAAGAAGTTTTGAGAATTTCAAATCGGATCTGAGAAATGTACCAAATTGACTTAGAAAAAACTGTATTTAAAGTGGGTGGGGGTACTTTTGGGGCAGTTTTGTTTCACCCAAGTGTCCCATTTCCACCCCTCTCAAACTGATGCATGGATGCATATAGCCAGAAACAATTCGTTTGATGCATGCAAAGAAGCAACACTGTGTGTCTCAAGAAGCATTTATTCATGATTACGTAGACATGCTAAAATTTCAAGGCCACACACTGCACATTGCACATTACACATGATATTACACATTTCATAAAATTTACATTTAGTCATTTAGCAGACGCTTTTTTCCAAAGCGACTTACAGACGAGGAATCATTGGAAGCAATTATAACAATATAGGCAACAAAATGCATAAGTTAATTAAATCCAGTCCATTAAAGCCTAGCACAGTATAAAAAGCTAAGAATAGTGAGGTAGGTAAGTAAAAAAAAAGTTTTTTTCAGAAGACAGAAAAGAATTAGAGATTAAAATCAGTCATCTTCATTTTGACGGAAGTTATGCGTTTTCACACACTACACCGGCCTGTAGTGTTCTAGCAGTG
Source organism: Barbatula barbatula (assembly GCF_947034865.1). Classification (NCBI taxonomy): domain Eukaryota; kingdom Metazoa; phylum Chordata; class Actinopteri; order Cypriniformes; family Nemacheilidae; genus Barbatula; species Barbatula barbatula. The sequence goes on from NC_136778.1 coordinate 13,343,248, forward strand.
TAAGGTTGAGAGTGGGTTTCTTCAGTAGCGGTTTTATGCAGGCCTCTTTGAACGCAGTGGGAAATGTCCCAGTGGTGAGCAAAGAGTTGATGATGTGGGTCAGACCAGGCACAACTGTTGGAGAGATAACATGGAGGAGATGGATGGAGATGGGATCCAGTGGGCAGGTGGTAGGGTGGTTGGAACCAATGACCTTGGAAACATCATCTTCAGACAGAGTAGAAAAGGCGGGTGATGGTGGTGTAGAAAATTGGCTGTTGGTGGCGGTAGTTTTCTTTACGAAGAAAGATGCAAGATCATCAGCCGTTAACTCCGATGAAGGTGTGGGAGCAGGCGGACAGAGGAGAGCAGAGAAGGTTTTTAAGAGTGTGCGAGAGTCAGGAGAGTTGCTGATCTTCGAGTGGTTATAATCAGTTTTTGCAGAGGTGACGTCAACGGAGAAAGTAGAGAGGAGAGACTGGTTGAGAGAGAGGTCAGTATGGTCTTTTGACTTGTGCCATTTTCTCTCAGCTGACCGGAGGCTGGCGCGATGCTCACGTGGTACATCCGATAACCAGGGGGCAGACAGGGATGCACGGGCTGGTCCAGATGTAAGAGGGCATAGGTTGTCCAAGCAGGATGTAAGCGTGGAACACAGTGTGTCTGTGGCACTGTTGGTATTCAAAAGAGAGAGCTCCTCAGAGGGGGGGAGTGCAGACAAGACAGCAGAGGAAAAGCAGAAGGGAGGGACCGTAGGTAGCGCCGGAAAGTGACCAGCGGTAAGACATCTGCGTTGTCTGGAGCGGTGAGGTTGGGGGTGACAAAGAAGTGATCAGACGTCTGCAGCGGAGTGACCTGATAGTGATGAGTGGAGCATTTCTCGAATCATCCTTGACATTTGCAAAACAGTAAGTGCATTTCTGGTTTTGATTGTTTGATTGCAAGAGACGGCACATGATTCACGTTAACGCTTTTACTGTTTGTACAATAATTTCTTGACAGACAGTGTCATCGCGATGCAGACAGGAAAAGACATCACTGCATAGCACAAACAAATGTAGAAATCTGAACATAAGACAATCTCCTTAGGGAAAACTGTACATGCAGTGCAGTGGAATTACAGTGCAGTCTTCCTACACCTCCTGACGTTCCGTATATTTTGGGCAACGGATTCTCATCCACATCACAACAAATATCTTCTCTTGCGATACAGCCTGAAAAATCATCTTTCAGAGTGTCTAATCCAGCCTCTGCAGGCATCAGCTGTGATGTCATCACACGTTACATCCATGGCAGCCAGAAGGGTCATCTGTGTATGCTGCTGGCGATCATATACTTTTAATCTTCATGCTGAGAAAAATTTCTCAACGGGGTTGAGTAGGGTGAGAGGAACTCCACCAGCATCCTGTTGTGGGCCGCAAACCATTGCCTGATGATGTTGGAGCGAAGGAAACTGACATTGTTCCAAACTAACATGTACTTTGGCAGGTCATCTCCAATCTGCCCCCTCTCTTGTTCAGGGATGAGATCCCTGTAGAGAGTGTCAAAAGACTGTTTAGGTGTGAAAAGGGGCCGTCTGCAACCCAGTGAAGTTGTCTTGCAGTCCTATGTGGAAAGAATATAGTAATGCGAAACACTAAATTGAGTAAAATAAAATGCCACTGTTTACTTGAAGTATACTTACTGTATATTGTAAAACTAGTGCTTAAATGTCGTGTTGGATTATACTATTCAACAGAGACCCATTATAATGCATTTTGATCAACATGACATAAGCAATTGATAATGTAGGAATCTGCACAGAATTGTGTCATAATCATTTGCATGGATATACCAAAGCATTTGCAACTTGTTCAAAGAAATGATAAAATGCTTGTTTGATGTGCACAAGTGACACAAGGATGTAAGGCTTGAACAAGAAGTTTTGAGAATTTCAAATCGGATCTGAGAAATGTACCAAATTGACTTAGAAAAAACTGTATTTAAAGTGGGTGGGGGTACTTTTGGGGCAGTTTTGTTTCACCCAAGTGTCCCATTTCCACCCCTCTCAAACTGATGCATGGATGCATATAGCCAGAAACAATTCGTTTGATGCATGCAAAGAAGCAACACTGTGTGTCTCAAGAAGCATTTATTCATGATTACGTAGACATGCTAAAATTTCAAGGCCACACACTGCACATTACACATGATATTACACATTTCATAAAATTTACATTTAGTCATTTAGCAGACGCTTTTTTCCAAAGCGACTTACAGACGAGGAAACATTGGAAGCAATTATAACAATATAGGCAACAAAATGCATAAGTTAATTAAATCCAGTCCATTAAAGCCTAGCACAGTATAAAAAGCTAAGAATAGTGAGGTAAGTAAAAAAAAGTTTTTTTAAGAAGACAGAAAAGAATTAGAGATTAAAATCAGTCATCTACATTTTGACGGAAGATATGCGTTTTCACACACTACACCGGCCTGTAGTGTTCTAGCAGTGTAAGGTTGAGAGTGGGTTTCTTGAGTAGCGGTTTGATGCAGGCCTCTTTGAACGCAGTGGGAAATGTCCCAGTGGTGAGCAAAGAGTTGATGATGTGGGTCAGACCAGGCACAACTGCTGGAGAGATAACATTGAGGAGATGGGTGGAGATGGGATCCAGTGGGCAGGTGGTAGGGTGGTTGGAACCAATGACCTTGGAAACATCATCTTCAGACAGAGTAGAAAAGGCGGGTGATGGTGGTGTAGAAAATTGGCTGTTGATGGCGGTAGTTTTCTTTACGAAGAACGATGCAAAATCATCAGCCGTTAACTCCGATGAAGGTGTGGGAGCAGGCGTACAGAGGAGAGCAGAGAAGGTTTTTAAGAGTGTGCGAGAGTCAGGAGAGTTGCTGATCTTCGAGTGGTTATAATCAGTTTTTGCAGAGGTGACGTCAACGGAGAAAGTAGAGAGGAGAGACTGGTTGAGAGAGAGGTCAGTAAGGTCTTTTGACTTGTGCCATTTTCTCTCAGCTGACCGGAGGCTGGCGCGATGCTCACGTGGTACATCCGATAACCAGGGGGCAGACAGGGATGCACGGGCTGGTCCAGATGTAAGAGGGCATAGGTTGTCCAAGCAGGATGTAAGCGTGGAACACAGAGTGTCTGTGGCACTGTTGGTATTCAAAAGAGAGAGCTCCTCAGAGGGGGGGAGTGCAGACAAGACAGCAGAGGAAAAGCAGAAGGGAGGGACCGTAGGTAGCGCCGGAAAGTGACCAGCGGTAAGACATCTGCGTTGTCTAGAGCGGTGAGGTCGGGGGTGACAAAGAAGTGATCAGACGTGTGCAGCGGAGTGACCTGAGAGTGATGAGTGGAGCATTTCTCGAATCATCCTTGACATTTGCAAAACAGTAAGTGTATTTCTGGTTTTGATTGTTTGATTGCAAGAGACGGCACATGATTCACGTTAACGCTTTTACTGTTTGTAAAATAATTTCTTGACAGACAGTGTCATCGCGATGCAGACAGGAAAAGACATCACTGCATAGCACAAACAAATGTAGAAATCTGAACATAAGACAATCTCCTTAGGGAAAACTGTACATGCAGTGCAGTGGAATTACAGTGCAGTCTTCCTACACCTCCTGACGTTCCGTATATTTTGGGCAACGGATTCTCATCCACATCACAACAAATATCTTCTCTTGCGATACAGCCTGAAAAATCATCTTTCAGAGTGTCTAATCCAGCCTCTGCAGGCATCAGCTGTGATGTCATCACACGTTACATCCATGGCAGCCAGAAGGGTCATCTGTGTATGCTGCTGGCGATCATATACTTTTAATCTTCATGCTGAGAAAAATTTCTCAACGGGGTTGAGTAGGGTGAGAGGAACTCCACCAGCATCCTGTTGTGGGCCGCAAACCATTGCCTGATGATGTTGGAGCGAAGGAAACTGACATTGTTCCAAACTAACATGTACTTTGGCAGGTCATCTCCAATCTGCCCCCTCTCTTGTTCAGGGATGAGATCCCTGTAGAGAGTGTCAAAAGACTGTTTAGGTGTGAAAAGGGGCCGTCTGCAACCCAGTGAAGTTGTCTTGCAGTCCTATGTGGAAAGAATATAGTAATGCGAAACACTAAATTGAGTAAAATAAAATGCCACTGTTTACTTGAAGTATACTTACTGTATATTGTAAAACTAGTGCTTAAATGTCGTGTTGGATTATACTATTCAACAGAGACCCATTATAATGCATTTTGATCAACATGACATAAGCAATTGATAATGTAGGAATCTGCACAGAATTGTGTCATAATCATTTGCATGGATATACCAAAGCATTTGCAACTTGTTCAAAGAAATGATAAAATGCTTGTTTGATGTGCACAAGTGACACAAGGATGTAAGGCTTGAACAAGAAGTTTTGAGAATTTCAAATCGGATCTGAGAAATGTACCAAATTGACTTAGAAAAAACTGTATTTAAAGTGGGTGGGGGTACTTTTGGGGCAGTTTTGTTTCACCCAAGTGTCCCATTTCCACCCCTCTCAAACTGATGCATGGATGCATATAGCCAGAAACAATTCGTTTGATGCATGCAAAGAAGCAACACTGTGTGTCTCAAGAAGCATTTATTCATGATTACGTAGACATGCTAAAATTTCAAGGCCACACACTGCACATTACACATTACACATGATATTACACATTTCATAAAATTTACATTTAGTCATTTAGCAGACGCTTTTTTCCAAAGCGACTTACAGACGAGGAAACATTGGAAGCAATTATAACAATATAGGCAACAAAATGCATAAGTTAATTAAATCCAGTCCATTAAAGCCTAGCACAGTATAAAAAGCTAAGAATAGTGAGGTAAGTAAAAAAAAGTTTTTTTAAGAAGACAGAAAAGAATTAGAGATTAAAATCAGTCATCTACATTTTGACGGAAGATATGCGTTTTCACACACTACACCGGCCTGTAGTGTTCTAGCAGTGTAAGGTTGAGAGTGGGTTTCTTGAGTAGCGGTTTGATGCAGGCCTCTTTGAACGCAGTGGGAAATGTCCCAGTGGTGAGCAAAGAGTTGATGATGTGGGTCAGACCAGGCACAACTGCTGGAGAGATAACATTGAGGAGATGGGTGGAGATGGGATCCAGTGGGCAGGTGGTAGGGTGGTTGGAACCAATGACCTTGGAAACATCATCTTCAGACAGAGTAGAAAAGGCGGGTGATGGTGGTGTAGAAAATTGGCTGTTGATGGCGGTAGTTTTCTTTACGAAGAACGATGCAAAATCATCAGCCGTTAACTCCGATGAAGGTGTGGGAGCAGGCGTACAGAGGAGAGCAGAGAAGGTTTTTAAGAGTGTGCGAGAGTCAGGAGAGTTGCTGATCTTCGAGTGGTTATAATCAGTTTTTGCAGAGGTGACGTCAACGGAGAAAGTAGAGAGGAGAGACTGGTTGAGAGAGAGGTCAGTAAGGTCTTTTGACTTGTGCCATTTTCTCTCAGCTGACCGGAGGCTGGCGCGATGCTCACGTGGTACATCCGATAACCAGGGGGCAGACAGGGATGCACGGGCTGGTCCAGATGTAAGAGGGCATAGGTTGTCCAAGCAGGATGTAAGCGTGGAACACAGAGTGTCTGTGGCACTGTTGGTATTCAAAAGAGAGAGCTCCTAAGAGGGGGGGAGTGCAGACAAGACAGCAGAGGAAAAGCAGAAGGGAGGGACCGTAGGTAGCGCCGGAAAGTGACCAGCGGTAAGACATCTGCGTTGTCTAGAGCGGTGAGGTCGGGGGTGACAAAGAAGTGATCAGACGTGTGCAGCGGAGTGACCTGAGAGTGATGAGTGGAGCATTTCTCGAATCATCCTTGACATTTGCAAAACAGTAAGTGCATTTCTGGTTTTGATTGTTTGATTGCAAGAGACGGCACATGATTCACGTTAACGCTTTTACTGTTTGTACAATAATTTCTTGACAGACAGTGTCATCGCGATGCAGACAGGAAAAGACATCACTGCATAGCACAAACAAATGTAGAAATCTGAACATAAGACAATCTCCTTAGGGAAAACTGTATATGCAGTGCAGTGGAATTACAGTGCAGTCTTCCTACACCTCCTGACGTTCCGTATATTTTGGGCAACGGATTCTCATCCACATCACAACAAATATCTTCTCTTGCGATAAAGCCTGAAAAATCATCTTTCAGAGTGTCTAATCCAGCCTCTGCAGGCATCAGCTGTGATGTCATCACACGTTACATCCATGGCAGCCAGAAGGGTCATCTGTGTATGCTGCTGGCGATCATATACTTTTAATCTTCATGCTGAGAAAAATTTCTCAACGGGGTTGAGTAGGGTGAGAGGAACTCCACCAGCATCCTGTTGTGGGCCGCAAACCATTGCCTGATGATGTTGGAGCGAAGGAAACTGACATTGTTCCAAACTAACATGTACTTTGGCAGGTCATCTCCAATCTGCCCCCTCTCTTGTTCAGGGATGAGATCCCTGTAGAGAGTGTCAAAAGACTGTTTAGGTGTGAAAAGGGGCCGTCTGCAACCCAGTGAAGTTGTCTTGCAGTCCTATGTGGAAAGAATATAGTAATGCGAAACACTAAATTGAGTAAAATAAAATGCCACTGTTTACTTGAAGTATACTTACTGTATATTGTAAAACTAGTGCTTAAATGTCGTGTTGGATTATACTATTCAACAGAGACCCATTATAATGCATTTTGATCAACATGACATAAGCAATTGATAATTTAGGAATCTGCACAGAATTGTGTCATAATCATTTGCATGGATATACCAAAGCATTTGCAACTTGTTCAAAGAAATGATAAAATGCTTGTTTGATGTGCACAAGTGACACAAGGATGTAAGGATTGAACAAGAAGTTTTGAGAATTTCAAATCGGATCTGAGAAATGTACCAAATTGACTTAGAAAAAAACTGTATTTAAAGTGGGTGGGGGTACTTTTGGGGCAGTTTTGTTTCACCCAAGTGTCCCATTTCCACCCCTCTCAAACTGATGCATGGATGCATATAGCCAGAAACAATTCGTTTGATGCATGCAAAGAAGCAACACTGTGTGTCTCAAGAAGCATTTATTCCTGATTACGTAGACATGCTAAAATTTCAAGGCCACACACTACACATTACACATGACATTACACATTTCATAAAATTTACATTTAGTCATTTAGCAGACGCTTTTTTCCAAAGCGACTTACAGACGAGGAAACATTGGAAGCAATTATAACAATATAGGCAACAAAATGCATAAGTTAATTAAATCCAGTCCATTAAAGCCTAGCACAGTATACAAAGCTAAGAATAGTGAGGTAAGTAAAAAAAAAAATTTTTAAGAAGACAGAAAAGATTTAGAGGTTAAAATCAGTCATCTACATTTTGACGGAAGATATGCGTTTTCACACACTACACCGGCCTGTAGTGTTCTAGCAGTGTAAGGTTGAGAGTGGGTTTCTTCAGTAGCGGTGTGATGCAGGCCTCTTTGAACGCAGTGGGAAATGTCCCAGTGGTGAGCAAAGAGTTGATGATGTGGGTCAGACCAGGCACAACTGCTGGAGAGATAACATGGAGGAGATGGGATCCAGTGGGCAGGTGGTAGGGTGGTTGGAACCAATGACCTTGGAAACATCATCTTCAGACAGAGGAGAAAAGGCGGGTGATGGTGGTGTAGAAAATTGGCTGTTGAGGGCGGTAGTTTTCTTTACGAAGAACGATGCAAAATCATCAGCCGTTAACTCCGATGAAGGTGTGGGAGCAGGCAGACAGAGGAGAGCAGAGAAGGTTTTTAAGAGTGTGCGAGAGTCAGGAGAGTTGCTGATCTTCGAGTGGTTATAATCAGTTTTTGCAGAGGTGTCGTCAACGGAGAAAGTAGAGAGGAGAGACTGGTTGAGAGAGAGGTCAGTATGGTCTTTTGACTTGTGCCATTTTCTCTCAGCTGACCGGAGGCTGGCGCGATGCTCACGTGGTACATCCGATAACTAAGGGGGCAGACAGGGATGCACGGGCTGATCCAGATGTAAGAGGGCATAGGTTGTCCAAGCAGGATGTAAGCGTGGAACACAGAGTGTCTATGGCACTGTTGGTATTCAAAAGAGAGAGCTCCTCAGAGGGGGGGAGTGCAGACAAGACAGCAGAGGAAAAGCAGGAGGGAGGGACCTTAGGTAGCGCCGGAAAGTGACCAGCGGTAAGACATCTGCGTTGTCTTGAGCAGTGAGGTCGGGGGTGACAAAGAAGTGATCTGACGTGTGCAGCGGAGTGACGTGAGAGTGATGAGTGGAGCATTTCTCGAATCATCCTTGACATTTGCAAAACAGTAAGTGCATTTCCGGTTTTGATTGTTTGATTGCAAGAGACGGCACATGATTCACGTTAACGCTTTTACTGTTTGTACAATAATTTATTGACAGACATTGTCATTGCGATGCAGACAGGAATAGACAGCACTCGATAGCACAAACAAATGAAGAAATCTGAACATAAGACAATCTCCTTAGGGAAAACTGTACAGGCAGTGCAGTGGAATTACAGTGCAGTCTTCCTACACCTCCTGACGTTCCCTATATGTTGGGCAACGGATTCTCATCCACATCACAACAAATATCTTCTCTTGCGATACAGCGTGAAAATCATCTTTCAGAGTGTCTAATCCAGCCTCTGCAGGCATCAGCTGTGATGTCATCACACGTTACATCCATGGCAGCCAGAAGGGTCATCTGTGTATGCTGCTGGCGATCATATACTTTTAATCTTCATGCTGAGAAAAATTCCTCAACGGGGTTGAGTAGGGTGAGAGGAACTCCACCAGCATCCTGTTGTGGGCAGCAAACCATTGCCTGATGATGTTGGAGCGATGGAAACTGACATTGTCCCAAACTAACATGTACTTTGGCAGGTCATCTCCAATCTGCCCCCTCTCTTGTTCAGGGATGAGATCCCTGTAGAGAGTGTCAAAAGACTGTTTAGGTGTGAAAAGGGGCCGTCTGCAAACCAGTGAAGTTGTCTTGCAGTCCTATGTGGAAAGAATATAGTAATGCGAAACACTAAATTGAGTAAAATAAAATGCCACTGTTTACTTGAAGTAAACTTACTGTATATTGTAATACTAGTGCTTAAATGTCGTGGGGGATTATACTATTCAACAGAGACCCATTATAATACATTTTGATCAACATGACATAAGCAATTGATAATGTAGGAATCTACACAGAATTGTGTCATAATCATTTGCATGGATATACTAAAGCATTTGCAACTTGTTCAAAGAAATGAGAAAATGCTTGTTTGATGTGCACAAGTGACACAAGGATGTAAGGATTGAACAAGAAGTTTTGAGAATTTCAAATCGGATCTGAGAAATGTACCAAATTGACATAGAAAAAACTGTATTTAAAGTGGGTGGGGGTACTTTTGGGGCAGTTTTGTTTCACCCAAGTGTCCCATTTCCACCCCTCTCAAACTGATGCATGGATGCATATAGCCAGAAACAATTCGTTTGATGCATGCAAAGAAGCAACACTGTGTGTCTCAAGAAGCATTTATTCATGATTACGTAGACATGCTTAAATTTCAAGGCCACACACTACACATTACACATTACACATGACATTACACATTTCATAAAATTTACATTTAGTCATTTAGCAGACGCTTTTTTCCAAAGTGACTTACAGACGAGGAAACATTGGAAGCAATTATAACAATATAGGCAACAAAATGCATAAGTTAATTAAATCCAGTCCATTAAAGCCTAGCACAGTATACAAAGCTAAGAATAGTGAGGTAAGTAAACAAAAAAATTTTAAGAAGACAGAAAAGAATTAGAGGTTGAAATCAGTCATCTACATTTTGACGGAAGATATGCGTTTTCACACACTACACCGGCCTGTAGTGTTCTAGCAGTGTAAGGTTGAGAGTGGGTTTCTTCAGTAGCGGTGTGATGCAGGCCTCTTTGAACGCAGTGGGAAATGTCCCAGTGGTGAGCAAAGAGTTGATGATGTGGGTCAGACCAGGCACAACTGCTGGAGAGATAACATGGAGGAGAAGGGTGGAGATGGGATCCAGTGGGCAGGTGGTAGAGTGGTTGGAACCAATGACCTTGGAAACATCATCTTCAGACAGAGGAGAAAAGGCGGGTGATGGTGGTGTAGAAAATTGGCTGTTGAGGGCGGTAGTTTTCTTTACGAAGAACGATGCAAAATCATCAGCCGTTAACTCCGATGAAGGTGTGGGAGCAGGCAGACAGAGGAGAGCAGAGAAGGTTTTTAAGAGTGTGCGAGAGTCAGGAGAGTTGCTGATCTTCGAGTGGTTATAATCAGTTTTTGCAGAGGTGTCGTCAACGGAGAAAGTAGAGAGGAGAGACTGGTTGAGAGAGAGGTCAGTATGGTCTTTTGACTTGTGCCATTTTCTCTCAGCTGACCGGAGGCTGGCGCGATGCTCACGTGGTACATCCGATAACTAAGGGGGCAGACAGGGATGCACGGGCTGATCCAGATGTAAGAGGGCATAGGTTGTCCAAGCAGGATGTAAGCGTGGAACACAGAGTGTCTATGGCACTGTTGGTATTCAAAAGAGAGAGCTCCTCAGAGGGGGGGAGTGCAGACAAGACAGCAGAGGAAAAGCAGGAGGGAGGGACCTTAGGTAGCGCCGGAAAGTGACCAGCGGTAAGACATCTGCGTTGTCTTGAGCAGTGAGGTCGGGGGTGACAAAGAAGTGATCTGACGTGTGCAGCGGAGTGACCTGAGAGTGATGAGTGGAGCATTTCTCGAATCATCCTTGACATTTGCAAAACAGTAAGTGCATTTCCGGTTTTGATTGTTTGATTGCAAGAGACGGCACATGATTCACGTTAACGCTTTTACTGTTTGTACAATAATTTATTGACAGACATTGTCATTGCGATGCAGACAGGAATAGACAGCACTCGATAGCACAAACAAATGAAGAAATCTGAACATAAGACAATCTCCTTAGGGAAAACTGTACAGGCAGTGCAGTGGAATTACAGTGCAGTCTTCCTACACCTCCTGACGTTCCCTATATGTTGGGCAACGGATTCTCATCCACATCACAACAAATATCTTCTCTTGCGATACAGCGTGAAAATCATCTTTCAGAGTGTCTAATCCAGCCTCTGCAGGCATCAGCTGTGATGTCATCACACGTTACATCCATGGCAGCCAGAAGGGTCATCTGTGTATGCTGCTGGCGATCATATACTTTTAATCTTCATGCTGAGAAAAATTCCTCAACGGGGTTGAGTAGGGTGAGAGGAACTCCACCAGCATCCTGTTGTGGGCAGCAAACCATTGCCTGATGATGTTGGAGCGATGGAAACTGACATTGTCCCAAACTAACATGTACTTTGGCAGGTCATCTCCAATCTGCCCCCTCTCTTGTTCAGGGATGAGATCCCTGTAGAGAGTGTCAAAAGACTGTTTAGGTGTGAAAAGGGGCCGTCTGCAAACCAGTGAAGTTGTCTTGCAGTCCTATGTGGAAAGAATATAGTAATGCGAAACACTAAATTGAGTAAAATAAAATGCCACTGTTTACTTGAAGTAAACTTACTGTATATTGTAATACTAGTGCTTAAATGTCGTGGGGGATTATACTATTCAACAGAGACCCATTATAATACATTTTGATCAACATGACATAAGCAATTGATAATGTAGGAATCTACACAGAATTGTGTCATAATCATTTGCATGGATATACTAAAGCATTTGCAACTTGTTCAAAGAAATGAGAAAATGCTTGTTTGATGTGCACAAGTGACACAAGGATGTAAGGATTGAACAAGAAGTTTTGAGAATTTCAAATCGGATCTGAGAAATGTACCAAATTGACATAGAAAAAACTGTATTTAAAGTGGGTGGGGGTACTTTTGGGGCAGTTTTGTTTCACCCAAGTGTCCCATTTCCACCCCTCTCAAACTGATGCATGGATGCATATAGCCAGAAACAATTCGTTTGATGCATGCAAAGAAGCAACACTGTGTGTCTCAAGAAGCATTTATTCATGATTACGTAGACATGCTTAAATTTCAAGGCCACACACTACACATTACACATTACACATGACATTACACATTTCATAAAATTTACATTTAGTCATTTAGCAGACGCTTTTTTCCAAAGTGACTTACAGACGAGGAAACATTGGAAGCAATTATAACAATATAGGCAACAAAATGCATAAGTTAATTAAATCCAGTCCATTAAAGCCTAGCACAGTATACAAAGCTAAGAATAGTGAGGTAAGTAAACAAAAAAATTTTAAGAAGACAGAAAAGAATTAGAGGTTGAAATCAGTCATCTACATTTTGACGGAAGATATGCGTTTTCACACACTACACCGGCCTGTAGTGTTCTAGCAGTGTAAGGTTGAGAGTGGGTTTCTTCAGTAGCGGTGTGATGCAGGCCTCTTTGAACGCAGTGGGAAATGTCCCAGTGGTGAGCAAAGAGTTGATGATGTGGGTCAGACCAGGCACAACTGCTGGAGAGATAACATGGAGGAGAAGGGTGGAGATGGGATCCATTGGGCAGGTGGTAGAGTGGTTGGAACCAATGACCTTGGAAACATCATCTTCAGACAGAGGAGAAAAGGCGGGTGATGGTGGTGTAGATAATTGGCTGTTGAGGGCGGTAGTTTTCTTTACGAAGAACGATGCAAAATCATCAGCCGTTAACTCCGATGAAGGTGTGGGAGCAGGCAAACAGAGGAGAGCAGAGAAGGTTTTTAAGAGTGTGCGAGAGTCAGGAGAGTTGCTGATCTTCGAGTGGTTATAATCAGTTTTTGCAGAGGTGTCGTCAACGGAGAAAGTAGAGAGGAGAGACTGGTTGAGAGAGAGGTCAGTATGGTCTTTTGACTTGTGCCATTTTCTCTCAGCTGACCGGAGGCTGGCGCGATGCTCACGTGGTACATCCGATAACCAGGGGGCAGACAGGGATGCACGGGCTGGTCCAGATGTAAGAGGGCATAGGTTGTCCAAGCAGGATGTAAGCGTGGAACACAGAGTGTCTGTGGCACTGTTGGTATTCAAAAGAGAGAGCTCCTCAGAGGGGGGGAGTGAAGACAAGACAGCAGAGGAAAAGCAGGAGGTAGGGACCGTAGGTAGCGCCGGAAAGTGACCAGCGGTAAGACATCTGCGTTGTCTGGAGCGGTGAGGTTGGGGGTGACAAAGAAGTGATCAGACGTGTGCAGCGGAGTGACCTGAGAGTGATGAGTGGAGCATTTCTCGAATCATCCTTGACATTTGCAAAACAGTAAGTGCATTTCTGGTTTTGATTTTTTGATTGCAAGAGACGGCACATGATTCACGTTAACGCTTTTACTGTTTGTACAATAATTTCTTGACAGACAGTGTCATTGAGATGCAGACAGGAAAAGACAGCACTGCATAGCACAAACAAATGTAGAAATCTGAACATAAGACAATCTCCTTAGGGAAAACTGTACATGCAGTGCAGTGGAATTACAGTGCAGTCTTCCTACACCTCCTGACGTTCCCTATATTTTGGGCAACGGATTCTCATCCACATCACAACAAATATCTTCTCTTGCGATACAGCGTGAAAAATCATCTTTCAGAGTGTCTAATCCAGCCTCTGCAGGCATCAGCTGTGATGTCATCACACGTTACATCCATGGCAGCCAGAAGGGTCATCTGTGTATGCTGCTGGCGATCATATACTTTTAATCTTCATGCTGAGAAAAATTCCTCAACGGGGTTGAGTAGGGTGAGAGGAACTCCACCAGCATCCTGTATTGGGCAGCAAACCATTGCCTGATGATGTTGGAGCGATGGAAACTGACATTGTCCCAAACTAACATGTACTTTGGCAGGTCATCTCCAATCTGCCCCCTCTCTTGTTCAGGGATGAGATCCCTGTAGAGAGTGTCAAAAGACTGTTTAGGTGTGAAAAGGGGCCGTCTGCAACCCAGTGAAGTTTTCTTGCAGTCCTATGTGGAAAGAATATAGTAATGCGAAACACTAAATTGAGTAAAATAAAATGCCACTGTTTACTTGAAGTATATTTACTTGATATTGTAAAACTAGTGCTTAAATGTCGTGGGGGATTATACTATTCAACAGAGACCCATTATAATGCATTTTGATCAACATGACATAAGCAATTGATAATGTAGGAATCTGCACAGAATTGTGTCATAATCATTTGCATGGATACACCAAAGCATTTGCAACTTGTTCAAAGAAATGAGAAAATGCTTGTTTGATGTGCACAAGTGACACAAGGATGTAAGGATTGAACAAGAAGTTTTGAGAATTTCAAATCGGATCTGAGAAATGTACCAAATTGACTTAGAAAAAACTGTATTTAAAGTGGGTGGGGGTACTTTTGGGGCAGTTTTGATTCACCCAAGTGTCCCATTTCCACCCCTCTCAAACTGATGCATGGATGCATATAGCCAGAAACAATTCGTTTGATGCATGCAAAGAAGCAACACTGTGTGTCTCAAGAAGCATTTATTCATAATTACGTAGACATGCTAAAATTTCAAGGCCACACACTACACATTACACATTACACATGACATTACACATTTCATAAAATTTACATTTAGTCATTTAGCAGACGCTTTTTTCCAAAGTGACTTACAGACGAGGAAACATTGGAAGCAATTATAACAATATAGGCAACAAAATGCATAAGTTAATTAAATCCAGTCCATTAAAGCCTAGCACATTATACAAAGCTATGAATAGTGAGGTAAGTAAAAAAAAAAATTTTAAGAAGACAGAAAAGAATTAGAGGTTAAAATCAGTCATCTACATTTTGACGGAAGATATGCGTTTTCACACACTACACCGGCCTGTAGTGTTCTAGCAGTGTAAGGTTGAGAGTGGGTTTCTTCAGTAGCGATGTGATGCAGGCCTCTTTGAACACAGTGGGAAATGTCCCAGTGGTGAGCAAAGAGTTGATGATGTGGGTCAGACCAGGCACAACTGCTGGAGAGATAACATGGAGGAGATGGGTGGAGATGGGATCCAGTGGGCAGGTGGTAGGGTGGTTGGAACCAATGACCTTGGAAACATCATCTTCAGACAGAGGAGAAAAGGCGGGTGATGGTGGTGTAGAAAATTGGCTGTTGATGGCGGTAGTTTTCTTTACGAAGAACGATGCAAAATCATCAGCCGTTAACTCCGATGAAGGTGTGGGAGCAGGCGGACAGAGGAGAGCAGAGAAGGTTTTTAAGAGTGTGCGAGAGTCAGGAGAGTTGCTGATCTTCGAGTGGTTATAATCAGTTTTTGCAGAGGTGACGTCAACGGAGAAAGTAGAGAGGAGAGACTGGTTGAGAGAGAGGTCAGTAGGGTCTTTTGACTTGTGCCATTTTCTCTCAGCTGACCGAAGGCTAGCGCGATGCTCACGTGGTACATCCGATAACCAGGGGGCAGACAGGGATGCACGGGCTGGTCCAGATGTAAGAGGGCATAGGTTGTCCAAGCAGGATGTAAGCGTGGAACACAGAGTGTCTGTGGCACTGTTGGTATTCAAAAGAGAGAGCTCCTCAGAGGGGGAGAGTGCAGACAAGACAGCAGAGGAAAAGCAGGAGGGAGGGACCGTAGGTAGCGCCGGAAAGTGACCAGCGGTAAGACATCTGCGTTGTCTGGAGCGGTGAGGTCGGGGTGACAAAGAAGTGATCAGACGTGTGCAGCGGAGTGACCTGAGAGTGATGAGTGGAGCATTTCTCGAATCATCCTTGACATTTGCAAAACAGTAAGTGCATTTCTGGTTTTGATTGTTTGATTGCAAGAGACGGCACGTGATTCACGTTAACGCTTTTACTGTTTGTACAATAATTTATTGACAGACAGTGTCATTGCGATGCACACAGGAAAATACAGCACTGCATAGCACAAACAAATGTAGAAATCTGAACATAAGACAATCTCCTTAGGGAAAACTGTACATGCAGTGCAGTGGAATTACAGTGCAGTCTTCCTACACCTCCTGACGTTCCCTATATTTTGGGCAACGGATTCTCATCCACATCACAACAAATATCTTCTCTTGCTATACAGCGTGAACATCATCTTTCAGAGTGTCTAATCCAGCCTCTGCAGGCATCAGCTGTGATGTCATCAGACGTTTACATCCATTGCAGCCAGAAGGGTCATCTGTGTATGCTGCTGGCGATCATATACTTTTAATCTTCATGCTGAAAAAAATTCCTCAACGGGGTTGAGTAGGGTGAGAGGAACTCCACCAGCATCCTGTTGTGGGCCGCAAACCATTGCCTGATGATGTTGGAGCGATGGAAACTGACATTGTCCCAAACTAACATGTACTTTGGCAGGTCATCTCCAATCTGCCCCCTCTCTTGTTCAGGGATGAGATCCCTGTAGAGAGTGTCAAAAGACTGTTTAGGTGTGAAAAGGGGCCGTCTGCAACCCAGTGAAGTTGTCTTGCAGTCCTATGTGGAAAGAATATAGTAATGCGAAACACTAAATTGAGTAAAATAAAATGCCACTGTTTACTTGAAGTATACTTACTGTATATTGTAAAACTAGTGCTTAAATGTCGTGGGGGGTTATACTATTGAACAGAGACCCATTATAATGCATTTTGATCAACATGACATAAGCAATTGATAATGTAGGAATCTGCACAGAATTGTGTCATAATCATTTGCATGGATATACCAAAGCATTTGCAACTTGTTCAAAGAAATGAAAAAATGCTTGTTTGATTTGCACAAGTGACACAAGGATGTAAGGATTGAACAAGAAGTTTTGAGAATTTCAAATCGGATCTGAGAAATGTACCAAATTGACTTAGAAAAAACTGTATTTAAAGTGGGTGGGGGTACTTTTGGGGCAGTTTTGTTTCACCCAAGTGTCCCATTTCCACCCCTCTCAAACTAATGCATGGATGCATATAGCCAGAAACAATTCGTTTGATGCATGCAAAGAAGCAACACTGTGTGTCTCAAGAAGCATTTATTCATGATTACGTAGACATGCTAAAATTTCAAGGCCAAACACTACACATTACACATGACATTACACATTTCATAAAATTTACATTTAGTCATTTAGCAGATGCTTTTTTCCAAAGCGACTTACAGATGAGGAAACATTGGAAGCAATTATAACAATATAGGCAACAAAATGCATAAGTTAATTAAATCCAGTCCATTAAAGCCTAGCACAGTATACAAAGCTAATAATAGTGAGGTAAGTAAAAAAAAATGTTTTAAGAAGACAGTTAAGAATTAGAGGTTAAAATCAGTCATCTACATTTTGACGGAAGATATGCGTTTTCACACACTACACCGGCCTGTAGTGTTCTAGCAGTGTAAGGTTGAGAGTGGGTTTCTTCAGTAGCGGTGTGATGCAGGCCTCTTTGAACGCAGTGGGAAATGTCCCAGTGGTGAGCAAAGAGTTGATGATGTGGGTCAGACCAGGCACAACTGCTGGAGAGATAACATGGAGGAGATGGGTGGAGATGGGATCCAGTGGGTAGGTGGTAGGGTGGTTGGAACCAATGACCTTGGAAACATCATCTTCAGACAGAGGAGAAAAGGCGGGTGATGGTGGTGTAGAAAATCGGCTGTTGATGGCGGTAGTTTTCTTTACGAAGAACGATGCAAAATCATCAGCCGTTAACTCCGATGAAGGTGTGGGAGCAGGCGGACAGAGGAGAGCGGAGAAGGTTTTTAAGAGTGTGCGAGAGTCAGAAGAGTTGCTGATCTTCGAGTGTTTATAATCAGTTTTTGCAGAGGTGACGTCAACGGAGAAATTAGAGAGGAGAGACTGGTTGAGAGAGAGTTCAGTATGGTCTTTTGACTTGTGCCATTTTCTCTCAGCTGACCGGAGGCTGGCGCGATGCTCACGTGGTACATCCGATAACCAGGGGGCAGACAGGGATGCACGGGCTGATCCAGATGTAAGAGGGCATAGGTTGTCCAAGCAGGATGTAAGCGTGGAACACAGAGTGTCTGTGGCACTGTTGGTATTCAAAAGAGAGAGCTCCTCAGAGGGGGGGAGTGCAGACAAGACAGCAGAGGAAAAGCAGGAGGGAGGGACCGTAGGTAGCGCCGGAAAGTGACCAGCGGTAAGACATCTGCGTTGTCTGGAGCGGTGAGGTCGGGGGTGACAAAGAAGTGATCAGACGTGTGCAGCGGAGTGACCTGAGAGTGATGAGTGGAGCATTTCTCGAATCATCCTTGACATTTGCAAAACAGTAAGTGCATTTCTGGTTTTGATTGTTTGATTGCAAGAGACGGCACATGATTCACGTTAACGCTTTTACTGTTTGTACAATAATTTATTGACAGACATTGTCATTGCGATGCAGACAGGAAAAGACAGCACTGCATAGCACAAACAAATGTAGAAATCTGAACATAAGACAATCTCCTTAGGGAAAACTGTACAGGCAGTGCAGTGGAATTACAGTGCAGTCTTCCTACACCTCCTGACGTTCCCTATATGTTGGGCAACGGATTCTCATCCACATCACAACAAATATCTTCTCTTGCGATAGAGCGTGAAAATCATCTTTCAGAGTGTCTAATCCAGCCTCTGCAGGCATCAGCTGTGATGTCATCACACGTTACATCCATGGCAGCCAGAAGGGTCATCTGTGTATGCTGCTGGCGATCATATACTTTTAATCTTCATGCTGAGCAAAATTCCTCAACGTGGTTGAGTAGGGTGAGAGGAACTCCACCAGCATCCTGTTGTGGGCCGAAAACCATTGCCTGATGATGTTGGAGCGATGGAAACTGACATTGTCCCAAACTAACATGTACTTTGGCAGGTCATCTCCAATCTGCCCCCTCTCTTGTTCAGGGATGAGATCCCTGTAGAGAGTGTCAAAAGACTGTTTAGGTGTGAAAAGGGGCCGTCTGCAACCCAGTGAAGTTGTCTTGCAGTCCTATGTGGTAAGAATATAGTAATGCAAAACACTAAATTGAGTAAAATAAAATGCCACTGTTTACTTGAAGTATACTTACTGTATATTGTAAAACTAGTGCTTAAATGTCGTGGGGGGTTATACTATTGAACAGAGACCCATTATAATGCATTTTGATCAACATGACATAAGCAATTGATAATGTAGGAATCTGCACAGAATTGTGTCATAATCATTTGCATGGATATACCAAAGCATTTGCAACTTGTTCAAAGAAATGAGAAAATGCTTGTTTGATTTGCACAAGTGACACAAGGATGTAAGGATTGAACAAGAAGTTTTGAGAATTTCAAATCGGATCTGAGAAATGTACCAAATTGACTTAGAAAAAACTGTATTTAAAGTGGGTGGGGGTACTTTTGGGGCAGTTTTGTTTCACCCAAGTGTCCCATTTCCACCCCTCTCAAACTGATGCATGGATGCATATAGCCAGAAACAATTCGTTTGATGCATGCAAAGAAGCAACACTGTGTGTCTCAAGAAGCATTTATTCATGATTACGTAGACATGCTAAAATTTCAAGGCCACACACTACACATTACACATTACACATGACATTACACATTTCATAAAATTTACATTTAGTCATTTAGCAGATGCTTTTTTCCAAAGCGACTTACAGACGAGGAAACATTGGAAGCAATTATAACAATATAGGCAACAAAATGCATAAGTTAATTAAATCCAGTCCATTAAAGCCTAGCACAGTATACAAAGCTAAGAATACTGAGGTAAGTAAAAAAAAATTTTTTTAAGAAGACAGAAAAGATTTAGAGGTTAAAATCAGTCATCTACATTTTGATGGAAGATATGCGTTTTCACACACTACACCGGCCTGTAGTGTTCTAGCAGTGTAAGGTTGAGAGTGGGTTTCTTCAGTAGCGGTGTGATGAAGGCCTCTTTGAACGCAGTGGGAAATGTCCCAGTGGTGAGCAAAGAGTTGATGATGTGGGTCAGACCAGGCACAACTGCTGGAGAGATAACATGGAGGAGATGGGTGGAGATGGGATCCAGTGGGCAGATGGTAGGGTGGTTGGAACCAATGACCTTGGAAACATCATCTTCAGACAGAGGAGAAAAGGCGGTTGATGGTGGTGTAGAAAATTGGCTGTTGATGGCGGTAGTTTTCTTTACGAAGAACGATGCAAAATCATCAGCCGTTAACTCCGATGAAGGTGTGGGAGCAGGCGGACAGAGGAGAGCAGAGAAGGTTTTTAAGAGTGTGCGAGAGTCAGGAGAGTTGCTGATCTTCGAGTGGTTATAATCAGTTTTTGCAGAGGTGACGTCAACGGAGAAAGTAGAGAGGAGAGACTGGTTGAGAGAGAGGTCAGTATGGTCTTTTGACTTGTGCCATTTTCTTTCAGCTTACCGGAGGCTGGCGCGATGCTCACGTGGTACATCCGATAACCAGGGGGCAGACAGGCATGCACGGGCTGGTCCAGATGTAAGAGGGCATAGGTTGTCCAAGCAGGATGTAAGCGTGGAACACAGAGTGTCTGTGGCACTGTTGGTATTCAAAAGAGAGAGCTCCTCAGAGGGGGGGACTGCAGACAAGACAGCAGAGGAAAAGCAGGAGGGAGGGACCGTAGGTAGCGCCGGAAAGTGACCAGCGGTAAGACATCTGCGTTGTCTGGAGCGGTGAGGTCGGGGTTGACAAAGAAGTGATCAGACGTGTGCAGCGGAGTGACCTGAGAGTGATGAGTGGAGCATTTCTCGAATCATCCTTGACATTTGCAAAACAGTAAGTGCATTTCTGGTTTTGATTGTTTGACTGCAAGAGACGGCACATGATTCACATTAACGCTTTTACTGTTTGTACAATAATTTATTGACAGACAGTGTCATTGCGATGCAGACAGGAAAAGACAGCACTGCATAGCACAAACAAATGTAGAAATCTGAACATAAGACAATCTCCTTAGGGAAAACTGTACATGCAGTGCAGTGGAATTACAGTGCAGTCTTCCAACACCTCCTGACGTTCCCTATATTTTGGGCAACGGATTCTCATCCACATCACAACAAATATCTTCTCTTGCGATACAGCGTGAAAATCATTTTTCAGAGTGTCTAATCCAGCCTCTGCAGGCATCAGCTGTGATGTCATCACACGTTACATCCATTGCAGCCAGAAGGATCATCTGTGTATGCTGCTGGCGATCATATACTTTTAATCTTCATGCTGAGAAAAATTCCTCAATGGGGTTGAGTAGGGTTAGAGGAACTCCACCAGCATCCTGTTGTGGGCCGCAAACCATTGCCTGATGATGTTGGAGCGATGGAAACTGACATTGTCCCAAACTAACATGTACTTTGGCAGGTCATCTCCAATCTGCCCCCTCTCTTGTTCAGGGATGAGATCCCTGTAGAGAGTGTCAAAAGACTGTTTAGGTGTGAAAAGGGGCCGTCTGCAACCCAGTGAAGTTGTCTTGCAGTCATATGTGGAAAGAATATAGTAATGCGAAACACTAAATTGAGTAAAATAAAATGCCACTGTTTACTTGAAGTATACTTACTGTATATTGTAAAACTAGTGCTTAAATGTCGTGGGGGGTTATACTATTGAACAGAGACCCATTATAATGCATTTTGATCAACATGACATAAGCAATTGATAATGTAGGAATCTGCACAGAATTGTGTCATAATCATTTGCATGGATATACCAAAGCATTTGCAACTTGTTCAAAGAAATGAGAAAATGCTTGTTTGATTTGCACAAGTGATACAAGGATGTAAGGATTGAACAAGAAGTTTTGAGAATTTCAAATCGGATCTGAGAAATGTACCAAATTGACTTAGAAAAAACTGTATTTAAAGTGGGTGGGGGTACATTTGGGGCAGTTTTGTTTCACCCAAGTGTCCCATTTCCACCCCTCTCAAACTGATGCATGGATGCATATAGCCAGAAACAATTCGTTTGATGCATGCAAAGAAGCAACACTGTGTGTCTCAAGAAGCATTTATTCATGATTACGTAGACATGCTAAAATTTCAAGGCCACACACTACACATTACACATTACACATGACATTACACATTTCATAAAATTTACATTTAGTCATTTAGCAGATGCTTTTTTCCAAAGCGACTTACAGACGAGGAAACATTGGAAGCAATTATAACAATATAGGCAACAAAATGCATAAGTTAATTAAATCCTGTCCATTAAAGCCTAGCACAGTATACAAAGCTAAGAATAGTGAGGTAAGTAAAAAAAAATTTTTTAAGAAGACAGAAAAGAATTAGAGGTTAAAATCAGTCATCTACATTTTGACGGAAGATATGCGTTTTCACACACTACACCGGCCTGTAGTGTTCTAGCAGTGTAAGGTTGAGAGTGGGTTTCTTCAGTAGCGGTGTGATGCAGGCCTCTTTGAACGCAGTGGAAAATGTCCCAGTGGTGAGCAAAGAGTTGATGATGTGGGTCAGACCAGGCACAACTGCTGGAGAGATAACATGGAGGAGATGGGTGGAGATGGGATCCAGTGGGCAGGTGGTAGGGTGGTTGGAACCAATGACCTTGGAAACATCATCTTCAGACAGAGGAGAAAAGGCGGGTGATGGTGGTGTAGAAAATTGGCTGTTGATGGCGGTAGTTTTCTTTACGAAGAACGATGCAAAATCATCAGCCGTTAACTCCGATGAAGGTGTGGGAGCAGGCGGACAGAGGAGAGCAGAGAAGGTTTTTAAGAGTGTGCGAGAGTCAGGAGAGTTGCTGATCTTCGAGTGGTTATAATCAGTTTTTGCAGAGGTGACGTCAACGGAGAAAGTAGAGAGGAGAGACTGGTTGAGAGAGAGGTCAGTATGGTCTTTTGACTTGTGCCATTTTCTCTCAGCTGACCGGAGGCTGGCGCGATGCTCACGTGGTACATCCGATAACCAGGGGGCAGACAGGGATGCACGGGCTGGTCCAGATGTAAGAGGGCATAGGTTGTCCAAGCAGGATGTAAGCGTGGAACACAGAGTGTCTGTGGCACTGTTGGTATTCGAAAGAGAGAGCTCCTCAGAGGGGGGGGAGTGCAGACAAGACAGCAGAGGAAAAGCAGGAGGGAGGGACCGTAGGTAGCGCCGGAAAGTGACCAGCGATAAGATATCTGCGTTGTCTGGAGCGGTGAGCTCGGGGGTGACAAAGAAGTGTTCAGACGTGTGCAGCGGAGTGACCTGAGAGTGATGAATGGAGCATTTCTCGAACCATCCTTGACATTTCCAAAACAGTAAGTGCATTTCTGGTTTTGATTGTTTGATTGCAAGAGACAGCACATGATTCACGTTAACGCTTTTACTGTTTGTACAATAATTTATTGACAGACAGTGTCATTGCGATGCAGACAGGAAAAGACAGCACTGCATAGCACAAACAAATGTAGAAATCTGAACATAAGAAAATCTCCTTAGGGAAAACTGTACATGCAGTGCAGTGGAATTACAGTGCAGTCTTCCTACACCTCCTGACGTTCCCTATATTTTGGGCAACGGATTCTCATCCACATCACAACAAATATCTTCTCTTGCGATACAGCGTGAAAATCATCTTTCAGAGTGTCTAATCCAGCCTCTGCAGGCATCAGCTGTGATGTCATCACACGTTACATCCATGGCAGCCAGAAGGGTCATCTGTGTATGCTGCTGGCGATCATATACTTTTAATCTTCATGCTGAGAAAAATTCCTCAACGGGGTTGAGTAGGGTGAGAGGAACTCCACCAGCATCCTGTTGTGGGCCGCAAACCATTGCCTGATGATGTTGGAGCGATGGAAACTGACATTGTCCCAAACTAACATGTACTTTGGCAGGTCATCTCCAATCTGCCTGCTCTTTGGTTCAGGGATGAGATCCCTGTAGAGAGTGTTAAAAGACTGTTTAGGTGTGAAAAGGGGCCGTCTGCAACCCAGTGAAGTTGTCTTGCAGTCCTATAGGGAAAGAATATAGTAATGCGAAACACTAAATTGAGTAAAATAAAATGCCATTGTTTACTTGAAGTAAACTTACTGTATATTGTAAAACTAGTGCTTAAATGTCGTGGGGGATTATACTATTCAACAGAGACCCATTATAATGCATTTTGATCAACATGACATAAGCAATTAATAATGTAGGAATCTGCACAGAATTGTGTCATAATCATTTGCATGGATATACCAAAGCATTTGCAACTTGTTCAAAGAAATGAGAAAATGCTTGTTTGATTTGCACAAGTGACACAAGGATGTAAGGATTGAACAAGAAGTTTTGAGAATTTCAAATCGGATCTGAGAAATGTACCAAATTGACTTAGAAAAAACTGTATTTAAAGTGGGTGGGGGTACTTTTGGGGCAGTTTTGTTTCACCCAAGTGTCCCATTTCCACCCCTCTCAAACTGATGCATGGATGCATATAGCCAGAAACAATTCGTTTGATGCATGCAAAGAAGCAACACTGTGTGTCTCAAGAAGCATTTATTCATGATTACGTAGACATGCTAAAATGTCAAGGCCACACACTACACATTACACATTACACATTACACATGACATTACACATTTCATAAAATTTACATTTAGTCATTTAGCAGATGCTTTTTTCCAAAGCGACTTACAGACGAGGAAACATTGGAAGCAATTATAACAATATAGGCAACAAAATGCATAAGTTAATTAAATCCAGTCCATTAAAGCCTAGCACAGTATACAAAGCTAAGAATAGTGAGGTAAGTAAAACAAATTTTTTAAGAAGACAGAAAAGAATTAGAGGTTAAAATTAGTCATCTACATTTTGACGGAAGATATGCGTTTTCACACACTACACCGGCCTGTAGTGTTCTAGCAGTGTAAGGTTGAGAGTGGGTTTCTTCAGTAGCGGTGTGATGCAGGCCTCTTTGAACGCAGTGGGAAATGTCCCAGTGGTGAGCAAAGAGTTGATGATGTGGGTCAGACCAGGCACAACTGCTGGAGAGATAACATGGAGGAGATGGGTGGCGATGGGATCCAGTGGGCAGGTGGTAGGGTGGTTGGAACCAATGACCTTGGAAACATCATCTTCAGACAGAGGAGAAAAGGCGGGTGATGGTGGTGTAGAAAATTGGCTGTTGATGGCGGTAGTTTTCTTTACGAAGAACGATGCAAAATCATCAGCCGTTAACTCCGATGAAGGTGTGGGAGCAGGCGGACAGAGGAGAGCAGAGAAGGTTTTTAAGAGTGTGCGAGAGTCAGGAGAGTTGCTGATCTTCGAGTGGTTATAATCAGTTTTTGCAGAGGTGATGTCAACGGAGAAAGTAGAGAGGAGAGACTGGTTGAGAGAGAGGTCAGTAGGGTCTTTTGACTTGTGCCATTTTCTCTCAGCTGACCGGAGGCTGGCGCGATGCTCACGTGGTACATCCGATAACCGGGGGGCAGACATGGATGCACGGGCTGGTCCAGATGTAAGAGGGCATAGGTTGTCCAAGCAGGATGTAAGCGTGGAACACAGAGTGTCTGGGGCACTGTTGGTATTCAAAAGAGAGAGCTCCTCAGAGGGGGGGAGTGCAGACAAGACAGCAGAGGAAAAGCAGGAGGGAGGGACCGTATTAGCGCCGGAAAGTGACCAGCGGTAAGACATCTGCGTTGTCTGGAGCGGTGAGCTCGGGGTTGACAAAGAAGTGATCAGACGTGTGCAGCGGAGTGACCTGAGAGTGATGAGTGGAGCATTTCTCGAATCATCCTTGACATTTGCAAAACAGTAAGTGCATTTCTGGTTTTGATTGTTTGATTGCAAGAGACGGCACATGATTCACGTTAACGCTTTTACTGTTTGTACAATAATTTCTTGACAGACAGTGTCATCGCGATGCAGACAGGAAAAGACAGCACTGCATAGCACAAACAAATGTAGAAATCTGAACATAAGACAATCTCCTTAGGGAAAACTGTACATGCAGTGCAGTGGAATTACAGTGCAGTCTTCCTACACCTCCTGACGTTCCCTATATTTTGGGCAACGGATTCTCATCCACATCACAACAAATATCTTCTCTTGCGATACAGCATGAAAAATCATCTTTCAGAGTGTCTAATCCAGCCTCTGCAGGCATCTGCTGTGATGTCATCACACGTTACATCCATGGCAGCCAGAAGGGTCATCTGTGTATGCTGCTGGCGATCATATACTTTTAATCTTCATGCTGAGAAAAATTCCTCAACGGGGTTGAGTAGGGTGAGAGGAACTCCACCAGCATCCTGTTGTGGGCCGCAAACCATTGCCTGATGATGTTGAATTGTGGGAATTAAGATCAATATATGGATCGATATAAAAATGGATGATTGATGTTGTTTAAATCAGATGTATTTTCCTACATGACATGATTGTGAACAAAAGCTTGAAGTTGAGAGTTCTTCAGTTGCTAGATGTTGCCAGAGATGGAATGTGGTCAGTTAGTGGGGGGTTGCAGGATCTGCTTATGTGTGAATGTGTAACAATAACCACATCTTATTTTTGGGGAAGAAATGTGTACACCCAAGGATCTTATTGTGGTTTAAACGTGCCTTTACATTTAATATGATTTCATTATTGATTACTAACTATGCATAATATGTTGAAAATATAACCAGTGTGTTAGTTGGGTTACCCAGGAATTCAGCTGATACTGTGGTTGTCCACAGGAAATGGGTATGTGTGTGTTAAGATCAGGTTACGCACAGAGCGTGTTGGGCCTCTATAATTTGTTACAGATGTCGGGTTTGAAAAACAAGGCAGTGAGCTGATTGGCTGAGACAGGACAAAGAAGGAAAAGCGGATTGGACCCCGCCATGGAGAAGAGATTCGGCGAGCAATATATAAGCTTCTGAATGTGTATTTCGGGGTCGGTTCTTTGTTAAGACTGTGTGTGTCTGAAATTTATTGATCAGAAGTCTCAAACAAACAGCTGTTTCGGTGGATTCTCAACGTTTTCTGAACTGGCCTCTCTTCAATTTTTGAACGCGCAGAACATTGTTTAAATGTTCATCAGATGGTGACCCCGAACGCGATTGGAGAAAGAGGCATCTACAGAGAATTGTAAAACTCGGAGAGTGACCGAAAATTGGGACGAGACAACTTTTGACTTCAACACGCTGTCGACAGAATTAAATAAGGTGAGCAGAGACCTGTTTAAACGAACTTCTGCAGATTGGATATTCCAAATTTATGTGTTGAATTTGAAGTATATCTGTTCCATTGAGAAGAAATTAAAAATCATTGATATTTGTTGATCAGAATTAATGGCCCGTCACGAGTTTTATTTACGTTAACAAGACGCGGTGAAAGGCCCGTCACGAGTTTTATTTACGTTAACAAGACCGGTGAAAGGCCGCGTCACGAGTTTTATTTACATTAACAAGACGCGGTGAAAGGCCCGTCACGGTGTATTTACGTTAACAAGACCGGTGAAAGGCCGCGTCACGAGCCATATTTATAAAGGTACACTAAAAGCCGATTAAATTGTGCATATTGTGTATTGTACACTGTACCATTGTTGTGTAAAATGTCTGAATTTGAGAAGAAATGTGTGATTTATGGGAATTCCCCTGTAATTATGCAGTGGGAAAAAATTGTTGATATGTTAATGGCTCAATCAGAACCGAAAACTCGTAAGAAAGACAGGAAAATCTGGGAAAAAAAATGGAGTGAAATTTGCATGGAGAATGTGTGGAAGGAATCTGAGAAAGTGTTGATTAAGATCACTCCAAAAATCAGGGAAATGGAGGAAAAAGCGCATGCAAGTTTAAACAAACATGTAGAAGGAGGAAAAGATGTGA
This sequence comes from Barbatula barbatula, assembly GCF_947034865.1. Taxonomy (NCBI): domain Eukaryota; kingdom Metazoa; phylum Chordata; class Actinopteri; order Cypriniformes; family Nemacheilidae; genus Barbatula; species Barbatula barbatula. The sequence goes on from NC_136778.1 coordinate 13,370,925, forward strand.
AGTGGTTAGATAAAAATAAGCATAAAAAGGAGGAAGAGAGATTGAGAGAAGAATTACGTCTTTGGACACGCATTGCTCTGACTGCAATTGCTTTGAGTTCCCCTAGGGGGGGCACAGGACATGTGCAATCGGAGGAGTCAGAGAAAGAAATGGTGAGAGAGTCAGGAAGTGCAGGAGCCAGTATCTCGCGTCATACTGAGACCACCCCCTTATATCCTGATTTGAATAAGCTGTTGCCCCCGCCCTACATACCAGCTTCACAGCAAGTGCAAGTGAATGTGAAAGATTCGATGGTGGAGGTAGACATGCCAGATCTAGATGTTTTAAAGGATCAAATAAACGTGTTGACAGCACAATTAGAACTAATGGTAAATAGACAGGAAACCTTACAAAGAAAGGATAGCATAACAAACCAAAGAGCACAAGTAGTGCACAATGAGGAGGAAGGCAGAGACATGAAGGGACAGGAAGCATGTAATAACAGTGAGGATGGAGGGCCACTGCAGGTATGTAGGGACGTAGTTATTAAAGGAACTATGATGTCTACCCCAGTGTCACAGGGTACTAGGAGTCGTACCAGAGCCTGTCAATCCATTCCAGCCTGTCAATTCACTCCCCCTCAAGAGAGACAATGGGACAGTATGTGTCGCCCAGGTAGTGAGTATGATGAAAGGAATGTTAATGTGCCAAACGCCCAGCTGATGTCAGGAGGGGCAACTAACATGCCTCTGTTACAGGGCAACCGAGGGGTACCAAAGTACCAGCCCTGGAGCCATAGTGACATGACAGCTGTGCTGGCAAAATTGCCCCCCATTACATCTGGTGGAGGCAGATGGCTTATAAAGTTGATGGCATTGTGCCACGGCACCACCTTGGCGGTAGGAGACATAAGATGCCTTTTAGGCCAAGTTTTTACTGTTTCGCAGATGGCAGAGTTTGAGAAGGATGCAAACATTGAAGACGAACCCAATGACGCACGGTATATCACTGTCAGTACAGCGATCGCCAGGGCCCTCAGAGAAAAATTTCCAACACCCCCAACCGTATACCAAAACATTAAGTTCCGCATTAAGCCTGGTGAGACTGGAGCGAGTTACTATTTTAGATGCGCAGCTGAATGGGAGCAGATGGTAGTCTAAATAATCCAATTACGCGTAATATATTTAGAACTGCCGTAATGACAGGGGCCCCCAATGGTGTCAAGCAGGCAATGGAATGTAATCCTGACACTCCAGTTGCCAGCAACGAAATGTGGGAAAGACATCTAGTGTTCCATATTGACAGATCAGTCGATAAGCAGGATAAAGAACAGGAGGAATTAGAAAAGACAAAGCAACAATTGTTAAAACTACAATTAGAAATGGCTAAGTCAGATACCAAAAAATCAAAACAAATGTCACAACGTCCTGTGAGCAGCGGCTTTGACGGGCAGCCCGGGGTGAAGACCCCACCTTTTCCCATAGTCACACCTGAAACTTTTGGCTATGCTCAGGGAGGACATGTCCCTAATTTCCAATTAATAAAACCATGGGGAGGGTATAGGCCACGGGGCAATAGCGGATGGGCTAGGGGGAAGCCGAGTGGGGGAGGGGTGCGCTACAGGGATGCATGTCATCAGTGTGGGGGGACTGATCATTGGAGGAGACATTGTCCCATGACAGGGGACAGCCAGTATATGGGACCACCTGCGGGGGGATGGGATCCTCATAGAGGTGGGCCCAGTGGTCGTGGCAGAGGACCACAAACTCCGAAATACCCGGAGCAACAATGCCCACCTCCCCACTCGATTCAGGCGCCCTTGAACCCGACTTGGGGCCAGGGGGTAGATGCGGATTGTTGAAGGGGCCAACAGAGAACAATCATGCGAGGTTTGGCTGAGCCTTACATGATTTTAGTGGTCAACAACAGGCCACTAACAGCTTTGGTAGATACCGGAGCAACATACTCCACAGTAACGAGGGGCACAATCACTGACAAAGATCTAAGTGATAAGACTGTTGGAGTTATGGGATTCTCTGGAGGGTTCGAACACTGGCATCTTACTGTTCCTCTTACCACGAAAGTGGCAAATCAGTCCCTGTCACACTCATTTCTATATTCCACAAAAGCACCTGTTCCCCTATTGGGCAGAGATCTGTTGATTAAATTGGGTGCAAATATTTTATGCTCACCAGAAGGTGTCACAGTCACGTTCCCGGACGGCACTAAAGTCGACTGTTCACAGGCACACAGTAGAGAGGGCCACCAGCAGGTTTTGCTGGGAGGACCCTTGCAAGAGATGGCAGACATATATTGGGTGGAACTAGATAATTCACAATCAGGAGCCAGAGCACTGTATAAGAGTCAGTGGCCCTGGATCAAAGACTTAGCTGTCTATTTGCCTCCCATCGACCCCCTGCATTGTACACTATTTTATGACCGTAATGACACTGTCACATACCAGGAAATGTTCCATGAAATTGAGGGCCAAATGTGGACACTCACAGGGGAGGGTCTATATGTAGGACAAGAGGGTGTAGTAGTTCCAGTTACACTGACACCAGAACAACAGATATGGTATGAAATGGCAGACACAGCTGAACCTCACATTTCTATGGCACTGCATCCAGGCCATGAAGCTCGAGAGTTAGGAGCTATGACAAAAAGGTTGCGCTTGGTGACCGATTGGGAGCCCTCTGGCATTGTTGGGGTTTTGCATTCGCGTATGACAGATTCATATTGGGTACCACAAAAAACGGCCGATAGGGGCCAATTAACTCACCTCGAAATTACAAGAAGCCATGGTCGCGAACTCACAGACGGTCCCGGAGCTGAGCAGTTAATTAACAGCCAGCCGGACGACCTCTGGTCACAAGGTCCAACGGACGTTGGCCTCTGTAACATTGAGCCAGTCAAATTTCAGTTAAAATCGACAGAACCAGTTTGGGTCCCACAATATCCTAACAAAAGGGAGGCAGAGGAAGGCATTGCGCCCACTGTTCAAGGTTTAGTGGAGAAAGGTGTCATTATTCCATGGCGATCGCCATGGAACACCCCGATTTTTCCTGTAAAAAAACCAGGCACAAACAAATATAGATTAGTCCATGACCTGCGTCGAGTAAACAGCCTGGTGACAACACCAACAATTGCCGTACCAAACCCATATACTGCCATCTCAAATTTGACCCCAGCTCACCAATGGTTCACATGCATTGATTTGGCCAACGCTTTTTTCTGTATACCAATCTCAGAAGAATGTAAATCGTGCCTGACTTTCACTTACCGAAAATGTCAATATTCTTATAACAGACTTCCACAGGGCTTTATTTTATCGCCAGGGATATTCAATCAGGTCCTAAAAAATCAGCTGATAAATTGTGTGTTGCCTGTAGATTGCGTTCTAATAATGTATGTTGATGATCTTTTGCTAGCAGCCACAACCAACGAAGATTGCTTAAAAGCAACGGGCGTCATTCTGAGACAGCTGTATGCGTCTGGGTTCAAGGTTAGTAAAGAAAAACTGCAGGTCAGCAGGCCATCTGTTACTTTCATGGGCCGTTTAATCACAGGCCAAGGCACAACATTGTCTGATCGCCAACGTGATGGCATTTTGTCACACCCGAAGCCACACAATGTGAAGGACATGCTTTCCTTTCTGGGATTGACAGGTTTCAGCAGAAATTATATCCCTATGTATGTAGCGGTCACCAAGCCATTACGAGACATGGTCAAGGAACAAGGCATGAGAAATGTGCAGGCGAAGTTAACATGGACCCCTGAAGCAGAAACCGCGTTCATTAAATTGAAAGGGGAGCTGTCACATGCAGCATATCTGCATAGCCCTGATTACAGCAAGGCATTTTTCCTAGACGTTTCTGAAACAGGGAATAGTGCACATGGAGTACTTTTTCAGAAGCAGTCTAGTGCTAGACGTGTGCTCATGTATGTCAGTGTCCTAATGGACACCATTGAACAACGCCAGCCGGTTTGTGCCAGGTTTACTGCAGGATTAGCAAAGATCATTGAAAAGACATCACACATTGTGATGGGTCATCAGTTAACGGTCCTGACCACGCACTCTGTCATGTCGTTTGTCAATTCTGCATCATTTACGTTTTCACCGTTGAGGCAGAGAAAACTGTCCAAATGTCTAACGGCGCCAAACATAACATATAAACACGACGGCATTAACATGGCAGATTTGTTCACCAAAGGGGAACCACATGACTGTGCACCAATCACTGACCTGGCATCTCGTGTTCGCCAGGACTTAACTGCAACCCCTATCCCTGAAGCCTCGGACGTGATTACATTTTTCACGGACGGGTGCTGTTTTAGAGCTCATGATGGCACTTTGGTCTCAGCTTATTCTGTTGTGCAGCAAACAGACTTAGGTTACACGACTAGGGAAGCAGAGAAAATAGAAGGCAAACAGTCGGCACAGAGAGCAGAACTAATTGCGGTCACACAAGCACTTAAACTTGCAGGGTCTGGCAAAGTCAACATTTATAGTGACTCAGCTTATGTCGTGGGTGCTGTCCATGTCGAACTCGCAGTTTGGCAAAGGAGTGGGTTCGTCACTACGTCTGGTAAGCCTATAGCACATGATGCAGAGGCACGTGCACTGTTGGACGCATTGAAAATTCCAGCAGCTGTTGCTGTCATAAAATGTCAGGGCCACTGTAAAACAGACAGTGCTGTAGCACGGGGAAATGAGGCTGCTAACTTGGCTGCCAAAACAGCTGCAGGCTATCAGGTGACCATGATGGTACAGACTGACTGTTCATATGTGAAACTGTTACCATCTTTCAGCAGAGAAACACTTGTGGCCGAACATGGCAAATGTACACCAGAAGAACTGTCAACGTGGACAGAGTATGGGGCCCTGTGTGCACCAGATGGTCTGTGGCAGGCCCCAGATGGCAGACCAGCATTGCCCATGAGCCTGTCACGCTCTATCATGACCCAAGCACACACTATGTCGCACGTGAGTTCAAAACAGATGATGAAAACATTGCAATATTGGTGGCATCCTTTTTTGATGGCTATGGTGTCTAACTTTGTACTTTCATGCGACATTTGTCAAAAACATAACATCAAACCAACTTTAAAACAGTTAAAGGGCACATTTTTGCCATTGCGAGGCCCAGGAGAGGAAATCGTGATTGATTTTACAGACATGGTAGAGAGGGTGCAAGGGAAACGGTATTTGTTGGTGATTGTTGACCAATTCACAGGTTGGCCTGAGGCTTTTCCTTGTGGGAAAGAAGACAGCACTGCAGTCATTAAGTGTCTCATTAATTTGTACATTCCGCATTACGGTTTCCCCCGGCATATCCGGTCAGATAACGGCTCGCACTTCAAAAATGAGCATTTAAAAATCGTAGAGAAATCGCTGGGTCTAACGCATGCGTTTGGAGCCGTCTATCATCCTGAATCGCAAGGTAAGGTCGAACGGATGAACCTAACACTGAAACTTAAATTGGCTAAAATCTGTGCACAGACCAAATTATCATGGCTATCAGCTCTTCCGTTGGCTCTAATGTCTGTACGTTCCTCTGTTAACAGAATCACTGGCTTTACACCTTTTGAATTGCTTACAGGTAGATCTTTTCCAGGACCGTCGACGCCGCTGAAGCCGGACACCTGTGTACCACTTTCACATTGTGTATATTTTGACAAACTGACTGCTATGATTCAACATTCCTCTCAGCAGACTCCCTCTGACATTGCTGGAGAACCTGTCGAGTCCGGTTCACAGTGGGTGCGCCTGAAGAAGTTTCGAAGGAAGTGGAATGAGCCACGCTGGACGGAACCTCTGAAAGTGACAGCAAGGACATCGCATTGTGTCCGTCTATCTGGCAAGGGCGACACCTGGTATCACTTGTCTTCTTGTGTTAACTGTGATCCACCAAACAGGTCGCTGTCAGAGACTGCTGTGGACCTGAGGGCTCAGGTCCAAGAGGGGGAGGGTATCTCTGGAGCAGAAAGTGGAGCAGAAAGTGGGACACAGGCATCAACGACAGTGGCATTAACAAACTAGTGCAAAAAACAATCTAGTGCAAAAAAGGCTGTGGGTTGGACAATTTAGATTTTGCAAAAGTCAACATTTTCATATAAATTTTTATCGTAAGCTCTATATCTTAATTATCTTTCTAATTCTTTATAATCAATATATATTGTTGTTATTGTGATTCTTCTTCAATTTTAATATTCATATTTTCCATATTTACTATTTTTCATATTTTTATATTCATAGTTTTCATATATCATATTCAGTATTTTTCCATATTTTTATATTGTTATTGTGATTTTATATTGTCATACTCATTAACGTATAACCATTTATCCCTTACATTTCTATTTTGTGGGATTTTAACCACATATTTTTTCTTAATTTCATATTCCCATTAAGTGTACTGTGTGTTTAACCATTTAAATTTTTCCAAGAGTGTGTTTAACCATTTAAAGTCCAAGAGAGGGTAACGAGATGAAGCTGTGGGAAAACTGTAAGCTGTCAGGGATCCTATTAATAATTTCAGGGGTTATAGTAGGAATAATTTTTAGCATAACTGAGGGTCAGGAAAGCAACAACAACATATCGAAACCGAGTTACAAAAGAGCCATAGCCGATACGAGGTTACCATGTGAACAACTCGTAATTAACTATGTTTGGGGTAAGACCACATCATTTACTTTCGACCTATGCGCTGTCATAAATTGTGGGGGAAAAAATTGTTCATGGAGGGGGTACGAGGTATATGTATGTACGGACGGGAATATGGACAGTGTTTGTAAGGCGTACCAGTCTAGGCAAACCTATAGGGGTGAATGGTGTCCATCGTGGAATAAAGTAATAGCATATACCGGTGGTTGGACCCCGAAAGAACCTAGCCTTTGGACCCGTACCTCGGCAAAATTTGATTTTAAAATGCAAAGAGATTATAGTGCAAGCCAAAATCCACTCACCCTTTCAATATCCACCAGAACGGGATCAGCCAATTATACAGGGGAGTTTTTCCTTATAATGGGGGTGCACAGCCCAGGAACAGATAAAAAAGCAGTAATAAAATTTGTTGTGGACAGTTCACCTGAGGAGGAAAGAAATGGGACAGTAGCTGAGCCATTATCGGCAGGACAAAAGAATGGGGTAGTAGAAGTAGATTACACAATGTTAAAACCAGAAGATATGAGAGAGCCACAGGATAAGGGGAAAATAATTTGTGGCTGGAATGGATAATTACCACAGCCAGAGAACAGAGCTTAGACGATTGTGTTGGATGTGCTAATGCAAGACCCCATTTATATATTGAACCAGCCCCGTTGTACCAAAACGATACGTGGGGTTATGAGTGTATGCTGGCATTGACACGGATGGCCAGTCCAAAAAATTGTACCACATTGGCAGCAATATTCCCACCAATAACCAACCTTTCACGGGCAGGTCCATTTACACCAAAGAAAGCAAATTATACCTGTTTTGATATTAAACGCCTATCACCAACCAGCAACCTGGGGGAGATAAATAAGGAGTGGTGTGATCAGATCATAGTAGATAATGGGACTGAGATAGGTACGTGGGCTAGGGCAGGTTTGTATTATTATTGTGGAGATCGAAGATTATTTACTAGGATACATGAGAAGGCAAAGGGAGTGTGTGCCATGGTGAGACTGGGAGCCCCAATAACCCTGATAGGAGACAGAGCAGTCAGAACGGAAACCGTGAATTCAGCAACATTGACTAGAAGACGTCGGAGACACATCATTACAAAAAGAGCAATAGGATCAAGTGTAGATTTATCATTAAATAGTCCGACATACATTGACGCGATTGGGATTCCACGAGGTGTACCGGATGAATATAAACTAGCGAACCAAGTGGCAGCAGGTTTTGAGAATATACCAATAATAGCTGCTATTTTTCCAGTCACCCCAAACAAGAATGTAGATAGGATTAATTATGTACATTATAATGTGATGAGGTTAGCAAATATGTCAAGGGATGCAGTAGATGGTTTAGCAGAACAGCTAGCACCAACTTCACTTATGGCTATACAGAACCGTATGGCTCTGGACATGTTGTTGGCAGAAAAGGGAGGAGTATGTGTTATGTTTGGTGATCTTTGCTGTACTTACATTCCTAATAATACAGCACCAGACGGATCAGTCACTAGGGCATTGGAAGGTTTGAGAACTTTGTCTATCGAAATGAAGGAACATTCAGGAGTGAATAATCCTATTGGAGATTGGCTAGACAAGGCACTAGGCAAATGGAAATCAGTTTTAATGTCGATTGTGTTATCAATAGCTGTATTTGCAGGTATTTTGGTCTCATGCGGATGCTGTTGTATTCCCTGTATCAGATCACTATGTAACAGAGTGATATTATCGGCAATAGAAAAGACAGATTTAACCCCTCCGAAATATACCATGCCTCTATTGTCTGGCGACCACTTCCTAGTTGAGGATGATAATGATGTTTGTAATGTTTTATGACCATTTTTTAATGGTCAAGAGAGGGAATTGTGGGAATTAAGATCAATATATGGATCGATATAAAAATGGATGATTGATGTTGTTTAAATCAGATGTATTTTCCTACATGACATGATTGTGAACAAAAGCTTGAAGTTGAGAGTTCTTCAGTTGCTAGATATGCCAGAGATGGAATGTGGTCAGTTAGTGGGGGGTTGCAGGATCTGCTTATGTGTGAATGTGTAACAATAACCACATCTTATTTTTGGGGAAAAAATGTGTACACCCAAGGATCTTATTGTGGTTTAAACGTGCCTTTACATTTAATATGATTTCATTATTGATTACTAACTATGCATAATTTGTTGAAAATATAACCAGTGTGTTAGTTGGGTTACCCAGGAATTCAGCTGATACTGTGGTTGTCCACAGGAAATGGGTATGTGTGTGTTAAGATCAGGTTACGCACAGAGCGTGTTGGGCCTCTATAATTTGTTACAGATGTCGGGTTTGAAAAACAAGGCAGTGAGCTGATTGGCTGACACAGGACAAAGAAGGAAGTCGGATTGGACCCCGCCATGGAGAAGAGATTCGGCGAGAAATATATAAGCTTCTGAATGTGTATTTCGGGGTCGGTTCTTTGTTAAGACTGTGTGTGTCTGAGAATCCACCGAAACAGCTGTTTGTTTGAGACTTCTGATCAATAAATTTCAACGTTTTCTGAACTGGCCTCTCTTCAATTTTTGAACGCGCAGAACATTGTTTAAATGTTCATCAAGCGATGGAAACTGACATTGTCCCAAACTAACATGTACTTTGGCAGGTCATCTCCAATCTGCCCGCTCTTTGGTTCAGGGATGAGATGCCTGTAGAGAGTGTTAAAAGACTGTTTATGTGTGAAAAGGGGCCGTCTGCAACCCAGTGAAGTTGTCTTGCAGTCCTATGTGGAAAGAATATAGTAATGCGAAACACTAAATTGAGTAAAATAAAATGCCACTGTTTACTTGAAGTAAACTTACTGTATATTGTAAAACTAGTGCTTAAATGTCGTGGGGGATTATACTATTCAACAGAGACCCATTGTAATGCATTTTGATCAACATGACATAAGCAATTGATAATGTAGGAATCTGCACAGAATTGTGTCATAATCATTTGCATGGATATACCAAAGCATTTGCAACTTGTTCAAAGAAATGAGAAAATGCTTGTTTGATGTGCACAAGTGACACAAGGATGTAAGGATTGAACAAGAAGTTTTGAGAATTTCAAATCGGATCTGAGAAATGTACCATATTGACTTACAAAAAACTGTATTTAAAGTGGGTGGGGGTACTTTTGGGGCAGTTTTGTTTCACCCAAGTGTCCCATTTCCTCTCAAACTGATGCATGGATGCATATAGCCAGAAACAATTCGTTTGATGCATGCAAAGAAGCAACACTGTGTGTCTCAAGAAGCATTTATTCATGATTACGTAGACATGCTAAAATTTCAAGGCCACACACTACACATTACACATTACACATGACATTACACATTTCATAAAATTTACATTTAGTCATTTAGCAGATGCTTTTTTCCAAAGCGACTTACAGACGAGGAAACATTGGAAGCAATTATAACAATATAGGCAACAAAATGCATAAGTTAATTAAATCCAGTCCATTAAAGCCTAGCACAGTATACAAAGCTAAGAATAGTGAGGTAAGTAAAAAAAAAAATTTTAAGAAGAAAGAAAAGAATTAGAGGTTAAAATCAGTCATCTACATTTCGACGGAAGATATGCATTTTCACACACTACACCGGCCTGTAGTGTTCTAGCAGTGTAAGGTTGAGAGTGGGTTTCTTCAGTAGCGGTGTGATGCAGGCCTCTTTGAACGCAGTGAGAAATGTCCCAGTGGTGAGCAAAGAGTTGATGATGTGGGTCAGACCAGGCACAACTGCTGGAGAGATAACATGGAGGAGATGGGTGGAGATGGGATCCAGTGGGCAGGTGGTAGGGTGGTTGGAACCAATGACCTTGGAAACATCATCTTCAGACAGAGGAGAAAAGGCAGGTGATGGTGGTGTAGAAAATTGCCTGTTGATGGCGGTAGTTTTCTTTACGAAGAACGATGCAAAATCATCAGCCGTTAACTCCGATGAAGGTGTGGGAGCAGGCGGACAGAGGAGAGCAGAGAAGGTTTTTAAGAGTGTGCGAGAGTCAGGAGAGTTGCTGATCTTCGAGTGGTTATAATCAGTTTTTGCAGAGGTGACGTCAACGGAGAAAGTAGAGAGGAGAGACTGGTTGAGAGAGAGGTCAGTATGGTCTTTTGACTTGTGCCATTTTCTCTCAGCTGACCGGAGGCTGGCGCGATGCTCACGTGGTACATCCGATAACCAGGGGGCAGACAGGGATGCACGGGCTGGTCCAGATGTAAGAGGGCATATGTTGTCCAAGCAGGATGTAAGCGTGGAACACAGAGTGTCTGTGGCACTGTTGGTATTCAAAAGAGAGAGCTCCTAAGAGATGGGGAGTGAAGACAAGACAGCAGAGGAAAAGCAGGAGGGAGGGACCGTAGGTAGCGCCTGAAAGTGACCAGCGGTAAGATATCTGCGTTGTCTGGAGCGGTGAGGTCGGGGGTGACAAAGAAGTGATCAGACGTGTGCAGCGGAGTGACCTGAGAGTGATGAGTGGAGCATTTCTCGAATCATCCTTGACATTTGCAAAACAGTAAGTGCATTTCTGGTTTTGATTGTTTGATTGCAAGAGACGGCACATGATTCACGTTAACGCTTTTACTGTTTGTACAATAATTTCTTGACAGACAGTGTCATTGCGATGCAGACAGGAAAAGACAGCACTGCATAGCACAATCAAATGTAGAAATCTGAACATAAGACAATCTCCTTAGGGAAAACTGTACATGCAGTGCAGTGGAATTACAGTGCAGTCTTCCTACACCTCCTGACGTTCCGTATATTTTGGGCAACGGATTCTCATCCACATCACAACAAATATCTTCTCTTGCGATACAGCGTGAAAATCATCTTTCAGAGTGTCTAATCCAGCCTCTGCGGGCATCAGCTGTGATGTCATCACACGTTACATCCATGGCAGCCAGAAGGGTCTGCTGCTGGCGATCATATACTTTTAATCTTCATGCTGAGAAAAATTCCTCAACGGGGTTGAGTAGAGTGAGAGGAACTCCACCAGAATCCTGTTGTGGGCCGCAAACCATTGCCTGATGATGTTGGAGCGAAGGAAACTGACATTGTCCCAAACTAACATGTACTTTGGCAGGTCATCTCCAATCTGCCCCCTCTCTTGTTCAGGGATGAGATCCCTGTAGAGAGTGTCAAAAGACTGTTTAGGTGTGAAAAGGGGCCGTCTGCAACCCAGTGAAGTTGTCTTGCAGTCCTATGTGGAAAGAATATAGTAATGCGAAACACTAAATTGAGTAAAATAAAATGCCACTGTTTACTTGAAGTATACTTACTGTATATTGTAAAACTAGTGCTTAAATGTCGTGTTGGATTATACTATTCAACAGAGACCCAATATAATGCATTTTGATCAACATGACATAAGCAATTGATAATGTAGGAATCTGCACAGAATTGTGTCATAATCATTTGCATGGATATACCAAAGCATTTGCAACTTGTTCAAAGAAATGAGAAAATGCTTGTTTGATTTGCACAAGTGACACAAGGATGTAAGGATTGAACAAGAAGTTTTGAGAATTTCAAATCGGATCTGAGAAATGTACCAAATTGACTTAGAAAAAACTGTATTTAAAGTGGGTGGGGGTACTTTTGGGGCAGTTTTGTTTCACCCAAGTGTCCCATTTCCACCCCTCTCAAACTGATGCATGGATGCATATAGCCAGAAACAATTCGTTTGATGCATGCAAAGAAGCAACACTGTGTGTCTCAAGAAGCATTTATTCATGATTACGTAGACATGCTAAAATTTCAAGGCCACACACTACACATTACACATTACAAATGACATTACACATTTCATAAAATTTACATTTAGTCATTTAGCAGATGCTTTTTTCCAAAGCGACTTACAGACGAGGAAACATTGGAAGCAATTATAACAATATAGGCAACAAAATGCATAAGTTAATTAAATCCAGTCCATTAAAGCCTAGCACAGTATACAAAGCTAAGAATAGTGAGGTAAGTAAAAAAAAAAAATTTTAAGAAGACAGAAAAGATTTAGAGGTTAAAATCAGTCATCTACATTTTGACGGAAGATATGCGTTTTCACACACTACACCGGCCTGTAGTGTTCTAGCAGTGTAAGGTTGAGAGTGGGTTTCTTCAGTAACGGTGTGATGCAGGCCTCTTTGAACGCAGTGGGAAATGTCCCAGTGGTGAACAAAGAGTTGATGATGTGGGTCAGACCAGGCACAACTGCTGGAGAGATAACATGGAGGAGATGGATGGAGATGGGATCCAGTGGGCAGGTGGTAGGGTGGTTGGAACCAATGACCTTGGAAACATCATCTTCAGACAGAGGAGAAAAGGGGGGTGATGGTGGTGTAGAAAATTGGCTGTTGATGGCGGTAGTTTTCTTTACGAAGAACGATGCAAAATCATCAGCCGTTAACTCCGATGAAGGTGTGGGAGCAGGTGGATAGAGGAGAGCAGAGAAGGTTTTTAAGAGTGTGCGAGAGTCAGGAGAGATGCTGATCTTCGAGTGGTTATAATCAGTTTTTGCAGAGGTGACGTCAACGGAGAAAGTAGAGATGAGAGACTGGTTGAGAGAGAGTTCAGTAGGGTCTTTTGACTTGTGCCATTTTCTCTCAGCTGACCGGAGGCTGGCGCGATGCTCACGTGATACATCCGATAACCAGGGGGCAGACAGGGATGCACGGGCTGGTCCAGATGTAAGAGGGCATAGGTTGTCCAAGTAGGATGTAAGCGTGGAACACAGAGTATCTGTGGCACTGTTGGTATTCAAAAGAGAGAGCTCCTCAGAGGGGGGGAGTGCAGACAAGACAGCAGAGGAAAAGCAGGAGGGAGGGACCGTAGGTAGCGCCGGAAAGTGACCAGCGGTAAGACATCTGCGTTGTCTGGAGCGGTGAGGTCGGGGGTGACAAAGACGTGATCAGACGTGTGCAGCGGAGTGACCTGAGAGTGATGAATGGAGCATTTCTCGAATCATCCTTGACATTTGCAAAACAGTAAGTGCATTTCTGGTTTTGATTGTTTGATTGCAAGAGACGGCACATGATTCACGTTAACGCTTTTACTGTTTGTACAATAATTTATTGACAGACAGTGTCATTGCGATGCAGACAGGAAAAGACAGCACTGCATAGCACAAACAAATGTAGAAATCTGAACATAAAACAATCTCCTTAGGGAAAACTGTACATGCAGTGCAGTGGAATTACAGTGCAGTCTTCCTACACCTCCTGACGTTCCCTATATTTTGGGCAACGGATTCTCATCCACATCAAAACAAATATCTTCTCTTGCGATACAGCGTGAAAATCATCTTTCAGAGCGTCTAATCCAGCCTCTGCAGGCATCAGCTGTGATGTCATCACACGTTACATCCATGGCAGCCAGTAGGGTCATCTGTGTATGCTGCTGGCGATCATATACTTTTAATCTTCATGCTGAGAAAAATTCCTCAACGGGGTTGAGTAGGGTGAGAGGAACTCCACCAGCATCCTGTTGTGGGCCGCAAACCATTGCCTGATGATGTTGGAGCGAAGGAAACTGACATTGTCCCAAACTAACATGTACTTTGGCAGGTCATCTCCAATCTGCCCCCTCTCTTGTTCAGGGATGAGATCCCTGTAGAGAGTGTCAAAAGACTGTTTAGGTGTGAAAAGGGGCCGTCTGCAACCCAGTGAAGTTGTCTTGCAGTCCTATGTGGAAAGAATATAGTAATGCGAAACAATAAATTGAGTAAAATAAAATGCCACTGTTTACTTGAAGTATACTTACTGTATATTGTAAAACTAGTGCTTAAATGTCGTGTTGGATTATACTATTCAACAGAGACCCATTATAATGCATTTTGATCAACATGACATAAGCAATTGATAATGTAGGAATCTGCACAGAATTGTGTCATAATCATTTGCATGGATATACCAAAGCATTTGCAACTTGTTCAAAGAAATGAGAAAATGCTTGTTTGATGTGCACAAGTGAAACAATTCGTTTGATGCATGCAAAGAAGCAACACTGTGTGTCTCAAGAAGCATTTATTCATGATTACGTAGACATGCTAAAATTTCAAGGCCACACACTACACATTACACATTACACATGACATTATACATTTCATAAAATTTACATTTAGTCATTTAGCAGACGCTTTTTTCCAAAGGGACTTACAGACAAGGAAACATTGGAAGCAATTATAACAATATAGGCAACAAAATGCATAAGTTAATTAAATCCAGTCCATTAAAGCCTAGCACAGTATACAAAGCTAAGAATAGTGAGGTAAGTAAAAACATTTTTTTAAGAAGACAGAAAAGAATTAGAGGTTAAAATCAGTCATCTACATTTTGACGGAAGATATGCGTTTTCACACACTACACCAGCCTGTAGTGTTCTAGCAGTGTAAGGTTGAGAGTGGGTTTCTTCAGTAGCGGTGTGATGCAGGCCTCTTTGAACGCAGTGGGAAATGTCCCAGTGGTGAGCAAAGAGTTGATGATGTGGGTCAGACCAGGCACAACTGCTGGAGAGATAACATGGAGGAGATGGGTGGAGATGGGATCCAGTGGGCAGGTGGTAGGGTGGTTGGAACCAATGACCTTGGAAACATCATCTTCAGACAGAGGAGAAAAGGCGGGTGATGGTGGTGTAGAAAATTGGCTGTTGATGGCGGTAGTTTTCTTTACGAAGAACGATGCAAAATCATCAGCCGTTAACTCCGATGAAGGTGTGGGAGCAGGCGGACAGAGGAGAGCAGAGAAGGTTTTTAAGAGTGTGCGAGAGTCAGGAGAGTTGCTGATCTTCGAGTGGTTATAATCAGTTTTTGCAGAGGTGACGTCAACGGAGAAAGTAGAGAGGAGAGACTGGTTGAGAGAGAGGTCAGTAGGGTCTTTTGACTTGTGCCATTTTCTCTCAGCTGACCGGAGGCTGGCGCGATGCTCACGTGGTACATCCGATAACCAGGGGGCAGACAGGGATGCACGGGCTGGTCCAGATGTAAGAGGGCATAGGTTGTCCAAGCAGGATGTAAGCGTGGAACACAGAGTGTCTGTGGCACTGTTGGTATTCAAAAGAGAGAGCTCCTCAGAGGGGGAGAGTGCAGACAAGACAGCAGAGGAAAAGCAGGAGGGAGGGACCGTAGGTAGCGCCGGAAAGTGACCAGCGGTAAGACATCTGCGTTGTCTGGAGCGGTTAGGTCGGGGGTGACAAAGAAGTGATCAGACGTGTGCAGCGGAGTGACCTGAGAGTGATGAGTGGAGCATTTCTCGAATCATCCTTGACATTTGCAAAACAGTAAGTGCATTTCTGGTTTTGATTGTTTGATTGCGAGAGACGGCACATGATTCACGTTAACGCTTTTACTGTTTGTACAATAATTTATTGACAGACAGTGTCATTGCGATGCAGACAGGAAAATACACCACTGCATAGCACAAACAAATGTAGAAATCTGAACATATGACAATCTCCTTAGGGAAAACTGTACATGCGGTGCAGTGGAATTACAGTGCAGTCTTCCTACACCTCCTGACGTTCCCTATATTTTGGGCAACGGATTCTCATCCACATCACAATAAATATCTTCTCTTGCGATACAGCGTGAAAATCATCTTTCAGAGTGTCTAATCCAGCCTCTGCAGGCATCAGCTGTGATGACATCACACGTTACATCCATGGCAGCCAGAAGGGTCATCTGTGTATGCTGCTGGCGATCATATACTTTTAATCTTCATGCTGAGAAAAATTCCTCAACGGGGTTGAGTAGGGTGAAAGGAACTCCACCAGCATCCTGTTGTGGGCCACAAACCATTGCCTGATGATGTTGGAGCGATGGAAACTGACATTGTCCCAAACTAACATGTACTTTGGCAGGTCATCTCCAATCTGCCCCCTCTCTTGTTCAGGGATGAGATCCCTGTAGAGAGTCTCAAAAGACTGTTTAGGTGTGAAAAGGGGCCGTCTGCAACCCAGTGAAGTTGTCTTGCAGTCCTATGTGGAAAGAATATAGTAATGCAAAACACTAAATTGAGTAAAATAAAATGCCACTGTTTACTTGAAGTATACTTACTGTATATTGTTAAACTAGTGCTTAAATGTCGTGGGAGATTATACTATTCAACAGAGACCCATTATAATGCATTTTGATCAACATGACATAAGCAATTGATAATGTAGGAATCGGCACAGAATTGTGTCATAATCATTTGCATGGATATACCAAAGCATTTGCAACTTGTTCAAAGAAATGAGAAAATGCTTGTTTGATGTGCAAAAGTGACACAAGTATGTAAGGATTGAACAAGAAGTTTTGAGAATTTCAAATCGGATCTGAGAAATGTACCAAATTGAATTAGAAAAAACTGTATTTAAAGTGGGTGGGGGTACTTTTGGGGCAGTTTTGTTTCACCCAAGTGTCCCATTTCCACCCCTCTCAAACTGATGCATCGATGCATATAGCCTGAAACAATTCGTTTGATGCATGCAAAGAAGCAACACTGTGTGTCTCAAGAAGCATTTATTCATGATTGTGTAGACATGCTAAAATTTCAAGGCCACAAACTACATATTACAAATTACACATGACATTATACATTTCATAAAATTTATATTTAGTCATTTAGCAGACGCTTTTTTCCAAAGCGACTTACAGACGAGGAAACATTGAAAGCAATTATAACAATATAGGCAACAAAATGCATAAGTTAATTAAATCCAGTCCATTAAAGCCTAGCACAGTATACAAAGCTAAGAATAGTGAGGTAAGTAAAAAACATTTTTTTTAAGAAGACAGAAAAGAATTAGAGGTTAAAATCAGTCATCTACATTTTGACGGAAGATATGCGTTTTCACACACTACACCGGCCTGTAGTGTTCTAGCAGTGTAAGGTTGAGAGTGGGTTTCTTCAGTAACGGTGTGATGCAGGCCTCTATGAACGCAGTGGGAAATGTCCCAGTGGTGAGCAAAGAGTTGATGATGTGGGTCAGACCAGGCACAACTGCTGGAGAGATAACATGGAGGAGATGGGTGGAGATGGGATCCAGTGGGCAGGTGGTAGGGTGGTTGGAACCAATGACCTTGGAAACATCATCTTCAGACAGAGGAGAAAAGGCGGGTGATGGTGGTGTAGAAAATTGGCTGTTGATGGTGGTAGTTTTCTTTACGAAGAACGATGCAAAATCATCAGCCGTTAACTCCGATGAAGGTGTGGGAGCAGGCGGACAGAGGAGAGCAGAGAAGGTTTTTAAGAGTGTGCGAGAGTCAGGAGAGTTGCTGATCTTCGCGTGGTTATAATCAGTTTTTGCAGAGGTGACGTCAACGGAGAAAGTAGAGAGGAGAGACTGGTTGAGAGAGAGGTCAGTATGGTCTTTTGACTTGTGCCATTTTCTCTCAGCTGACCGGAGGCTGGCGCGATGCTCACGTGGTACATCCGATAACCAGGGGGCAGACAGGGATGCACGGGCTGGTCCAGATGTAAGAGGGCATAGGTTGTCCAAGCAGGATGTAAGCGTGGAACACAGAGTGTCTGTGGCACTGTTGGTATTCAAAAGAGAGAGCTCCTCAGAGGGGGGGAGTGCAGACAAGACAGCAGAGGAAAAGTAGGAGGGAGGGACCGTAGGTAGCGCCGGAAAGTGACCAGCGGTAAGACATCTGCGTTGTCTGGAGCGGTGAGCTCGGGGGTGACAAAGAAGTGATCAGACGTGTGCAGCGGAGTGACCTGAGAGTGATGAGTGGAGCATTTCTCGAGTCATCCTTGACATTTGCAAAACAGTAAGTGCATTTCTGGTTTTGATTGTTTGATTGCAAGAGACGGCACATGATTCACGTTAACGCTTTTACTGTTTGTACAATAATTTCTTGACAGACAGTGTCATCGCGATGCAGACAGGAAAAGACAGCACTGCATAGCACAAACAAATGTAGAAATCTGAACATAAGACAATCTCCTTAGGGAAAACTGTACATGCAGTGCAGTGGAATTACAGTGCAGTCTTCCTACACCTCCTGACGTTCCCTATATTTTGGGCAACGGATTCTCATCCACATCACAACAAATATCTTCTCTTGCGATACAGCGTGAAAAATCATCTTTCAGAGTGTCTTATCCAGCCTCTGCAGGCATCAGCTGTGATGTCATCACACGTTACATCCATGGCAGCCAGAAGGGTCATCTGTGTATGCTGCTGGCGATCATATACTTTTAATCTTCATGCTGAGAAAAATTCCTCAACGGGGTTGAGTAGGTTTAGAGGAACTCCACCAGCATCCTGTTGTGGGCCGCAAACCATTGCCTGATGATGTTGGAGCGATGGAAACTGACATTGTCCCAAACTAACATGTACTTTGGCAGGTCATCTCCAATCTGCCTGCTCTTTGGTTCAGGGATGAGATCCCTGTAGAGAGTGTTAAAAGACTGTTTAGGTGTGAAAAGGGGCCGTCTGCAACCCAGTGAAGTTGTCTTGCAGTCCTATAGGGAAAGAATATAGTAATGCGAAACACTAAATTGAGTAAAATAAAATGCCACTGTTTACTTGAAGTAAACTTACTGTATATTGTAAAACTAGTGCTTAAATGTCGTGGGGGATTATACTTTTCAACAGAGACCCATTATAATGCATTTTGATCAACATGACATAAGCAATTAATAATGTAGGAATCTGCACAGAATTGTGTCATAATCATTTGCATGGATATACCAAAGCATTTGCAACTTGTTCAAAGAAATTAGAAAATGCTTGTTTGATGTGCACAAGTGACACAAGGATGTAAGGCTTGAACAAGAAGTTTTGAGAATTTCAAATCAGATCTGAGAAATGTACCAAATTGACTTAGAAAAAACTGTATTTAAAGTGGGTGGGGGTACTTTTGGGGCAGTTTTGTTTCACCCAAGTGTCCCATTTCCACCCCTCTCAAACTGATGCATGGATGCATATAGCCAGAAACAATTCGTTTGATGCATGCAAAGAAGCAACACTGTGTGTCTCAAGAAGCATTTATTCATGATTACGTAGACATGCTAAAATTTCAAGGCCACACACTGCACATTACACATTACACATGATATTACACATTTCATAAAATTTAAATTTAGTCATTTAGCAGACGCTTTTTTCCAAAGCGATTTACAGACGAGGAAACATTGGAAGCAATTATAACAATATAGGCAACAAAATGCATAAGTTAATTAAATCCAGTCCATTAAAGCCTAGCACAGTATAAAAAGCTAAGAATAGTGAGGTAAGTACAAAAAAATTTTTTTAAGAAGACAGAAAAGAATTAGAGGTTAAAATCAGTCATCTACATTTTGACGGAAGATATACGTTTTCACACACTACACCGGCCTGTAGTGTTCTAGCAGTGTAAGGTTGAGAGTGGGTTTCTTCAGTAGCGGTTTGATGCAGGCCTCTTTGAACGCAGTGGGAAATGTCCCAGTGGTGAGCAAAGAGTTGATGATGTGGGTCAGACCAGGCACAACTGCTGGAGAGATAACAAGGAGGAGATGGGTAGAGATGGGATCCAGTGGGCAGGTGGTAGGGTGGTTGGAACCAATGACCTTGGAAACATCATCTTCAGACAGAGTAGAAAAGGCGGGTGATGGTGGTGTAGAAAATTGGCTGTTGATGGCGGTAGTTTTCTTTACGAAGAACGATGCAAAATCATCAGCCGTTAACTCCGATGAAGGTGCGGGAGCAGGCGGACAGAGGAGAGCAGAGAAGGTTTTTAAGAGTGTGCGAGAGTCAGGAGAGTTGCTGATCTTCGAGTGGTTATAATCAGTTTTTGCAGAGGTGACGTCAACGGAGAAAGTAGAGAGGAGAGACTGGTTGAGAGAGAGTTCAGTAGGGTCTTTTGACTTGTGCCATTTTCTCTCAGCTGACCGGAGGCTGGCGCGATGCTCACGTGATACATCCGATAACCAGGGGGCAGACAGGGATGCACGGGCTGGTCCAGATGTAAGAGGGCATAGGTTGTCCAAGTAGGATGTAAGCGTGGAACACAGAGTATCTGTGGCACTGTTGGTATTCAAAAGACAGAGCTCCTCAGAGGGGGGGAGTGCAGACAAGACAGCAGAGGAAAAGCAGGAGGGAGGGACCGTAGGTAGCGCCGGAAAGTGACCAGCGGTAAGACATCTGCGTTGTCTGGAGCGGTGAGGTCGGGGGTGACAAAGACGTGATCAGACGTGTGCAGCGGAGTGACCTGAGAGTGATGAATGGAGCATTTCTCGAATCATCCTTGACATTTGCAAAACAGTAAGTGCATTTCTGGTTTTGATTGTTTGATTGCAAGAGACGGCACATGATTCACGTTAACGCTTTTACTGTTTGTACAATAATTTATTGACAGACAGTGTCATTGCGATGCAGACAGGAAAAGACAGCACTGCATAGCACAAACAAATGTAGAAATCTGAACATAAGACAATCTCCTTAGGGAAAACTGTACATGCAGTGCAGTGGAATTACAGTGCAGTCTTCCTACACCTCCTGACGTTCCCTATATTTTGGGCAACGGATTCTCATCCACATCAAAACAAATATCTTCTCTTGCGATACAGCGTGAAAATCATCTTTCAGAGCGTCTAATCCAGCCTCTGCAGGCATCAGCTGTGATGTCATCACACGTTACATCCATGGCAGCCAGAAGGGTCATCTGTGTATGCTGCTGGCGATCATATACTTTTAATCTTCATGCTGAGAAAAATTCCTCAACGGGGTTGAGTAGGGTGAGAGGAACTCGACCAGCATCCTGTTGTGGGCCGCAAACCATTGCCTGATGATGTTGGAGCGAAGGAAACTGACATTGTCCCAAACTAACATGTACTTTGGCAGGTCATCTCCAATCTGCCCCCTCTCTTGTTCAGGGATGAGATCCCTGTAGAGAGTGTCAAAAGACTGTTTAGGTGTGAAAAGGGGCCGTCTGCAACCCAGTGAAGTTGTCTTGCAGTCCTATGTGGAAAGAATATAGTAATGCGAAACAATAAATTGAGTAAAATAAAATGCCACTGTTTACTTGAAGTATACTTACTGTATATTGTAAAACTAGTGCTTAAATGTCGTGTTGGATTATACTATTCAACAGAGACCCATTATAATGCATTTTGATCAACATGACATAAGCAATTGATAATGTAGGAATCTGCACAGAATTGTGTCATAATCATTTGCATGGATATACCAAAGCATTTGCAACTTGTTCAAAGAAATGAGAAAATGCTTGTTTGATGTGCACAAGTGACACAAGGATGTAAGGCTTGAACAAGAAGTTTTGAGAATTTCAAATCAGATCTGAGAAATGTACCAAATTGACTTAGAAAAAACTGTATTTAAAGTGGGTGGGGGTACTTTTGGGGCAGTTTTGTTTCACCCAAGTGTCCCATTTCCACCCCTCTCAAACTGATGCATGGATGCATATAGCCAGAAACAATTCGTTTGATGCATGCAAAGAAGCAACACTGTGTGTCTCAAGAAGCATTTATTCATGATTACGTAGACATGCTAAAATTTCAAGGCCACACACTGCACATTACACATTACACATGATATTACACATTTCATAAAATTTAAATTTAGTCATTTAGCAGACGCTTTTTTCCAAAGCGACTTACAGACGAGGAAACATTGGAAGCAATTATAACAATATAGGCAACAAAATGCATAAGTTAATTAAATCCAGTCCATTAAAGCCTAGCACAGTATAAAAAGCTAAGAATAGTGAGGTAAGTACAAAAAATTTTTTTTAAGAAGACAGAAAAGAATTAGAGGTTAAAATCAGTCATCTACATTTTGACGGAAGATATGCGTTTTCACACACTACACCGGCCTGTAGTGTTCTAGCAGTGTAAGGTTGAGAGTGGGTTTCTTCAGTAGCGGTTTGATGCAGGCCTCTTTGAACGCAGTGGGAAATGTCCCAGTGGTGAGCAAAGAGTTGATGATGTGGGTCAGACCAGGCACAACTGCTGGAGAGATAACAAGGAGGAGATGGGTAGAGATGGGATCCAGTGGGCAGGTGGTAGGGTGGTTGGAACCAATGACCTTGGAAACATCATCTTCAGACAGAGTAGAAAAGGCGGGTGATGGTGGTGTAGAAAATTGGCTGTTGATGGCGGTAGTTTTCTTTACGAAGAACGATGCAAAATCATCAGCCGTTAACTCCGATGAAGGTGCGGGAGCAGGCGGACAGAGGAGAGCAGAGAAGGTTTTTAAGAGTGTGCGAGAGTCAGGAGAGTTGCTGATCTTCGAGTGGTTATAATCAGTTTTTGCAGAGGTGACGTCAACGGAGAAAGTAGAGAGGAGAGACTGGTTGAGAGAGAGGTCAGTATGGTCTTTTGACTTGTGCCATTTTCTCTCAGCTGACCGGAGGCTGGCGCGATGCTCACGTGGTACATCCGATAACCGGGGGGCAGACAGGGATGCACGGGCTGGTCCAGATGTAAGAGGGCATAGGTTATCCAAGCAGGATGTAAGCGTGGAACACAGAATGTCTGTGGCACTGTTGGTATTCAAAAGAGAGAGCTCCTCAGAGGGGGGGAGTGCAGACAAGACAGCAGAGGAAAAGCAGGAGGGAGGGACCGTAGCCAGCGCCGGAAAGTGACCAGCGGTAAGACATCTGCGTTGTCTGGAGCGGTGAGGTCGGGGGTGACAAAGAAGTGATCAGACGTGTGCAGCGGAGTGACCTGAGAGT
Organism: Barbatula barbatula; assembly: GCF_947034865.1. Taxonomy (NCBI): domain Eukaryota; kingdom Metazoa; phylum Chordata; class Actinopteri; order Cypriniformes; family Nemacheilidae; genus Barbatula; species Barbatula barbatula. The sequence continues at coordinate 13,394,234 of NC_136778.1, forward strand.
GATGAATGGAGCATTTCTCGAATCATCCTTGACATTTGCAAAACAGTAAGTGCATTTCTGGTTTTGATTGTTTGATTGCAAGAGACGGCACATGATTCACGTTAACGCTTTTACTGTTTGTACAATAATTTATTGACAGACAGTGTCATTGCGATGCAGACAGGAAAAGACAGCACTGCATAGCACAAACAAATGTAGAAATCTGAACATAAGACAATCTCCTTAGGGAAAACTGTACATGCAGTGCAGTGGAATTACAGTGCAGTCTTCCTACACCTCCTGACATTCCCTATATTTTGGCCAACGGATTCTCATCAACATCACAACAAATATCTTCTCTTGCGATACAGCGTGAAAATCATCTTTCAGAGTGTCTAATCCAGCCTCTGCAGGCACCAGCTGTGTTGTCATCACACGTTACATCCATGGCAGCCAGAAGGGTCATCTGTGTATGCTGCTGGCGATCATATACTTTTAATCTTCATGCTGAGAAAAATTCCTCAACGGGGTTGAATAGGGTGAGAGGAACTCCACCAGCATCCTGTTGTGGGCCGCAAACCATTGCCTGATGATGTTGGAGCGATGGAAACTGACATTGTCCCAAACTAACATGTACTTTGGCAGGTCATCTCCAATCTGCCCCCTCTCTTGTTCAGGGATGAGATCCCTGTAGAGAGTGTCAAAAAAATGTTTAGGTGTGAAAAGGGGCCGTCTGCAACCCAGTGAAGTTGTCTTGCAGTCCTATGTGGAAAGAATATAGTATAGCAAAACACTAAATTGAGTAAAATAAAATGCCACTGTTTACTTGAAGTATACTTACTGTATATTGTAAAACTAGTGCTTAAATGTCGTGGGGGATTATACTATTCAACAGAGACCCATTATAATGCATTTTGATCAACATGACATAAGCAATTGATAATGTAGGAATCTGCACAGAATTGTGTCATAATCATTTGCATGGATATACCAAAGCATTTGCAACTTGTTCAAAGAAATGAGAAAATGCTTGTTTGATGTGCACAAGTGACACAAGGATGTAAGGATTGAACAAGAAGTTTTGAGAATTTCAAATCGGATCTGAGAAATGTACCAAATTGACTTAGAAAAAACTGTATTTAAAGTGGGTGGGGGTACTTTTGGGGCAGTTTTGTTTCACCCAAGTGTCCCATTTCCACCCCTCTCAAACTGATGCATGGATGCATAAAGCCAGAAACAATTCGTTTGATGCATGCAAAGAAGCAACACTGTGTGTCTCAAGAAGCATTTATTCATGATTACGTAGACATGCTAAAATTTCAAGGCCACACACTACACATTACACATTACACATGACATTATACATTTCATAAAATTTACATTTAGTCATTTAGCAGACGCTTTTTTCCAAAGCGACTTACAGACAAGGAAACATTGGAAGCAATTATAACAATATAGGCAACAAAATGCATGAGTTAATTAAATCCAGTCCATTAAAGCCTAGCACAGTATACAAAGCTAAGAATAGTGAGGTAAGTAAAACAATTTTTTTTAAGAAGACAGAAAAGAATTAGAGGTTAAAATCAGTCATCTACATTTTGACGGAAGATATGCGTTTTCACACACTACACCGGCCTGTAGTGTTCTAGCAGTGTAAGGTTGAGAGTGGGTTTCTTCAGTAGCGGTGTGATGCAGGCCTCTTTGAACGCAGTGGGAAATGTCCCAGTGTTGAGCAAAGAGTTGATGATGTGGGTCAGACCAGGCACAACTGCTGGAGAGATAACATGGAGGAGATGGGTGGAGATGGGATCCAGTGGGCAGGTGGTAGGGTGGTTGGAACCAATGACCTTGGAAACATAATCTTCAGACAGAGGAGAAAAGGCGGGTGATGGTGGTGTAGACAATTGGCTGTTGATGCCGGTAGTTTTCTTTACGAAGAACGATGCAAAATCATCAGCCGTTAACTCCGATGAAGTTGTTGGAGCAGGCGGACAAAGAAGAGCAGAGAAGGTTTTTTAGAGTGTGCGAGAGACAGGAGAGTTGCTGATCTTCGAGTGGTTATAATCAGTTTTTGCAGAGGTGACATCAACGGAGAAAGTAGAGAGGAGAGACTGGTTGAGAGAGAGGTCAGTATGGTCTTTTGACTTGTGCCATTTTCTCTCAGCTGACCGGAGGCTGGCGCGATGCTCACGTGGTACATCCGATAACCAGGGGGCAGACAGGGATGCACGGGCTGGTCCAGATGTAAGAGGGCATAGGTTGTCCAAGCAGGATGTAAGCGTGGAACACAGAGTGTCTGTGGCACTGTTGGTATTCAAAAGAGAGAGCTCCTCAGAGGGGGGGAGTGCAGACAAGACAGCAAAGGAAAAGCAGGAGGGAGGGACCGTAGGTAGCACCGGAAAGTGACCAGCGGTAAGACATCTGCGTTGTCTGGAGCGGTGAGGTTGGGGGTGACAAAGAAGTGATCAGACGTGTGCAGCGGAGTGACCTGAGAGTGATGAGTGGAGCATTTCTCGAGTCATCCTTGACATTTGCAAAACAGTAAGTGCATTTCTGGTTTTGATTGTTTGATTGCAAGAGACGGCACATGATTCACGTTAACGCTTTTACTGTTTGTACAATAATTTATTGACAGACAGTGTCATTGCGATGCAGACAGGAAAAGACAGCACTGCATAGCACAAACAAATGTAGAAATCTGAACATAAGACAATCTCCTTAGGGAAAACTGTACATGCAGTGCAGTGGAATTACAGTGCAGTCTTCCTACACCTCCTGACGTTCCCTATATTTTGGGCAACGGATTCTCATCCACATCACAACAAATATCTTCTCTTGCGATACAGCGTGAAAATCATTTTTCAGAGTGTCTAATCTAGCCTCTGCAGGCATCAGCTGTGATGTCATCACACGTTACATCCATTGCAGCCAGAAGGATCATCTGTGTATGCTGCTGGCGATCATATACTTTTAATCTTCATGCTGAGAAAAATTCCTCAACGGGGTTGAGTAGGGTGAGAGGAACTCCACCAGCATCCTGTTGTGGGCCGCAAACCATTGCCTGATGATGTTGGAGCGATGGAAACTGACATTGTCCCAAACTAACATGTACTTTGGCAGGTCATCTCCAATCTGCCCCTCTCTTGTTCAGGGATGAGATCCCTGTAGAGATTGTCAAAAGACTGTTTAGGTGTGAAAAGGGGCTGTTGCAACCCAGTGAAGTTGTCTTGCAGTCCTATGTGGAAAGAATATAGTTATGAGAAACACTAAATTGAGTAAAATAAAATGCCACTGTTTACTTGAAGTATACTTACTGTATATTGTAAAACTAGTGCTTAAATGTCGTGGGGGGTTATAGTATTCAACAGAGACCCATTATAATGCATTTTGATCAACATGACATAAGCAATTGATAATGTAGGAATCTGCACAGAATTGTGTCATAATCATTTGCATGGATATACCAAAGCATTTGCAACTTGTTCAAAGATATGAGAAAATGCTTGTTTGATGTGCACAAGTGACACAAGGATGTAAGGATTGAACAAGAAGTTTTGAGAATTTCAAATAGGATCTGAGAAATGTACCAAATTGACTTAGAAAAAACTGTATTTAAAGTGGGTGGGGGTACTTTTGGGGCAGTTTTGTTTCACCCAAGTGTCCCATTTCCACCCCTCTCAAACTGATGAATGGATGCATATAGCCAGAAACATTTCGTTTAATGCATGCAAAGAAACAACACTGTGTGTCTCAAGAAGCATTTATTCATGATTACGTAGACATGCTAAAATTTCAAGGCCACACACTACACATTACACATTACACATGACATTACACATTTCATAAAATTTACATTTAGTCATTTAGCAGATGCTTTTTTCCAAAGCGACTTACAGACGAGGAAACATTGGAAGCAATTATAACAATATAGGCAACAAAATGCATAAGTTAATTAAATCCAGTCCATTAAAGCCTAGCACAGTATACAAAGCTAAGAATAGTGAGGTAAGTAAAAACATTTTTTTAAGAAGACAGAAAAGAATTAGAGGTTAAAATCAGTCATCTACATTTTGACGGAAGATATGCGTTTTCACACACTACACCAGCCTGTAGTGTTCTAGCAGTGTAAGGTTGAGAGTGGGTTTCTTCAGTAGCGGTGTGATGCAGGCCTCTTTGAACGCAGTGGGAAATGTCCCAGTGGTGAGCAAAGAGTTGATGATGTGGGTCAGACCAGGCACAACTGCTGGAGAGATAACATGGAGGAGATGGGTGGAGATGGGATCCAGTGGGCAGGTGGTAGGGTGGTTGGAACCAATGACCTTGGAAACATCATCTTCAGACAGAGGAGAAAAGGCGGGTGATGGTGGTGTAGAAAATTGGCTGTTGATGGCGGTAGTTTTCTTTACGAAGAACGATGCAAAATCATCAGCCGTTAACTCCGATGAAGGTGTGGGAGCAGGCGGACAGAGGAGAGCAGAGAAGGTTTTTAAGAGTGTGCGAGAGTCAGGAGAGTTGCTGATCTTCGAGTGGTTATAATCAGTTTTTGCAGAGGTGACGTCAACGGAGAAAGTAGAGAGGAGAGACTGGTTGAGAGAGAGGTCAGTAGGGTCTTTTGACTTGTGCCATTTTCTCTCAGCTGACCGGAGGCTGGCGCGATGCTCACGTGGTACATCCGATAACCAGGGGGCAGACAGGGATGCACGGGCTGGTCCAGATGTAAGAGGGCATAGGTTGTCCAAGCAGGATGTAAGCGTGGAACACAGAGTGTCTGTGGCACTGTTGGTATTCAAAAGAGAGAGCTCCTCAGAGGGGGAGAGTGCAGACAAGACAGCAGAGGAAAAGCAGGAGGGAGGGACCGTAGGTAGCGCCGGAAAGTGACCAGCGGTAAGACATCTGCGTTGTCTGGAGCGGTTAGGTCGGGGGTGACAAAGAAGTGATCAGACGTGTGCAGCGGAGTGACCTGAGAGTGATGAGTGGAGCATTTCTCGAATCATCCTTGACATTTGCAAAACAGTAAGTGCATTTCTGGTTTTGATTGTTTGATTGCGAGAGACGGCACATGATTCACGTTAACGCTTTTACTGTTTGTACAATAATTTATTGACAGACAGTGTCATTGCGATGCAGACAGGAAAATACACCACTGCATAGCACAAACAAATGTAGAAATCTGAACATATGACAATCTCCTTAGGGAAAACTGTACATGCGGTGCAGTGGAATTACAGTGCAGTCTTCCTACACCTCCTGACGTTCCCTATATTTTGGGCAACGGATTCTCATCCACATCACAATAAATATCTTCTCTTGCGATACAGCGTGAAAATCATCTTTCAGAGTGTCTAATCCAGCCTCTGCAGGCATCAGCTGTGATGACATCACACGTTACATCCATGGCAGCCAGAAGGGTCATCTGTGTATGCTGCTGGCGATCATATACTTTTAATCTTCATGCTGAGAAAAATTCCTCAACGGGGTTGAGTAGGGTGAAAGGAACTCCACCAGCATCCTGTTGTGGGCCACAAACCATTGCCTGATGATGTTGGAGCGATGGAAACTGACATTGTCCCAAACTAACATGTACTTTGGCAGGTCATCTACAATCTGCCCCCTCTCTTGTTCAGGGATGAGATCCCTGTAGAGAGTCTCAAAAGACTGTTTAGGTGTGAAAAGGGGCCGTCTGCAACCCAGTGAAGTTGTCTTGCAGTCCTATGTGGAAAGAATATAGTAATGCAAAACACTAAATTGAGTAAAATAAAATGCCACTGTTTACTTGAAGTATACTTACTGTATATTGTTAAACTAGTGCTTAAATGTCGTGGGAGATTATACTATTCAACAGAGACCCATTATAATGCATTTTGATCAACATGACATAAGCAATTGATAATGTAGGAATCGGCACAGAATTGTGTCATAATCATTTGCATGGATATACCAAAGCATTTGCAACTTGTTCAAAGAAATGAGAAAATGCTTGTTTGATGTGCAAAAGTGACACAAGTATGTAAGGATTGAACAAGAAGTTTTGAGAATTTCAAATCGGATCTGAGAAATGTACCAAATTGAATTAGAAAAAACTGTATTTAAAGTGGGTGGGGGTACTTTTGGGGCAGTTTTGTTTCACCCAAGTGTCCCATTTCCACCCCTCTCAAACTGATGCATCGATGCATATAGCCTGAAACAATTCGTTTGATGCATGCAAAGAAGCAACACTGTGTGTCTCAAGAAGCATTTATTCATGATTGTGTAGACATGCTAAAATTTCAAGGCCACAAACTACATATTACAAATTACACATGACATTATACATTTCATAAAATTTATATTTAGTCATTTAGCAGACGCTTTTTTCCAAAGCGACTTACAGACGAGGAAACATTGGAATTAATTATAACAATATAGGCAGCAAAATGCATAAGTTAATTAAATCCAGTCCATTAAAGCTTAGCACAGTATACAAAGCTAAGAATAGTGAGGTAAATAATTATTTTTTTTTAAGAAGACAGAAAAGAATTAGAGGTTAAAATCAGTCATCTACATTTTGACGGAAGATATGCGTTTTCACACACTACACCGGCCTGTAGTGTTCTAGCAGTGTAAGGTTGAGAGTGGGTTTCTTCAGTAGCGGTTTGATGCAGGCCTCTTTGAACGCAGTGGGAAATGTCCCAGTGGTGAGCAAAGAGTTGATGATGTGGGTCAGACCAGGCACAACTGCTGCTGGAGAGATAACATGGAGGTGATGGGTGGAGATGGGATCCAGTGGGCAGGTGGTAGGGTGGTTGGAACCAATGACCTTGGAAACATCATATTCAGACAGAGTAGAAAAGGTGGGTGATGGTGGTGTAGAAAATTGGCTGTTGATGGCGGTAGTTTTCTTTACGAAGAACGATGCAAAATCATCAGCCGTTAACTCTGATGAAGGTGTGGGAGCAGGCGGACAGAGGAGAGCAGAGAAGGTTTTTAAGAGTGTGAGAGAGTAAGGAGAGTTGCTGATCTTCGAGTGGTTATAATCAGTTTTTGCAGAGGTGACGTCAACGGAGAAAGTAGAGAGGAGAGACTGGTTGAGAGAGAGGTCAGTATGGTCTTTTGACTTGTGCCATTTTCTCTCAGCTGACCGGAGGCTGGCGCGATGCTCACGTGGTACATCCGATAACCAGGGGGCAGACAGGGATGCACGGGCTGGTCCAGATGTAAGAGGGCATAGGTTGTCCAAGCAGGATGTAAGCGTGGAACACAGAGTGTCTGTGGCACTGTTGGTATTCAAAAGAGAGAGCTCCTCAGAGGGGGGGAGTGCAGACAAGACAGCAGAGGAAAAGCAGGAGGGAGGGACCGTAGGTAGCGCCGGAAAGTGACCAGCCGTAAGACATCTGCGTTGTCTGGAGCGGTGAGGTCGGGGGTGACAAAGAAGTGATCAGACGTGTGCAGCGGAGTGACCTGAGAGTGATGAGTGGAGCATTTCTCGAATCATCCTTGACATTTTCAAAACAGTAAGTGCATTTCTGGTTTTGATTGTTTGATTGCAAGAGACGGCACATGATTCACGTTAACGCTTTTACTGTTTGTACAATAATTTCTTGACAGACAGTGTCATTGCGATGCAGACAGGAAAAGACAGCACTGCATAGCACAAACAAATGTAGAAATCTGAACATAAGACAATCTCCTTAGGGAAAACTGTACATGCAGTGCAGTGGAATTACAGTGCAGTCTTCCTACACCTCCTGACGTTCCCTATATTTTGGGCAACGGATTCTCATCCACATCACAACAAATATCTTCTCTTGCGATACAGCGTGAAAATCATTTTTCAGAGTGTCTAATCCAGCCTCTGCAGGCATCAGCTGTGATGTCATCACACGTTACATCCATTGCAGCCAGAAGGATCATCTGTGTATGCTGCTGGCGATCATATACTTTTAATCTTCATGCTGAGAAAAATTCCTCAACGGGGTTGAGTAGGGTGAGAGGAACTCCACCAGCATCCTGTTGTGGGCCGCAAACCATTGCCTGATGATGTTGGAGCGATGGAAACTGACATTGTCCCAAACTAACATGTACTTTGGCAGGTCATCTCCAATCTGCCCCCTCTCTTGTTCAGGGATGAGATCCCTGTAGAGAGTGTCAAAAGACTGTTTAGGTGTGAAAAGGGGCCGTCTGCAACCCAGTGAAGTTGTCTTGCAGTCCTATGTGGAAAGAATATAGTAATGCGAAACACTAAATGGAGTAAAATAAAATGCCACTGTTTACTTGAAGTATACTTACTGTATATTGTAAAACAAGTGCTTAAATGTCGTGGGGGGTTATACTATTCAACAGAGACCCATTATAATGCATTTTGATCAACATGACATAAGCAATTGATAATGTAGGAATCTGCACAGAATTGTGTCATAATCATTTGCATGGATATACCAAAGCATTTGCAACTTGTTCAAAGAAATGAGAAAATGCTTGTTTGATGTGCACAAGTGACACAAGGATGTAAGGATTGAACAAGAAGTTTTGAGAATTTCAAATCGGATCTGAGAAATGTACCAAATTGACTTAGAAAAAACTGTATTTAAAGTGGGTGGGGGTACTTTTGGGGCAGTTTTGTTTCACCCAAGTGTCCCATTTCCACCCCTCTCAAACTGATGCATGGATGCATATAGCCAGAAACAATTCGTTTGATGCATGCAAAGAAGCAACACTGTGTGTCTCAAGAAGCATTTATTCCTGATTACGTAGACATGCTAAAATTTCAAGGCCACACACTACACATTACACATGACATTACACATTTCATAAAATTTACATTTAGTCATTTAGCAGACGCTTTTTTCCAAAGCGACTTACAGACAAGGAAACATTGGAAGCAATTATAACAATATAGGCAACAAAATGTATGAGTTAATTAAATCCAGTCCATTAAAGCCTAGCACAGTATACAAAGCTAAGAATAGTGAGGTAAGTAAAAAAAATTTTTTTAAGAAGACAGAAAAGAATTAGAGGTTAAAATCAGTCATCTACATTTTGACGGAAGATATGCGTTTTCACACACTACACCGGCCTGTAGTGTTCTAGCAGTGTAAGGTTGAGAGTGGGTTTCTTCAGTAGCGGTGTGATGCAGGCCTCTTTGAACGCAGTGGGAAATGTCCCAGTGTTGAGCAAAGAGTTGATGATGTGGGTCAGACCAGGCACAACTGCTGGAGAGATAACATGGAGGAGATGGGTGGAGATGGGATCCAGTGGGCAGGTGGTAGGGTGGTTGGAACCAATGACCTTGGAAACATAATCTTCAGACAGAGGAGAAAAGGCGGGTGATGGTGGTGTAGAAAATTGGCTGTTGATGCCGGAAGTTTTCTTTACGAAGAACGATGCAAAATCATCAGCCGTTAACTCCGATGAAGTTGTTGGAGCAGGCGGACAAAGAAGAGCAGAGAAGGTTTTTAGGAGTGTGCGAGAGACAGGAGAGTTGCTGATCTTCGAGTGGTTATAATCAGTTTTTGCAGAGGTGACATCAACGGAGAAAGTAGAGAGGAGAGACTGGTTGAGAGAGAGGTCAGTATGGTCTTTTGACTTGTGCCATTTTCTCTCAGCTGACCGGAGGCTGGCGCGATGCTCACGTGGTACATCCGATAACCAGGGGGCAGACAGGGATGCACGGGCTGGTCCAGATGTAAGAGGGCATAGGTTGTCCAAGCAGGATGTAAGCGTGGAACACAGAGTGTCTGTGGCACTGTTGGTATTCAAAAGAGAGAGCTCCTCAGAGGGGGGGAGTGCAGACAAGACAGCAGAGGAAAAGCAGGAGGGAGGGACCGTAGGTAGCACCGGAAAGTGACCAGCGGTAAGACATCTGCGTTGTCTGGAGCGGTGAGGTTGGGGGTGACAAAGAAGTGATCAGACGTGTGCAGCGGAGTGACCTGAGAGTGATGAGTGGAGCATTTCTCGAATCATCCTTGACATTTGCAAAACAGTAAGTGCATTTCTGGTTTTGATTGTTTGATTGCAAGAGACGGCACATGATTCACGTTAACGCTTTTACTGTTTGTACAATAATTTATTGACAGACAATGTCATTGCGATGCAGACAGGAAAAGACAGCACTGCATAGCACAAACAAATGTAGAAATCTGAACATAAGACAATCTCCTTAGGGAAAACTGTACATGCAGTGCAGTGGAATTACAGTGCAGTCTTCCTACACCTCCTGACGTTCCCTATATTTTGGGCAACGGATTCTCATCCACATCACAACAAATATCTTCTCTTGCGATACAGCGTGAAAATCATTTTTCAGAGTGTCTAATCCAGCCTCTGCAGGCATCAGCTGTGATGTCATCACACGTTACATCCATTGCAGCCAGAAGGATCATCTGTGTATGCTGCTGGCGATCATATACTTTTAATCTTCATGCTGAGAAAAATTCCTCAACGGGGTTGAGTAGGGTGAGAGGAACTCCACCAGCATCCTGTTGTGGGCCGCAAACCATTGCCTGATCATGTTGGAGCGATGGAAACTGACATTGTCCCAAACTAACATGTACTTTGGCAGGTCATCTCCAATCTGCCCCCTCTCTTGTTCAGGGATGAGATCCCTGTAGAGAGTGTCAAAAGACTGTTTAGGTGTGAAAAGGGGCCGTCTGCAACCCAGTGAAGTTGTCTTGCAGTCCTATGTGGAAAGAATATAGTAATGCGAAACACTAAATGGAGTAAAATAAAATGCCACTGTTTACTTGAAGTATACTTACTGTATATTGTAAAACAAGTGCTTAAATGTCGTGGGGGGTTATACTATTCAACAGAGACCCATTATAATGCATTTTGATCAACATGACATAAGCAATTGATAATGTAGGAATCTGCACAGAATTGTGTCATAATCATTTGCATGGATATACCAAAGCATTTGCAACTTGTTCAAAGAAATGAGAAAATGCTTGTTTGATGTGCACAAGTGACACAAGGATGTAAGGATTGAACAAGAAGTTTTGAGAATTTCAAATCGGATCTGAGAAATGTACCAAATTGACTTAGAAAAAACTGTATTTAAAGTGGGTGGGGGTACTTTTGGGGCAGTTTTGTTTCACCCAAGTGTCCCATTTCCACCCCTCTCAAACTGATGCATGAAAGCATGTAGCCAGAAACAATTCGTTTGATGCATGCAAAGAAGCAACACTGTGTGTCTCAAGAAGCATTTATTCATGATTACGTAGACATGCTTAAATTTCAAGGCCACACACTACACATTACACATGACATTACACATTTCATAAAATTTACAATTAGTCATTTAGCAGACGCTTTTTTCCAAAACGACTTACAGACGAGGAAACATTGGAAGCAATTATAACAATATAGGCAGCAAAATGCATAAGTTAATTAAATCCAGTCCATTAAAGCTTAGCACAGTATACAAAGCTAAGAATAGTGAGGTAAATAATTTTTTTTTTTTAAGAAGACAGAAAAGAATTAGAGGTTAAAATCAGTCATCTACATGTTGACGGAAGATATGCGTTTTCACACACTACACCGGCCTGTAGTGTTCTAGCAGTGTGAGGTTGAGAGTGGGTTTCTTCAGTAGCGGTGTGATGCAGGCCTCTTTGAACGCAGTGGGAAATGTCCCAGTGGTGAGCAAAGAGTTGATGATGTGGGTCAGACCAGGCACAACTGCTGGAGAGATAACACGGAGGAGATGGGTGGAATTGGGATCCAGTGGGCAGGTGGTAGGGTGGTTGGAACCAATGACCTTGGAAACATCATCTTCAGACAGAGGAGAAAAGGCGGGTGATGGTGGTGTAGAAAATTGGCTGTTGATGGCGGTAGTTTTCTTTTCAAAGAACGATGCAAAATCATCAGCCGTTAACTCCGATGAAGTTGTGGGAGCAGGCGGACAAAGGAGAGCAGAGAAGGTTTTTAAGAGTGTGCGAGAGTCAGGAGAGTTGCTGATCTTCGAGTGGTTATAATCAGTTTTTGCAGAGGTGACGTCAACGGAGAAAGTAGAGAGGAGAGACTGGTTGAGAGAGAGGTCAGTTTGGTCTTTTGACTTGTGCCATTTTCTCTCAGCTGACCGGAGGCTGGCGCGATGCTCACGTGGTACATCCGATAACCAGGGGGCAGACAGGGATGCACGGGCTGGTCCAGATGTAAGAGGGCATAGGTTGTCCAAGCAGGATGTAAGCGTGGAACACAGAGTGTCTGTGGCACTGTTGGTATTCAAAAGAGAGAGCTCCTCAGAGGGGGAGAGTGCAGACAAGACAGCAGAGGAAAAGCAGGAGGGAGGCACCGTAGGTAGCGCCGGAAAGTGACCAGCGGTAAGACATCTGCGTTGTCTGGAGCGGTGAGGTCGGGGGTGACAAAGAAGTGTGACCTGAGAGTGATGAGTGGAGCATTTCTCGAATCATCCTTGACATTTGCAAAACAGTAAGTGCATTTCTGGTTTTGATTGTTTGATTGCAAGAGACGGCACATGATTCACGTTAACGCTTTTACTGTTTGTACAATAATTTCTTGACAGACAGTGTCATTGCGATGCAGACAGGAAAAGACAGCACTGCATAGCACAATCAAATGTAGAAATCTGAACATAAGACAATCTCCTTAGGGAAAATTGTACATGCAGTGCAGTGGAATTACAGTGCAGTCTTCCTACACCTCCTGACGTTCCCTATATTTTGGGCAACGGATTCTCATCCACATCACAACAAATATCTTCTCTTGCGATACAGCGTGAAAATCATCTTTCAGAGTGTCTAATCCAGCCTCTGCAGGCATCAGCCTTGATGTCATCACACGTTACATCCATGGCAGCCAGAAGGGTCATCTGTGTATGCTGCTGGCGATCATATACTTTTAATCTTCATGCTGAGAAAAATTCCTCAACGGGGTTGAGTAGGGTGAGAGGAACTCCACCAGCATCCTGTTGTGGGCCGCAAACCATTGCCTGATGATGTTGGAGCGAAGGAAACTTACATTGTCCCAAACTAACATGTACTTTGGCAGGTCATCTCCAATCTGCCCCCTCTCTTGTTCAGGGATGAGATCCCTGTAGAGAGTGTCAAAAGACTGTTTAGGTGTGAAAAGGGGCCGTCTGCAACCCAGTGAAGTTGTCTTGCAGTCCTATGTGGAAAGAATATAGTAATGCGAAACACTAAATTGAGTAAAATAAAATGCCACTGTTTACTTGAAGTATACTTACTGTATACTGTAAAACTAGTGCTTAAATGTCGTGTTGGATTATACTATTCAACAGAGACCCATTATAATGCATTTTGATCAACATGACATAAGCAATTGATAATGTAGGAATCTGCACAGAATTGTGTCATAATCATTTGCATGGAAATACCAAAGCATTTTCAACTTGTTCAAAGAAATGAGAAAATGCTTGTTTGATGTGCACAAGTGACACAAGGATGTAAGGCTTGAACAAGAAGTTTTGAGAATTTCAAATCGGATCTGAGAAATGTACCAAATTGACTTAGAAAAAACTGTATTTAAAGTGGGTGGGGGTACTTTTGGGGCAGTTTTGTTTCACCCAAGTGTCCCATTTCCACCCCTCTCAAACTGATGCATGAAAGCATGTAGCCAGAAACAATTCGTTTGATGCATGCAAAGAAGCAACACTGTTTGTCTCAAGAAGCATTTATTCATGATTACGTAGACATGCTAAAATTTCAAGGCCACACACTGCACATTACACATTACACATGATATTACACATTTTATAAAATTTACATTTAGTCATTTAGCAGACGCTTTTTTCCAAAGCGACTTACAGACGAGGAAACATTGGAAGCAATTATAACAATATAGGCAACAAAATGCATAAGTTAATTAAATCCAGTCCATTAAAGCCTAGCACAGTATAAAAAGCTAAGAATAGTGAGGTAAGTAAAAAAATATTTTTTTAAGAAGACAGAAAAGAATTAGAGGTTAAAATCAGTCATCTACATTTTGACGGAAGATATGCGTTTTCACACACTACACCGGCCTGTAGTGTTCTAGCAGTGTAAGGTTGAGAGTGGGTTTCTTCAGTAGCGGTTTGATGCAGGCCTCTTTGAACGCAGTGGGAAATGTCCCAGTGGTGAGCAAAGAGTTGATGATGTGGGTCAGACCAGGCACAACTGCTGGAGAGATAACATGGAGGAGATGGGTGGAGATGGGATCCAGTGGGCAGGTGGTAGGGTGGTTGGAACCAATGACCTTGGAAACATCATCTTCAGACAGAGTAGAAAAGGCGGGTGATGGTGGTGTAGAAAATTGGCTGTTGATGGCGGTAGTTTTCTATACGAAGAACGATGCAAAATCATCAGCCGTTAACTCCGATGAAGGTGTGGGAGCAGGCGTACAGAGGAGAGCAGAGAAGGTTTTAAAGAGTGTGCGAGACTCAGGAGAGTTGCTGATCTTCGAGTGGTTATAATCAGTTTTTGCAGAGGTGACGTCAACGGAGAAAGTAGAGAGGAGAGACTGGTTGAGAGAGAGGTCAGTATGGTCTTTTGACTTGTGCCATTTTCTCTCAGCTGACCGGAGGCTGGCGCGATGCTCATGTGGTACATCCGATAACCAGGGGGCAGACAGGGATGCACGGGCTGGTCCAGATGTAAGAGGGCACAGGTTGTCCAAGCAGGATGTAAGCGTGGAACACAGAGTGTCTGTGGCACTGTTGGTATTCAAAAGAGAGAGCTCCTCAGAGAGGGGGGAGTGCAGACAAGACAGCAGAGGAAAAGCAGAAGGGAGGGACCGTAGGTAGCGCCGGAAAGTGACCAGCGGTAAGACATCTGCGTTGTCTGGAGCGGTGAGGTTGGGGGTGACAAAGAAGTGATCAGACGTCTGCAGCGGAGTGACCTGAGAGTGATGAGTGGAGCATTTCTCGAATCATCCTTGACATTTGCAAAACAGTAAGTGCATTTCTGGTTTTGATTTTTTGATTGCAAGAGACGGCACATGATTCTCGTTAACGCTTTTACTGTTTGTACAGTAATTTATTGACAGACAGTGTCATTGCGATGCAGACAGGAAAAGACAGCACTGCATAGCACAAACAAATGTAGCAATCTGAACGTAAGACAATCTCCTTAGGGAAAACTGTACATGCAGTGCCGTGGAATTACAGTGCAGTCTTCCTACACCTCCTGACGTTCCCTATATTTTGGGCAACGGATTCTCATCCACATCACAACAAAAATCTTCTCTTGCGATACAGCGCGAAAATCATCTTTCAGAGTGTCTAATCCAGCCTCTGCAGGCATCAGCTGTGATGTCATCACACGTTACATCCATTGCAGCCAGAAGGGTCATCTGTGTATGCTGCTGGCGATCATATACTTTTAATCTTCATGCTGAGAAAAATTCCTCAACGGGGTTGAGTAGGGTGAGAGGAACTCCACCAGCATCCTGTTGTGGGCCGCAAACCATTGCCTGATGATGTTGGAGCGATGGAAACTGACATTGTCCCAAACTAACATGTACTTTGGCAGGTCATCTCCAATCTGCCCCCTCTCTTGTTCAGGGATGAGATCCCTGTAGAGAGTGTCAAAAGACTGTTTAGGTGTGAAAAGGGGCCGTCTGCAACCCAGTGAAGTTGTCTTGCAGTCCTATGTGGAAAGAATATAGTAATGCGAAACACTAAATTGAGTAAAATAAAATGCCACTGTTTACTTGAAGTATACTTACTCTATATTGTAAAACTAGTGCTTAAATGTCGTGGGGGGTTATACTATTGAACAGAGACCCATTATAATGCATTTTGATCAACATGACATAAGCAATTGATAATGTAGGAATCTGCACAGAATTGTGTCATAATCATTTGCATGGATATACCAAAGCATTTGCAACTTGTTCAAAGAAATGAGAAAATGCTTGTTTGATTTGCACAAGTGATACAAGGATGTAAGGATTGAACAAGAAGTTTTGAGAATTTCAAATCGGATCTGAGAAATGTACCAAATTGACTTAGAAAAAACTGTATTTAAAGTGGGTGGGGGTACATTTGGGGCAGTTTTGTTTCACCCAAGTGTCCCATTTCCACCCCTCTCAAACTGATGCATGGATGCATATAGCCAGAAACAATTCGTTTGATGCATGCAAAGAAGCAACACTGTGTGTCTCAAGAAGCATTTATTCATGATTACGTAGACATGCTAAAATTTCAAGGCCACACACTACACATTACACATTACACATGACATTACACATTTCATAAAATTTACATTTAGTCATTTAGCAGATGCTTTTTTCCAAAGCGACTTACAGACGAGGAAACATTGGAAGCAATTATAACAATATAGGCAACAAAATGCATAAGTTAATTAAATCCTGTCCATTAAAGCCTAGCACAGTATACAAAGCTAAGAATAGTGAGGTAAGTAAAAAAAAAATTTTTAAGAAGACAGAAAAGAATTAGAGGTTAAAATCAGTCATCTACATTTTGACGGAAGATATGCGTTTTCACACACTACACCGGCCTGTAGTGTTCTAGCAGTGTAAGGTTGAGAGTGGGTTTCTTCAGTAGCGGTGTGATGCAGGCCTCTTTGAACGCAGTGGAAAATGTCCCAGTGGTGAGCAAAGAGTTGATGATGTGGGTCAGACCAGGCACAACTGCTGGAGAGATAACATGGAGGAGATGGGTGGAGATGGGATCCAGTGGGCAGGTGGTAGGGTGGTTGGAACCAATGACCTTGGAAACATCATCTTCAGACAGAGGAGAAAAGGCGGGTGATGGTGGTGTAGAAAATTGGCTGTTGATGGCGGTAGTTTTCTTTACGAAGAACGATGCAAAATCATCAGCCGTTAACTCCGATGAAGGTGTGGGAGCAGGCGGACAGAGGAGAGCAGAGAAGGTTTTTAAGAGTGTGCGAGAGTCAGGAGAGTTGCTGATCTTCGAGTGGTTATAATCAGTTTTTGCAGAGGTGACGTCAACGGAGAAAGTAGAGAGGAGAGACTGGTTGAGAGAGAGGTCAGTATGGTCTTTTGACTTGTGCCATTTTCTCTCAGCTGACCGGAGGCTGGCGCGATGCTCACGTGGTACATCTGATAACCAGGGGGCAGACAGGGATGCACGGGCTGGTCCAGATGTAAGAGGGCATAGGTTGTCCAAGCAGGATGTAAGCGTGGAACACAGAGTGTCTGTGGCACTGTTGGTATTCAAAAGAGATAGCTCCTCAGAGGGGGGGAGTGCAGACAAGACAGCAGAGGAAAAGCAGGAGGGAGGGACCGTAGGTAGCGCCGGAAAGTGACCAGCGATAAGATATCTGCGTTGTCTGGAGCGGTGAGCTCGGGGGTGACAAAGAAGTGTTCAGACGTGTTCAGCGGAGTGACCTGAGAGTGATGAATGGAGCATTTCTCGAACCATCCTTGACATTTCCAAAACAGTAAGTGCATTTCTGGTTTTGATTGTTTGATTGCAAGAGACAGCACATGATTCACGTTAACGCTTTTACTGTTTGTACAATAATTTATTGACAGACAGTGTCATTGCGATGCAGACAGGAAAAGACAGCACTGCATAGCACAAACAAATGTAGAAATCTGAACATAAGACAATCTCCTTAGGGAAAACTGTACATGCAGTGCAGTGGAATTACAGTGCAGTCTTCCTACACCTCCTGACGTTCCCTATATTTTGGGCAACGGATTCTCATCCACATCACAACAAATATCTTCTCTTGCGATACAGCGTGAAAAATCATCTTTCAGAGTGTCTAATCCAGCCTCTGCAGGCATCAGCTGTGATGTCATCACACGTTACATCCATGGCAGCCAGAAGGGTCATCTGTGTATGCTGCTGGCGATCATATACTTTTAATCTTCATGCTGAGAAAAATTCCTCAACGGGGTTGAGTAGGGTGAGAGGAACTCCACCAGCATCCTGTTGTGGGCCGCAAACCATTGCCTGATGATGTTGGAGCGATGGAAACTGACATTGTCCCAAACTAACATGTACTTTGGCAGGTCATCTCCAATCTGCCTGCTCTTTGGTTCAGGGATGAGATCCCTGTAGAGAGTGTTAAAAGACTGTTTAGGTGTGAAAAGGGGCCGTCTGCAACCCAGTGAAGTTGTCTTGCAGTCCTATAGGGAAAGAATATAGTAATGCGAAACACTAAATTGAGTAAAATAAAATGCCATTGTTTACTTGAAGTAAACTTACTGTATATTGTAAAACTAGTGCTTAAATGTCGTGGGGGATTATACTATTCAACACAGACCCATTATAATGCATTTTGATCAACATGACATAAGCAATTAATAATGTAGGAATCTGCACAGAATTGTGTCATAATCATTTGCATGGATATACCAAAGCATTTGCAACTTGTTCAAAGAAATGAGAAAATGCTTGTTTGATTTGCACAAGTGACACAAGGATGTAAGGATTGAACAAGAAGTTTTGAGAATTTCAAATCGGATCTGAGAAATGTACCAAATTGACTTAGAAAAAACTGTATTTAAAGTGGGTGGGGGTACTTTTGGGGCAGTTTTGTTTCACCCAAGTGTCCCATTTCCACCCCTCTCAAACTGATGCATGGATGCATATAGCCAGAAACAATTCGTTTGATGCATGCAAAGAAGCAACACTTTGTGTCTCAAGAAGCATTTATTCATGATTACGTAGACATGCTAAAATGTCAAGGCCACACACTACACATTACACATTACACATTACACATGACATTACACATTTCATAAAATTTACATTTAGTCATTTAGCAGATGCTTTTTTCCAAAGCGACTTACAGACGAGGAAACATTGGAAGCAATTATAACAATATAGGCAACAAAATGCATAAGTTAATTAAATCCAGTCCATTAAAGCCTAGCACAGTATACAAAGCTAAGAATAGTGAGGTAAGTAAAAAAAATTTTTTAAGAAGACAGAAAAGAATTAGAGGTTAAAATTAGTCATCTACATTTTGACGGAAGATATGCGTTTTCACACACTACACCGGCCTGTAGTGTTCTAGCAGTGTAAGGTTGAGAGTGGGTTTCTTCAGTAGCGGTGTGATGCAGGCCTCTTTGAACGCAGTGGGAAATGTCCCAGTGGTGAGCAAAGAGTTGATGATGTGGGTCAGACCAGGCACAACTGCTGGAGAGATAACATGGAGGAGATGGGTGGCGATGGGATCCAGTGGGCAGGTGGTAGGGTGGTTGGAACCAATGACCTTGGAAACATCATCTTCAGACAGAGGAGAAAAGGCGGGTGATGGTGGTGTAGAAAATTGGCTGTTGATGGCGGTAGTTTTCTTTACGAAGAACGATGCAAAATCATCAGCCGTTAACTCCGATGAAGGTGTGGGAGCAGGCGGACAGAGGAGAGCAGAGAAGGTTTTTAAGAGTGTGCGAGAGTCAGGAGAGTTGTTGATCTTCGAGTGGTTATAATCAGTTTTTGCAGAGGTGACGTCAACGGAGAAAGTAGAGAGGAGAGACTGGTTGAGAGAGAGGTCAGTAGGGTCTTTTGACTTGTGCCATTTTCTCTCAGCTGACCGGAGGCTGGCGCGATGCTCACGTGGTACATCCGATAACCGGGGGGCAGACATGGATGCACGGGCTGGTCCAGATGTAAGAGGGCATAGGTTGTCCAAGCAGGATGTAAGCGTGGAACACAGAGTGTCTGGGGCACTGTTGGTATTCAAAAGAGAGAGCTCCTCAGAGGGGGGGAGTGCAGACAAGACAGCAGAGGAAAAGCAGGAGGGAGGGACCGTAGGTAGCGCCGAAAAGTGACCAGCGGTAAGACATCTGCGTTGTCTGGAGCGGTGAGCTCGGGGTTGACAAAGAAGTGATCAGACGTGTGCAGCGGAGTGACCTGAGAGTGATGAGTGGAGCATTTCTCGAATCATCCTTGACATTTGCAAAACAGTAAGTGCATTTCTGGTTTTGATTGTTTGATTGCAAGAGACGGCACATGATTCACGTTAACGCTTTTACTGTTTGTATAATAATTTCTTGACAGACAGTGTCATCGCGATGCAGACAGGAAAAGACAGCACTGCATATCACAAACAAATGTAGAAATCTGAACATAAGACAATCTCCTTAGGGAAAACTGTACATGCAGTGCAGTGGAATTACAGTGCAGTCTTCCTACACCTCCTGACGTTCCCTATATTTTGGGCAACGGATTCTCATCCACATCACAACAAATATCTTCTCTTGCGATACAGCATGAAAAATCATCTTTCAGAGTGTCTAATCCAGCCTCTGCAGGCATCTGCTGTGATGTCATCACACGTTACATCCATGGCAGCCAGAAGGGTCATCTGTGTATGCTGCTGGCGATCATATACTTTTAATCTTCATGCTGAGAAAAATTCCTCAACGGGGTTGAGTAGGGTGAGAGGAACTCCACCAGCATCCTGTTGTGGGCCGCAAACCATTGCCTGATGATGTTGAATTGTGGGAATTAAGATCAATATATGGATCGATATAAAAATGGATGATTGATGTTGTTTAAATCAGATGTATTTTCCTACATGACATGATTGTGAACAAAAGCTTGAAGTTGAGAGTTCTTCAGTTGCTAGATGTTGCCAGAGATGGAATGTGGTCAGTTAGTGGGGGGTTGCAGGATCTGCTTATGTGTGAATGTGTAACAATAACCACATCTTATTTTTGGGGAAGAAATGTGTACACCCAAGGATCTTATTGTGGTTTAAACATGCCTTTACATTTAATATGATTTCATTATTGATTACTAAATATGCATAATATGTTGAAAATATAACCAGTGTGTTAGTTGGGTTACCCAGGAATTCAGCTGATACTGTGGTTGTCCACAGGAAATGGGTATGTGTGTGTTAAGATCAGGTTACGCACAGAGCGTGTTGGGCCTCTATAATTTGTTACAGATGTCGGGTTTGAAAAACAAGGCAGTGAGCTGATTGGCTGAGACAGGACAAAGAAGGAAAAGCGGATTGGACCCCGCCATGGAGAAGAGATTCGGCGAGAAATATATAAGCTTCTGAATGTGTATTTCGGGGTCGGTTCTTTGTTAAGACTGTGTGTGTCTGAGAATCCACCGAAACAGCTGTTTGTTTGAGACTTCTGATCAATAAATTTCAAAGTTTTCTGAACTGGCCTCTCTTCAATTTTTGAACGCGCAGAACATTGTTTAAATGTTCATCAGATGGTGACCCCGAACGCGATTGGAGAAAGAGGCATCTACAGAGAATTGTAAAACTCGGAGAGTGACCGAAAATTGGGACGAGACAACTTTTGACTTCAACACGCTGTCGACAGAATTAAATAAGGTGAGCAGAGACCTGTTTAAACGAACTTCTGCAGATTGGATATTCCAAATTTATGTGTTGAATTTGAAGTATATCTGTTCCATTGAGAAGAAATTAAAAATCATTGATATTTGTTGATCAGAATTAAAGGCCCGTCACGAGTTTTATTTACGTTAACAAGACGCGGTGAAAGGCCCGTCACGAGTTTTATTTACGTTAACAAGACCGGTGAAAGGCCGCGTCACGAGTTTTATTTACATTAACAAGACGCGTCACGGTGTATTTACGTTAACAAGACCGGTGAAAGGCCGCGTCACGAGCCATATTTATAAAGGTACACTAAAAGCCGATTAAATTGTGCATATTGTGTATTGTACACTGTACCATTGTTGTGTAAAATGTCTGAATTTGAGAAGAAATGTGTGATTTATGGGAATTCCCCTGTAATTATGCAGTGGGAAAAAATTGTTGATATGTTAATGGTTCAATCAGAACCGAAAACTCGTAAGAAAGACAGGAAAATCTGGGGAAAAAAATGGAGTGAAATTTGCATGGAGTATGTGTGGAAGGAATCTGAGAAAGTGTTGATTAAGATCACTCCAAAAATCAGGGAAATGGAGGAAAAAGCGCATGCAAGTTTAAACAAACATGTAGAAGGAGGAAAAGATGTGAAGTGGTTAGATAAAAATAAGCATAAAAAGGAGGAAGAGAGATTGAGAGAAGAATTACGTCTTTGGACACGCATTGCTCTGACTGCAATTGCTTTGAGTTCCCCTAGGGGGGGCACAGGACATGTGCAATCGGAGGAGTCAGAGAAAGAAATGGTGAGAGAGTCAGGAAGTGCAGGAGCCAGTATCTCGCGTCATACTGAGACCACCCCCTTATATCCTGATTTGAATAAGCTGTTGCCCCCGCCCTACATACCAGCTTCACAGCAAGTGCAAGTGAATGTGAAAGATTCGATGGTGGAGGTAGACATGCCAGATCTAGATGTTTTAAAGGATCAAATAAACGTGTTGACAGCACAATTAGAACTAATGGTAAATAGACAGGAAACCTTACAAAGAAAGGATAGCATAACAAACCAAAGAGCACAAGTAGTGCACAATGAGGAGGAAGGCAGAGACATGAAGGGACAGGAAGCATGTAATAACAGTGAGGATGGAGGGCCACTGCAGGTATGTAGGGACGTAGTTATTAAAGGAACTATGATGTCTACCCCAGTGTCACAGGGTACTAGGAGTCGTACCAGAGCCTGTCAATCCATTCCAGCCTGTCAATTCACTCCCCCTCAAGAGAGACAATGGGACAGTATGTGTCGCCCAGGTAGTGAGTATGATGAAAGGAATGTTAATGTGCCAAACGCCCAGCTGATGTCAGGAGGGGCAACTAACATGCCTCTGTTACAGGGCAACCGAGGAGTACCAAAGTACCAGCCCTGGAGCCATAGTGACATGACAGCTGTGCTGGCAAAATTGCCCCCCATTACATCTGGTGGAGGCAGATGGCTTATAAAGTTGATGGCATTGTGCCACGGCACCACCTTGGCGGTAGGAGACATAAGATGCCTTTTAGGCCAAGTTTTTACTGTTTCGCAGATGGCAGAGTTTGAGAAGGATGCAAACATTGAAGACGAACCCAATGACGCACGGTATACCACTGTCAGTACAGCGATCGCCAGGGCCCTCAGAGAAAAATTTCCAACACCCCCAACCGTATACCAAACCATTAAGTTCCGCATTAAGCCTGGTGAGACTGGAGCGAGTTACTATTTTAGATGCGCAGCTGAATGGGAGCAGATGGTAGTCTAAATAATCCAATTACGCGTAATATATTTAGAACTGCCGTAATGACAGGGGCCCCCAATGGTGTCAAGCAGGCAATGGAATGTAATCCTGACACTCCAGTTGCCAGCAACGAAATGTGGGAAAGACATCTAGTGTTCCATATTGACAGATCAGTCGATAAGCAGGATAAAGAACAGGAGGAATTAGAAAAGACAAAGCAACAATTGTTAAAACTACAATTAGAAATGGCTAAGTCAGATACCAAAAAATCAAAACAAATGTCACAACGTCCTGTGAGCAGCGGCTTTGACGGGCAGCCCGGGGTGAAGACCCCACCTTTTCCCATAGTCACACCTGAAACTTTTGGCTATGCTCAGGGAGGACATGTCCCTAATTTCCAATTAATAAAACCATGGGGAGGGTATAGGCCACGGGGCAATAGCGGATGGGCTAGGGGGAAGCCGAGTGGGGGAGGGGTGCGCTACAGGGATGCATGTCATCAGTGTGGGGGGACTGATCATTGGAGGAGACATTGTCCCATGACAGGGGACAGCCAGTATATGGGACCACCTGCGGGGGG
Source organism: Barbatula barbatula (assembly GCF_947034865.1). Taxonomy (NCBI): domain Eukaryota; kingdom Metazoa; phylum Chordata; class Actinopteri; order Cypriniformes; family Nemacheilidae; genus Barbatula; species Barbatula barbatula. The sequence continues at coordinate 13,417,789 of NC_136778.1, forward strand.
ATGGGATCCTCATAGAGGTGGGCCCAGTGGTCGTGGCAGAGGACCACAAACTCCGAAATACCCGGAGCAACAATGCCCACCTCCCCACTCGATTCAGGCGCCCTTGAACCCGACTTGGGGCCAGGGGGTAGATGCGGATTGTTGAAGGGGCCAACAGAGAACAATCATGCGAGGTTTGGCTGAGCCTTACATGATTTTAGTGGTCAACAACAGGCCACTAACAGCTTTGGTAGATACCGGAGCAACATACTCCACAGTAACGAGGGGCACAATCACTGACAAAGATCTAAGTGATAAGACTGTTGGAGTTATGGGATTCTCTGGAGGGTTCGAACACTGGCATCTTACTGTTCCTCTTACCACGAAAGTGGCAAATCAGTCCCTGTCACACTCATTTCTATATTCCACAAAAGCACCTGTTCCCCTATTGGGCAGAGATCTGTTGATTAAATTGGGTGCAAATATTTTATGCTCACCAGAAGGTGTCACAGTCACGTTCCCGGACGGCACTAAAGTCGACTGTTCACAGGCACACAGTAGAGAGGGCCACCAGCAGGTTTTGCTGGGAGGACCCTTGCAAGAGATGGCAGACATATATTGGGTGGAACTAGATAATTCACAATCAGGAGCCAGAGCACTGTATAAGAGTCAGTGGCCCTGGATCAAAGACTTAGCTGTCTATTTGCCTCCCATCGACCCCCTGCATTGTACACTATTTTATGACCGTAATGACACTGTCACATACCAGGAAATGTTCCATGAAATTGAGGGCCAAATGTGGACACTCACAGGGGAGGGTCTATATGTAGGACAAGAGGGTGTAGTAGTTCCAGTTACACTGACACCAGAACAACAGATATGGTATGAAATGGCAGACACAGCTGAACCTCACATTTCTATGGCACTGCATCCAGGCCATGAAGCTCGAGAGTTAGGAGCTATGACAAAAAGGTTATGCTTGGTGACCGATTGGGAGCCCTCTGGCATTGTTGGGGTTTTGCATTCGCGTATGACAGATTCATATTGGGTACCACAAAAAACGGCCGATAGGGGCCAATTAACTCACCTCGAAATTACAAGAAGCCATGGTCGCGAACTGACAGACGGTCCCGGAGCTGAGCAGTTAATTAACAGCCAGCCGGACGACCTCTGGTCACAAGGTCCAACGGACGTTGGCCTCTGTAACATTGAGCCAGTCAAATTTCAGTTAAAATCGACAGAACCAGTTTGGGTCCCACAATATCCTAACAAAAGGGAGGCAGAGGAAGGCATTGCGCCCACTGTTCAAGGTTTAGTGGAGAAAGGTGTCATTATTCCATGGCGATCGCCATGGAACACCCCGATTTTTCCTGTAAAAAAACCAGGCACAAACAAATATAGATTAGTCCATGACCTGCGTCGAGTAAACAGCCTGGTGACAACACCAACAATGGCCGTACCAAACCCATATACTGCCATCTCAAATTTGACCCCAGCTCACCAATGGTTCACATGCATTGATTTGGCCAACGCTTTTTTCTGTATACCAATCTCAGAAGAATGTAAATCGTGCCTGACTTTCACTTACCGAAAATGTCAATATTCTTATAACAGACTTCCACAGGGCTTTATTTTATCGCCAGGGATATTCAATCAGGTCCTAAAAAATCAGCTGATAAATTGTGTGTTGCCTGTAGATTGCGTTCTAATAATGTATGTTGATGATCTTTTGCTAGCAGCCACAACCAACGAAGATTGCTTAAAAGCAACGGGCGTCATTCTGAGACAGCTGTATGCGTCTGGGTTCAAGGTTAGTAAAGAAAAACTGCAGGTCAGCAGGCCATCTGTTACTTTCATGGGCCGTTTAATCACAGGCCAAGGCACAACATTGTCTGATCGCCAACGTGATGGCATTTTGTCACACCCGAAGCCACACAATGTGAAGGACATGCTTTCCTTTCTGGGATTGACAGGTTTCAGCAGAAATTATATCCCTATGTATGTAGCGGTCACCAAGCCATTACGAGACATGGTCAAGGAACAAGGCATGAGAAATGTGCAGGCGAAGTTAACATGGACCCCTGAAGCAGAAACCGCGTTCATTAAATTGAAAGGGGAGCTGTCACATGCAGCATATCTGCATAGCCCTGATTACAGCAAGGCATTTTTCCTAGACGTTTCTGAAACAGGGAATAGTGCACATGGAGTACTTTTTCAGAAGCAGTCTAGTGCTAGACGTGTGCTCATGTATGTCAGTGTCCTAATGGACACCATTGAACAACGCCAGCCGGTTTGTGCCAGGTTTACTGCAGGATTAGCAAAGATCATTGAAAAGACATCACACATTGTGATGGGTCATCAGTTAACGGTCCTGACCACGCACTCTGTCATGTCGTTTGTCAATTCTGCATCATTTACGTTTTCACCGTTGAGGCAGAGAAAACTGTCCAAATGTCTAACGGCGCCAAACATAACATATAAACACGACGGCATTAACATGGCAGATTTGTTCACCAAAGGGGAACCACATGACTGTGCACCAATCACTGACCTGGCATCTCGTGTTCGCCAGGACTTAACTGCAACCCCTATCCCTGAAGCCTCGGACGTGATTACATTTTTCACGGACGGGTGCTGTTTTAGAGCTCATGATGGCACTTTGGTCTCAGCTTATTCTGTTGTGCAGCAAACAGACTTAGGTTACACGACTAGGGAAGCAGAGAAAATAGAAGGCAAACAGTCGGCACAGAGAGCAGAACTAATTGCGGTCACACAAGCACTTAAACTTGCAGGGTCTGGCAAAGTCAACATTTATAGTGACTCAGCTTATGTCGTGGGTGCTGTCCATGTCGAACTCGCAGTTTGGCAAAGGAGTGGGTTCGTCACTACGTCTGGTAAGCCTATAGCACATGATGCAGAGGCACGTGCACTGTTGGACGCATTGAAAATTCCAGCAGCTGTTGCTGTCATAAAATGTCAGGGCCACTGTAAAACAGACAGTGCTGTAGCACGGGGAAATGAGGCTGCTGACTTGGCTGCCAAAACAGCTGCAGGCTATCAGGTGACCATGATGGTACAGACTGACTGTTCATATGTGAAACTGTTACCATCTTTCAGCAGAGAAACACTTGTGGCCGAACATGGCAAATGTACACCAGAAGAACTGTCAACGTGGACAGAGTATGGGGCCCTGTGTGCACCAGATGGTCTGTGGCAGGCCCCAGATGGCAGACCAGCATTGCCCATGAGCCTGTCACGCTCTATCATGACCCAAGCACACACTATGTCGCACGTGAGTTCAAAACAGATGATGAAAACATTGCAATATTGGTGGCATCCTTTTTTGATGGCTATGGTGTCTAACTTTGTACTTTCATGCGACATTTGTCAAAAACATAACATCAAACCAACTTTAAAACAGTTAAAGGGCACATTTTTGCCATTGCGAGGCCCAGGAGAGGAAATCGTGATTGATTTTACAGACATGGTAGAGAGGGTGCAAGGGAAACGGTATTTGTTGGTGATTGTTGACCAATTCACAGGTTGGCCTGAGGCTTTTCCTTGTGGGAAAGAAGACAGCACTGCAGTCATTAAGTGTCTCATTAATTTGTACATTCCGCATTACGGTTTCCCCCGGCATATCCGGTCAGATAACGGCTCGCACTTCAAAAATGAGCATTTAAAAATCGTAGAGAAATCGCTGGGTCTAACGCATGCGTTTGGAGCCGTCTATCATCCTGAATCGCAAGGTAAAATCGAACGGATGAACCTAACACTGAAACTTAAATTGGCTAAAATCTGTGCACAGACCAAATTATCATGGCTATCAGCTCTTCCGTTGGCTCTAATGTCTGTACGTTCCTCTGTTAACAGAATCACTGGCTTTACACCTTTTGAATTGCTTACAGGTAGATCTTTTCCAGGACCGTCGACGCCGCTGAAGCCGGACACCTGTGTACCACTTTCACATTGTGTATATTTTGACAAACTGACTGCTATGATTCAACATTCCTCTCAGCAGACTCCCTCTGACATTGCTGGAGAACCTGTCGAGTCCGGTTCACAGTGGGTGCGCCTGAAGAAGTTTCGAAGGAAGTGGAATGAGCCACGCTGGACGGAACCTCTGAAAGTGACAGCAAGGACATCGCATTGTGTCCGTCTATCTGGCAAGGGCGACACCTGGTATCACTTGTCTTCTTGTGTTAACTGTGATCCACCAAACAGGTCGCTGTCAGAGACTGCTGTGGACCTGAGGGCTCAGGTCCAAGAGGGGGAGGGTATCTCTGGAGCAGAAAGTGGAGCAGAAAGTGGGACACAGGCATCAACGACAGTGGCATTAACAAACTAGTGCAAAAAACAATCTAGTGCAAAAAAGGCTGTGGGTTGGACAATTTAGATTTTGCAAAAGTCAACATTTTCATATAAATTTTTATCGTAAGCTCTATATCTTAATTATCTTTCTAATTCTTTATAATCAATATATATTGTTGTTATTGTGATTCTTCTTCAATTTTAATATTCATATTTTCCATATTTACTATTTTTCATATTTTTATATTCATAGTTTTCATATATCATATTCAGTATTTTTCCATATTTTTATATTGTTATTGTGATTTTATATTGTCATACTCATTAACGTATAACCATTTATCCCTTACATTTCTATTTTGTGGGATTTTAACCACATATTTTTTCTTAATTTCATATTCCCATTAAGTGTACTGTGTGTTTAACCATTTAAATTTTTCCAAGAGTGTGTTTAACCATTTAAAGTCCAAGAGAGGGTAACGAGATGAAGCTGTGGGAAAACTGTAAGCTGTCAGGGATCCTATTAATAATTTCAGGGGTTATAGTAGGAATAATTTTTAGCATAACTGAGGGTCAGGAAAGCAACAACAACATATCGAAACCGAGTTACAAAAGAGCCATAGCCGATACGAGGTTACCATGTGAACAACTCGTAATTAACTATGTTTGGGGTAAGACCACATCATTTACTTTCGACCTATGCGCTGTCATAAATTGTGGGGGAAAAAATAGTTCATGGAGGGGGTACGAGGTATATGTATGTACGGACGGGAATATGGACAGTGTTTGTAAGGCGTACCAGTCTAGGCAAACCTATAGGGGTGAATGGTGTCCATCGTGTAATAAAGTAATAGCATATACCGGTGGTTGGACCCCGAAAGAACCTAGCCTTTGGACCCGTACCTCGGCAAAATTTGATTTTAAAATGCAAAGAGATTATAGTGCAAGCCAAAATCCACTCACCCTTTCAATATCCACCAGAACGGGATCAGCCAATTATACAGGGGAGTTTTTCCTTATAATGGGGGTGCACAGCCCAGGAACAGATAAAAAAGCAGTTATAAAATTTGTTGTGGACAGTTCACCTGAGGAGGAAAGAAATGGGACAGTAGCTGAGCCATTATCGGCAGGACAAAAGAATGGGGTAGTAGAAGTAGATTACACAATGTTAAAACCAGAAGATATGATAGAGAGAGCCACAGGATATGGGGAAAATAATTTGTGGCTGGAATGGATAATTACCACAGCCAGAGAACAGAGCTTAGACGATTGTGTTGGATGTGCTAATGCAAGACCCCATTTATATATTGAACCAGCCCCGTTGTACCAAAACGATACGTGGGGTTATGAGTGTATGCTGGCATTGACACGGATGGCCAGTCCAAAAAATTGTACCACATTGGCAGCAATATTCCCACCAATAACCAACCTTTCACGGGCAGGTCCATTTACACCAAAGAAAGCAAATTATACCTGTTTTGATATTAAACGCCTATCACCAACCAGCAACCTGGGGGAGATAAATAAGGAGTGGTGTGATCAGATCATAGTAGATAATGGGACTGAGATAGGTACGTGGGCTAGGGCAGGTTTGTATTATTATTGTGGAGATCGAAGATTATTTACTAGGATACATGAGAAGGCAAAGGGAGTGTGTGCCATGGTGAGACTGGGAGCCCCAATAACCCTGATAGGAGACAGAGCAGTCAGAACGGAAACCGTTAATTCAGCAACATTGACTAGAAGACGTCGGAGACACATCATTACAAAAAGAGCAATAGGATCAAGTGTAGATTTATCATTAAATAGTCCGACATACATTGACGCGATTGGGATTCCACGAGGTGTACCGGATGAATATAAACTAGCGAACCAAGTGGCAGCGGGTTTTGAGAATATACCAATAATAGCTGCTATTTTTCCAGTCACCCCAAACAAGAATGTAGATAGGATTAATTATGTACATTATAATGTGATGAGGTTAGCAAATATGTCAAGGGATGCAGTAGATGGTTTAGCAGAACAGCTAGCACCAACTTCACTTATGGCTATACAGAACCGTATGGCTCTGGACATGTTGTTGGCAGAAAAGGGAGGAGTATGTGTTATGTTTGGTGATCTTTGCTGTACTTACATTCCTAATAATACAGCACCAGACGGATCAGTCACTAGGGCATTGGAAGGTTTGAGAACTTTGTCTATCGAAATGAAGGAACATTCAGGAGTGAATAATCCTATTGGAGATTGGCTAGACAAGGCACTAGGCAAATGGAAATCAGTTTTAATGTCGATTGTGTTATCAATAGCTGTATTTGCAGGTATTTTGGTCTCATGCGGATGCTGTTGTATTCCCTGTATCAGATCACTATGTAACAGAGTGATATTATCGGCAATAGAAAAGACAGATTTAACCCCTCCGAAATATACCATGCCTCTATTGTCTGGCGACCACTTCCTAGTTGAGGATGATAATGATGTTTGTAATGTTTTATGACCATTTTTTAATGGTCAAGAGAGGGAATTGTGGGAATTAAGATCAATATATGGATCGATATAAAAATGGATGATTGATGTTGTTTAAATCAGATGTATTTTCCTACATGACATGATTGTGAACAAAAGCTTGAAGTTGAGAGTTCTTCAGTTGCTAGATATGCCAGAGATGGAATGTGGTCAGTTAGTGGGGGGTTGCAGGATCTGCTTATGTGTGAATGTGTAACAATAACCACATCTTATTTTTGGGGAAAAATGTGTACACCCAAGGATCTTATTGTGGTTTAAACGTGCCTTTACATTTAATATGATTTCATTATTGATTACTATTATGCATAATATGTTGAAAATATAACCAGTGTGTTAGTTGGGTTACCCAGGAATTCAGCTGATACTGTGGTTGTCCACAGGAAATGGGTATGTGTGTGTTAAGATCAGGTTACGCACAGAGCGTGTTGGGCCTCTATAATTTGTTACAGATGTCGGGTTTGAAAAACAAGGCAGTGAGCTGATTGGCTGAGACAGGACAAAGAAGGAAGTCGGATTGGACCCCGCCATGGAGAAGAGATTCGGCGAGAAATATATAAGCTTCTGAATGTGTATTTCGGGGTCGGTTCTTTGTTAAGACTGTGTGTGTCTGAGAATCCACCGAAACAGCTGTTTGTTTGAGACTTCTGATCAATAAATTTCAAAGTTTTCTGAACTGGCCTCTCTTCAATTTTTGAACGCGCAGAACATTGTTTAAATGTTCATCAAGCGATGGAAACTGACATTGTCCCAAACTAACATGTACTTTGGCAGGTCATCTCCAATCTGCCCGCTCTTTGGTTCAGGGATGAGATCCCTGTAGAGAGTGTTAAAAGACTGTTTATGTGTGAAAAGGGGCCGTCTGCAACCCAGTGAAGTTGTCTTGCAGTCCTATGTGGAAAGAATATAGTAATGCGAAACACTAAATTGAGTAAAATAAAATGCCACTGTTTACTTGAAGTAAACTTACTGTATATTGTAAAACTAGTGCTTAAATGTCGTGGGGGATCGTCCCGGTTACGTATGTAACCTCTGTTCCCTGATGGAGGGAACAAGACGTTGTGTCGAAGCCGACAGAAGGGGGTTCGCCCTTGAGAACCAATCGTCTCTGACTATTTTGAAAAGGCCAATGAAATTGGCGAATGAAATTTGCATGCCGGGCTCCGCCCCCGGATATCCGGGTATAAAAGGGGAGCCGGCGTGCTCATTCATTCACCTTTTGTGCTGAGGAGCCTGAGAGCATCTCGTGACTGCTGCAGCGGACGGCTATTGTCGTGGCAAGAAGGACACAACGTCTTGTTCCCTCCATCAGGGAACAGAGGTTACATACGTAACCGGGACGTTCCCTTTCTGTCGGTCTCTCGACGTTGTGTCGAAGCCGACAGATGGGGTTCCTATGGAAAACGCCACGGCACTAGCCGCGTCACGATCTCTAGCGAAGCGACGTTGACCGGCCTGGGCGAGCCACACGTGAGCGCTATCGCGAAATTTGTAACCTTCCAGTGGGCAGGCAGGGGCTCCCAGAGCTTTTGGCAAAGATGAGTAGCCCCTGCCCTCTGCCAACTCAGACGGCCCCATTGGCGAGGGCCATCCAGTCGTAGGGCTACTGGGTAAGCGCTGTTCCTTCAATGAGGACGTGCGCTACGGAGACCACTTCCCACCCTAGGGGGGAATACAGTGGAGACACCAACATGGTCTCACCAAATAGGGGAGAACTCATGGGAGGTATGTGCGGAATGCCGCAAGGTGGATGTCCACCTGGGGAGGTCATGGGTTGCCACGCGGGGAACCATCTCATGACGACATCTCAGACGGAACCACCCTAGTGGGGGGTTACTACGTGTGGGGCACTAGGTCCGGTTAGAGCTATATGTAATAACTCAGCTTGATACCCGGCCATAGGCGGCAGGGCTGCTCCGCCGAGCCCGCCGCCCTGAGTGCTATTGATGGATGGACGGACTGCCTATTCTTCACCCTTGGGGAAAGAAGGGAGGCAGCCCATAGCGCACTGGTCCACCTCAGAAGGGGAATGGCGCTATGCGCAGGCGTACGCCCCACGACTGCTGGTCTCACCTGCTGGCAAGACTCGAGCTGCCGACTCCCCACGGAGGTTGTAAGCCTCTGCGAGGTATAGCGTAGCCCAACCCGCAGCTCTACAGATGTCTGCCAGAGAGGCGCACTAAGCCGATGCCCACGAGGAGGTCACACCCCGAGCGGAGTGTACCGTCACTCAAATGGGCACGGGCTAGGATCGGCACGCCGTAGTGACGGCGTGTGCGACCCAGCGCTACAACTCTCCTCGGATACAGCACTCCCGTTGCTGACCTCCATAACAGACAAGAGCTGCTCAGGGCCTTGAAGCCCTCAGTGTGGTTCGAGTAGAGGCGCAATGCGCTTACTGGACACCCCACGTACAGGTTGGGTCTTTCTCCCGGTGTGGGAGCGCCTGCAAGTTCACCACCTAGTCCCAAAGGGGGGCGGCGGAACTTTGGGCACGTAAGTCGGCCGGGGTCTCAGGATCACGTGAGAGTCACCGGGCCTGAAATTTGGCAATCGGTGGACACGGAATGCTTGCAGGTGCCTCACCCTCTGGATGGACTCGAGCCCCAGCAGGAGAGCCAATCCCCCTCGCAGAACGAGGAAGGGGCTCTCGGCAGGGCCCGAAAAAAGGGGACCCAAAGGTCCACCTTAAGGTCCCAAGAGGGTACGGGGCGCGGACGAGGCCTTAGCCCCTCGCGCCCTAGAGGAACCTAATAATCAGGTCATGCCGCCCCAGAGGCTCACCAGCAACTGGTACGTGATAACCGCGACAGCGGGTACCCACGTTCCAATGTGGAAGGGGAGATTACTCCCCAGCCTCCCCTGCAATAGGACAGCACGTTCCTGAGCGAGCAATTCCGCGGGTCTTCTCCTCGAGAAGAGCACCAGGACGAGAAGGGGCGCCACTTAAAGGCATCCAGCCTTGTGGGCATGGCCCTTGCCTGAGTGACAGTCTCCACCACTGAGGGGGGGTAGGTCATCCAGGAACTCCTCGTCCCATCCAGGAGCCAGACCCAGAGGTCCGGCTCGAACGCCACAACGTGTCCATCCCCTGCGAGTAGGCCCTTCGCCAGGGGATTTGGCCAGGGGGAGTTGTCGTCAGGAGTATTAGCTCCGAGGACCAAGTGTAGTTGGGCCCGTAAGGCGCAACTAGCAGCACTTGATACTCCCTTCCCAGACCTTGCACAGGACCTGCGCAATGAAGCTCACTGGGGGGAAGCGTAGTTCCGCTTGTCCCGCGGCCAGCTGCGCGCTAGGGCCTCCGTGTCGAGGGGGGAGCCTCGACCAGGGAGTGCCCAGCGGCACTGGGGGGTGTTCAGGGAGGCAACAGGTCCACCTGTGCCCGCCCAAACCACACCCAAGCCGGCCGCAGTGGTGGAGTCGTCACTTCCCACGAGGCGTCAACTGACGAGAGAGCGCTTGGCTGTCTGGTTCAGGACATCCGGTGGTCATGTGACCTGCAGGGGCTTTGCCACCTGCTGTCTCCACTGGAGGCTGCGCGCTAGGGCCTCCGTGTCGAGGGGGTCCTCGTCCAAGGAATGCCCAGCGGTACTGGGTGGTGTTCAGGGAGGCGACAGGTCCCCCTGTGCCCGCCCAAACCACACCCAGGCCAGCCCGCAGGGGTGGAGTCATCACTTCCCACGGGGTGTCAACTGACGAGAGAGCGCTTGGCTGTCTGGTTCAGGACGCCCGGTGGGCATGTGACCTGCAGGGGCTTTGCCACCTGCTGTCTCCACGGGAGGAGGCGTTTTGGGCGAGTTGCGATGACTGCAGCGAGCGAGTGCCACCCTGAGGTTTAGTACGCTACGCCGGTCGTGCTGTCCGGGCCAGTATGCTGGCTCTGCACGAGAGGCCGGAGCCTCATCAGTGCAAGCAGGACAGCTAGCAACTTGAAGGCAGTGATCTGCCAACGCAGGCGGGGGCCCGTCCAGCGACCCGACACTGCGCGCCCATTGCACACCGCACCCGCACCCCGTAGGGAGGCGTCTGTCGTTCCACGACCGGCCTCAAGACCTGCTCGGGGTTAGGATGCGACGGTAGCAGGTGTAATGACGATACGCCTACTGCCGGTGCGCCACGCTCTCCAGGGAACTCATCTCTGTAGTCAGTGCTGTCGCGGTCCCATGTGCGTCAACCCGAGGGGGACAGGCCACCCCCGAGGACACCATGCCCAGGAGCCTCTGAAACTGATTTCAGGGGACCGCTGGCTGCTGCCTGAAAGTTCAAGCAGCTCAGCACTGACTGTGCGTGCTCGTGAGCGAGCACGCCGTCATGGAGACAGTGTTGAGTTCTCTACCAGGAAAAAGGGGGAGCTCCGCGCCAGGGAGAGCTGCTCTCTTTTTCCCGGCTGACCCGTTTACTGACATGCCAGCCCCTCGACAGTGCCGAGGGAACTGTACATGAGAGTATGCGGTCAGTTGTCATGAACCACTCCTGGCGTCTGACAGACACCAGGACGCGCTTCTGCGCCTCCCGAACGGCACCCTTGCAAGGTGCTGCTCAAGGTATGCAGCGACCCCTGGTTTTGGGGATGATGAAGTGCGGCTGTCGAAGCCACTGGACATCTCGGCCGAGGGGACGGTTCGATCGCCTTCGCCAGAGGGGTGGCAGCCCCGGCCTGGAGCACAGGAACATCCCTGCCTCTGCTGAGGTAAGAGGATGCCTGAAGTCCGGCGGAGGTCTGGCGAGCTGGATCGAATGCCGAGACGGACCACACTCCCAGCCACCGTGATGGTTTGAAATGCTAACCAAGCACCCAGAGACCTCACAGGGGGGGCTGCGATCTACTTCATCAACCCGCGGGGGTTGGTTCAATGACTAGCAGTGCTGTTCTCCCCGGGGGGAACGGCTCCGCTAAATCACCTGCCAGGCGATGGCGCAGCTCGACGCACCGTCGAAGCGAGAGTGCTGAGGGCTGCTTTATACTCGTCATTGCGTGCCGCCACGACGCAACGTCGAGTTGCCGAACACCATCTTTCAGAGGGTGAGAGCGGCTGCAAGTGGGACCCAGAGAGAGACCTCTCCTTGTGAGAAGGCGGGCACTAGGCCCCCGAAGGGGCCCAGAAGGTGTTTGGGACGCGGCAGGGACCGCCCCAGTCCGACCATCCAGCAACCCAGGCTGGGTCGGGCCCGATGGTTCAATCTCTCTAGGTGGTCCTTCTCTTGACGTCCTCCTCCGGGGGGCCACCTGCGGGGGCACCAGAACCGGAGTCGACGCTGGAGAAGGCCAGGGCTGCTGGGGGCAGACCACGTGCGAGACCTCGACGGCCGAAAGGCGGCCGGGTCACAGCAGGCCGGTCTGTTTCTACACTGTCAAAAGGCTGCTGGAGCAGTCCTTGACAGCGCCACCAATCAGCCGACCTTGCGAGAGGGGAGTCGGGAAAGTGGCCTTTCTCGACATCGCCCCCCTGCGCAAGATTGGGTCCGAGGCATCTTTCCGGGCCACTGATGTGGACATCGTCCGACCCAGCCTGCGCTGCCACCGCGGTCCCCGGAGGGCCAGTCGGCGGCGGCACTACTTGGGTCGGTCTTACCCCGTGGGGCTCTCTTTAGCGCCCTGGCCTGCAGGAAGGCCATGCGTAAGAGTGGAGGCAGCTTGGTCCACGGCACTGCCAGCCTCAACACCAGAGATGTTGAGACCTTACATGCCCTGGACGGTGAGTCTAGGTCAAGCCCCCCAGGTGGCCGCCGTCTGCGGATACCCGCGACTGCATGCTCCACCCAGGGTGCATTGACATAGTCCCTAGCTGCCTCCCCGCCCCGAGGGAAGAGAGGGCGATAGAGTCAGCTAGACGGAAGCGCGCCGAAAGGGACGCTCCAGGTCTTACTGAACTCCTTATGCAGCTCGGTAAAACTTGGCACTTGAGCCGGGCCCAATGTGCGAGTACCCAGCCGCGAGCACCAGGGCTGCACCGCAACCCGACGCTCACGGCGGTCCGAGCGAGCATGGCTGACATCTTGACGTCTGCTCTCACCTGTGCTCGACCTCCCGAGGGAGGGAGCTTCAGGGAATCGCCAGAGTCTGATGCCAGCAGGTCGCGCTCCGATGTTGCAAGAGACACCTCATCTCCACGGCTCGTGTCCGAGCGCGTGGCTGAGGAATAAGATGGGTTAGGACCATCCTTGGGGACCTGCTAAACAAGCGAGACGGGGCGCGAGCGGTCCGCGAGCCGACCGGCTGACGGATTAACGCTCACGATAATCCCCACATCACCCTCGCTGCTCGCCGCCGCTGACGGCAGGGCCGTAGCCGCTGCGGTCACAGAACGGGAAGCAAACGAGGTGGTGGCTTGCTCTTGACAGAACGTAGCCAACGTGACGCAACGTCTGAATAGCCGTCCGCCCGCAGTGACGCAACGTCTGACTAGCCATCCGCGCGCAGTGACGCAACGTCTGAATAGCCATCCGCGCGCCGTGCGGGCAGGACGAATCCACGAGGCTGCCACAGTGATCGGACCCCCGAACACTTGCGGCAACCACCGTGTCCGTCCCCGTCCTCGATGAGTGTACTGCACCCAAGAGATCAGCGGGCAATGCCACGCTGAGGAAATTGCTCTTTTAGAAAAATACCTCAGGAACTGCCAGGACGCCCAGGGGAATCTCCGCTGCACCGCGTCGTAGAAATCGGCAATTCGAAGAATGTCATCAGATGCGAAGGCTCCGAAGAACAAAAGGTGAATGAATGAGCACGCCGGCTCCCCTTTTATACCCGGATATCCGGGGGCGGAGCCCGGCATGCAAATTTCATTCGCCAATTTCATTGGCCTTTTCAAAATAGTCAGAGACGATTGGTTCTCAAGGGCGAACCCCCTTCTGTCGGCTTCGACACAACGTCGAGAGACCGACAGAAAGGGAATATACTATTCAACAGAGACCCATTGTAATGCATTTTGATCAACATGACATAAGCAATTGATAATGTAGGAATCTGCACAGAATTGTGTCATAATCATTTGCATGGATATACCAAAGCATTTGCAACTTGTTCAAAGAAATGAGAAAATGCTTGTTTGATGTGCACAAGTGACACAAGGATGTAAGGATTGAACAAGAAGTTTTGAGAATTTCAAATCGGATCTGAGAAATGTACCATATTGACTTACAAAAAACTGTATTTAAAGTGGGTGGGGGTACTTTTGGGGCAGTTTTGTTTCACCCAAGTGTCCCATTTCCACCCCTCTCAAACTGATGCATGGATGCATATAGCCAGAAACAATTCGTTTGATGCATGCAAAGAAGCAACACTGTGTGTCTCAAGAAGCATTTATTCATGATTACGTAGACATGCTAAAATTTCAAGGCCACACACTACACATTACACATTACACATGACATTACACATTTCATAAAATTTACATTTAGTCATTTAGCAGATGCTTTTTTCCAAAGCGACTTACAGACGAGGAAACATTGGAAGCAATTATAACAATATAGGCAACAAAATGCATAAGTTAATTAAATCCAGTCCATTAAAGCCTAGCACAGTATAAAAAGCTAAGAATAGTGAGGTAAGTAAGAATTTTTTTTTTTAAGAAGACAGAAAAGAATTAGAGGTTAAAATCAGTCATCTACATTCTGACGGAAGATATGCGTTTTCACACACTACACCGGCCTGTAGTGTTCTAGCAGTGTAAGGTTGAGAATATGTTTCTTCAGTAGCGGTGTGATGCAGGCCTCTTTGAACGCAGTGGGAAATGTCCCAGTGGTGAGCAAAGAGTTGATGATGTGGGTCAGACCAGGCACAACTGCTGGAGAGATAACATGGAGGAGATGGGTGGAGATGGGATCCAGTGGGCAGGTGGTAGGGTGGTTGGAACCAATGACCTTGGAAACATCATCTTCAGACAGAGGAGGAAAGGCGGGTGATGGTGGTGTAGAAAAATGGCTGTTGATGGCGGTAGTTTTCTTTACGAAGAACGATGCAAAATCATCAGACGTTAACTCCGATGAAGGTGTGGGAGCAGGCGGACAGAGGAGAGCAGAGAAGGTTTTTAAGAGTGTGCGAGAGTCAGGAGAGTTGCTGATCTTCGAGTGGTTATAATCAGTTTTTGCAGAGGTGACGTCAACAGAGAAATTAGAGAGGAGAGACTGGTTGAGAGAGAGGTCAGTATGGTCTTTTGACTTGTGCCATTTTCTCTCAGCTGACCGGAGGCTGGCGCGATGCTCACGTGGTACATCCGATAACCAGGGGGCAGACAGGGATGCATGGCTGAACAGATGTAAGAGGGCATAGGTTGTCCAAGCAGGATGTAAGCGTGGAACACAGAGTGTCTGTGGCACTGTTGGTATTCAAAAGAGAGAGCTCCTCAGAGGGGGGGAGTGCAGACAAGACAGCAGAGGAAAAGCAGGAGGGAGGGACTGTAGGTAGCGCCGGAAAGTGACCAGCGGTAAGACATCTGCGTTGTCTGGAGCGGTGAGGTCGGGGGTGACAAAGAAGTGATCAGACGTGTGAAGCGGAGTGACCTGAGAGTGATGAGTGGAGCATTTCTCGAATCATCCTTGACATTTGCAAAACAGTAAGTGCATTTCTGGTTTTGATTGTTTGATTGCAAGAGACGGCACATGATTCACGTTAACATTTTACTGTTTGTACAATAATTACTAGACAGACAGTGTCATTGCGATGCAGACAGGAAAAGACAGCACTGCATAGCTCAAACAAATGTAGAAATCTGAACATAAGACAATCTCCTTAGGGAAAACTGTACATGCAGTGCAGTGGAATTACAGTGCAGTCTTCCTACACCTCCTGACGTTCCCTATATTTTGGGCAACGGATTCTCATCCACATCACAACAAATATCTTCTCTTGCGATACAGCGTGAAAATCATCTTTCAGAGTGTCTAATCCAGCCTCTGCAGGCATCAGCTGTGATGTCATCACACGTTACATCCATGGCAGCCAGAAGGGTCATCTGTGTATGCTGCTGGCGATCATATACTTTTAATCTTCATGCTGAGAAAAATTCCTCAACGGGGTTGAGTAGGGTGAGAGGAACTCCACCAGCATCCTGTTGTGGGCCGCAAACCATTGCCTGATGATGTTGGAGCGAAGGAAACTGACATTGTCCCAAACTAACATGTACTTTGGCAGGTCATCTCCAATCTGCCCCCTCTCTTGTTCAGGGATGAGATCCCTGTAGAGAGTGTCAAAAGACTGTTTAGGTGTGAAAAGGGGCCGTCTGCAACCCAGTGGAGTTGTCTTGCAGTCCTATGTGGAAAGAATATAGTAATGCGAAACACTAAATTGAGTAAAATAAAATGCCACTGTTTACTTGAAGTATACTTACTGTATATTGTAAAACTAGTGCTTAAATGTCGTGTTGGATTATACTATTCAACAGACACCCATTATAATGCATTTTGATCAACATGACATAAGCAATTGATAATGTAGGAATCTGCACAGAATTGTGTCATAATCATTTGCATGGATATACCAAAGCATTTGCAACTTGTTCAAAGAAATGAGAAAATGCTTGTTTGATTTGCACAAGTGATACAAGGATGTAAGGATTGAACAAGAAGTTTTGAGAATTTCAAATCGGATCTGAGAAATGTACCAAATTGACTTAGAAAAAACTGTATTTAAAGTGGGTGGGGGTACTTTTGGGGCAGTTTTGTTTCACCCAAGTGTCCCATTTCCACCCCTCTCAAACTGATGCATGGATGCATATAGCCAGAAACAATTCGTTTTATGCATGCAAAGAAGCAACACTATGTGTCTCAAGAAGCATTTATTCATGATTACGTAGACATGCTTAAATTTCAAGGCCACACACTACACATTACACATGACATTACACATTTCATAAAATTTACATTTAGTCATTTAGCAGATGCTTTTTTCCAAAGCGACTTACAGACGAGGAAACATTGGAAGCAATTATAACAATATAGGCAACAAAATGCATAAGTTAATTAAATCCAGTCCATTAAAGCCTAGCACAGTATACAAAGCTAAGAATAGTGAGGTAAGTAAAAAAATGTTTTTAAGAAGACAGAAAAGAATTAGAGGTTAAAATCAGTCATCTACATTTTGACGGAAGATATGCGTTTTCACACACTACATCGGCCTGTAGTGTTCTAGCAGTGTAAGGTTGAGAGTGGGTTTCTTCAGTAGCGGTGTGATGCAGGCCTCTTTGAACGCAGTGGGAAATGTCCCAGTGGTGAGCAAAGAGTTGATGATGTGGGTCAGACCAGGCACAACTGCTGGAGAGATAACATGGAGGAGATGGGTGGAGATGGGATCCAGTGGGCAGGTGGTAGGGTGGTTGGAACCAATGACCTTGGAAACATCATCTTCAGACAGAGGAGAAAAGGCGGGTGATGGTGGTGTAGAAAATTGGCTGTTGATGGCGGTAGTTTTCTTTACGAAGAACGATGCAAAATTATCAGCCGTTAACTCCGATGAAGGTGTGGGAGCAGGCGGACAGAGGAGAGCAGAGAAGGTTTTTAAGAGTGTGCGAGAGTCAGGAGAGTTGCTGATCTTCGAGTGGTTATAATCAGTTTTTGCAGAGGTGACGTCAACGGAGAAAGTAGAGAGGAGAGACTGGTTGAGAGAGAGGTCAGTATGGTCTTTTGACTTGTGCCATTTTCTCTCAGCTGACCGGAGGCTGGCGCGATGCTCACGTGGTACATCCGATAACCAGGGGGCAGACAGGGATGCACGGGCTGGTCCAGATGTAAGAGGGCATAGGTTGTCCAAGCAGGATGTAAGCGTGGAACACAGAGTGTCTGTGGCACTGTTGGTATTCAAAAGAGAGAGCTCCTCAGAGGGGGGGAGTGCAGACAAGACAGCAGAGGAAAAGCAGGAGGGAGGGACCGTAGGTAGCGCCGGAAAGTGACCAGCGGTAAGACATCTGCGTTGTCTAGAGCGGTGAGGTCGGGAGTGACAAAGAAGTGATCAGACGTGTGCAGCGGAGTGACCTGAGAGTGATGAGTGGAGCATTTCTCGAATCATCCTTGACATTTGCAAAACAGTAAGTGCATTTCTGGTTTTGATTGTTTGATTGCAAGAGACGGCACATGATTCACGTTAACGCTTTTACTGTTTGTACAATAATTTCTTGACAGACAGTGTCATCGCAATGCAGACAGGAAAAGACATCACTGCATAGCACAAACAAATGTAGAAATCTGAACATAAGACAATCTCCTTAGGGAAAACTGTACATGCAGTGCAGTGGAATTACAGTGCAGTCTTCCTACACCTCCTGACGTTCCGTATATTTTGGGCAACGGATTCTCATCCACATCACAACAAATATCTTCTCTTGCGATACAGCCTGAAAAATCATCTTTCAGAGTGTCTAATCCAGCCTCTGCAGGCATCAGCTGTGATGTCATCACACGTTACATCCATGGCAGCCAGAAGGGTCATCTGTGTATGCTGCTGGCGATCATATACTTTTAATCTTCATGCTGAGAAAAATTCCTCAACGGGGTTGAGTAGGGTGAGAGGAACTCCACCAGCATCCTGTTGTGGGCCGCAAACCATTGCCTGATGATGTTGGAGCGAAGGAAACTGACATTGTCCCAAACTAACATGTACTTTGGCAGGTCATCTCCAATCTGCCCCCTCTCTTGTTCAGGGATGAGATCCCTGTAGAGAGTGTCAAAAGACTGTTTAGGTGTGAAAAGGGGCCGTCTGCAACCCAGTGAAGTTGTCTTGCAGTCCTATGTGGAAAGAATATAGTAATGCGAAACACTAAATTGAGTAAAATAAAATGCCACTGTTTACTTGAAGTATACTTACTGTATATTGTAAAACTAGTGCTTAAATGTCGTGTTGGATTATACTATTCAACAGAGACCCATTATAATGCATTTTGATCAACATGACATAAGCAATTGATAATGTAGGAATCTGCACAGAATTGTGTCATAATCATTTGCATGGATATACCAAAGCATTTGCAACTTGTTCAAAGAAATGAGAAAATGCTTGTTTGATGTGCACAAGTGACACAAGGATGTAAGGCTTGAACAAGAAGTTTTGAGAATTTCAAATCGGATCTGAGAAATGTACCAAATTGACTTAGAAAAAACTGTATTTAAAGTGGGTGGGGGTACTTTTGGGGCAGTTTTGTTTCACCCAAGTGTCCCATTTCCACCCCTCTCAAACTGATGCATGGATGCATATAGCCAGAAACAATTCGTTTGATGCATGCAAAGAAGCAACACTGTGTGTCTCAAGAAGCATTTATTCATGATTACGTAGACATGCTAAAATTTCAAGGCCACACACTGCACATTGCACATTACACATGATATTACACATTTCATAAAATTTACATTTAGTCATTTAGCAGACGCTTTTTTCCAAAGCGACTTACAGACGAGAAATCATTGGAAGCAATTATAACAATATAGGCAACAAAATGCATAAGTTAATTAAATCCAGTCCATTAAAGCCTAGCACAGTATAAAAAGCTAAGAATAGTGAGGTAGGTAAGTAAAAAAAAAGTTTTTTTCAGAAGACAGAAAAGAATTAGAGATTAAAATCAGTCATCTTCATTTTGACGGAAGTTATGCGTTTTCACACACTACACCGGCCTGTAGTGTTCTAGCAGTGTAAGGTTGAGAGTGGGTTTCTTCAGTAGCGGTTTGATGCAGGCCTCTTTGAACGCAGTGGGAAATGTCCCAGTGGTGAGCAAAGAGTTGATGATGTGGGTCAGACCAGGCACAACTGCTGGAGAGATAACATGGAGGAGATGGGTGGAGATGGGATCCAGTGGGCAGGTGGTAGGGTGGTTGGAACCAATGACCTTGGAAACATCATCTTCAGACAGAGTAGAAAAGGCGGGTGATGGTGGTGTAGAAAATTGGCTATTGGTGGCGGTAGTTTTCTTTACGAAGAAAGATGCAAGATCATCAGCCGTTAACTCCGATGAAGGTGTGGGAGCAGGCGGACAGAGGAGAGCAGAGAAGGTTTTTAAGAGTGTGCGAGAGTCAGGAGAGTAGCTGATCTTCGAGTGGTTATAATCAGTTTTTGCAGAGGTGACGTCAACGGAGAAAGTAGAGAGGAGAGACTGGTTGAGAGAGAGGTCAGTATGGTCTTTTGACTTGTGCCATTTTCTCTCAGCTGACCGGAGGCTGGCGCGATGCTCACGTGGTACATCCGATAACCAGGGGGCAGACAGGGATGCACGGGCTGGTCCAGATGTAAGAGGGCATAGGTTGTCCAAGCAGGATGTAAGCGTGGAACACAGAGTGTCTGTGGCACTGTTGATATTCAAAAGAGAGAGCTCCTAAGAGGGGGGAAGTGCAGACAAGACAGCAGAGGAAAAGCAGGAGGGAGGGACCGTAGGTAGCGCCTGAAAGTGACCAGCGGTAAGACATCTGCGTTGTCTGGAGCGGTGAGGTTGGGGGTGACAAAGAAGTGATCAGACGTGTGCAGCGGAGTGACCTGAGAGTGATGAGTGGAGCATTCCCCAATCATCCTTGACATTGACAAAACAGTAAGTGCATTTCTGGTTTTGATTTTTTGATTGCAAGAGACGGCACATGATTCACGTTAACGCTTTTACTGTTTGTACAATAATTTATTGACAGACAGTGTCATTGCGATGCAGACAGGAAAAGACAGCACTGCATAGCACAAAAAAAATGTAGAAATCTGAACGTAAGACAATCTCCTTAGGGAAAACTGTACATGCAGTGCAGTGGAATTACAGTGCAGTCTTCCTACACCTCCTGACGTTCCGTATATTTTGGGCAACGGATTCTCATCCACATCACAACAAATATCTTCTCTTGCGATACAGCGTGAAAATCATCTTTCAGAGTGTCTAATCCAGCCTCTGCAGGCATCAGCTGTGATATCATCACACGTTACATCCATGGCAGCCAGAAGGGTCATCTGTGTATGCTGCTGGCGATCATATACTTTTAATCTTCATGCTGAGAAAAATTCCTCAACGGGGTTGAGTAGGGTGAGAGGAACTCCACCAGCATCCTGTTGTGGGCCGCAAACCATTGCCTGATGATGTTGGATCGAAGGAAACTGACATTGTCCCAAACTAACATGTACTTTGGCAGGTCATCTCCAATCTGCCCCCTCTCTTGTTCAGGGATGAGATCCCTGTAGAGAGTGTCAAAAGACTGTTTAGGTGTGAAAAGGGGCCGTCTGCAACCCAGTGAAGTTGTCTTGCAGTCCTATGTGGAAAGAATATAGTAATGCGAAACACTAAATTGAGTAAAATAAAATGCCACTGTTTACTTGAAGTATACTTACTGTTTATTGTAAAACTAGTGCTTAAATGTCGTGTTGGATTATACTATTCAACAGAGACCCATTATAATGCATTTTGATCAACATGACATAAGCAATTGATAATGTAGGAATCTGCACAGAATTGTGTCATAATCATTTGCATGGATATACCAAAGCATTTGCAACTTGTTCAAAGAAATGAGAAAATGCTTGTTTGATGTGCACAAGTGACACAAGGATGTAAGGCTTGAACAAGAAGTTTTGAGAATTTCAAATCGGATCTGAGAAATGTACCAAATTGACTTAGAAAAAACTGTATTTAAAGTGGGTGGGGGTACTTTTGGGGCAGTTTTGTTTCACCCAAGTGTCCCATTTCCACCCCTCTCAAACTGATGCATGGATGCATATAGCCAGAAACAATTCGTTTGATGCATGCAAAGAAGCAACACTGTGTGTCTCAAGAAGCATTTATTCATGATTACGTAGACATGCTAAAATTTCAAGGCCACACACTGCACATTGCACATTACACATGATATTACACATTTCATAAAATTTACATTTAGTCATTTAGCAGACGCTTTTTTCCAAAGCGACTTACAGACGAGAAATCATTGGAAGCAATTATAACAATATAGGCAACAAAATGCATAAGTTAATTAAATCCAGTCCATTAAAGCCTAGCACAGTATAAAAAGCTAAGAATAGTGAGGTAGGTAAGTAAAAAAAAAGTTTTTTTCAGAAGACAGAAAAGAATTAGAGATTAAAATCAGTCATCTTCATTTTGACGGAAGTTATGCGTTTTCACACACTACACCGGCCTGTAGTGTTCTAGCAGTGTAAGGTTGAGAGTGGGTTTCTTCAGTAGCGGTTTGATGCAGGCCTCTTTGAACGCAGTGGGAAATGTCCCAGTGGTGAGCAAAGAGTTGATGATGTGGGTCAGACCAGGCACAACTGCTGGAGAGATAACATGGAGGAGATGGGTGGAGATGGGATCCAGTGGGCAGGTGGTAGGGTGGTTGGAACCAATGACCTTGGAAACATCATCTTCAGACAGAGTAGAAAAGGCGGGTGATGGTGGTGTAGAAAATTGGCTATTGGTGGCGGTAGTTTTCTTTACGAAGAAAGATGCAAGATCATCAGCCGTTAACTCCGATGAAGGTGTGGGAGCAGGCGGACAGAGGAGAGCAGAGAAGGTTTTTAAGAGTGTGCGAGAGTCAGGAGAGTTGCTGATCTTCGAGTGGTTATAATCAGTTTTTGCAGAGGTGACGTCAACGGAGAAAGTAGAGAGGAGAGACTGGTTGAGAGAGAGGTCAGTATGGTCTTTTGACTTGTGCCATTTTCTCTCAGCTGACCGGAGGCTGGCGCGATGCTCACGTGGTACATCCGATAACCAGGGGGCAGACAGGGATGCACGGGCTGGTCCAGATGTAAGAGGGCATAGGTTGTCCAAGCAGGATGTAAGCGTGGAACACAGAGTGTCTGTGGCACTGTTGATATTCAAAAGAGAGAGCTCCTAAGAGGGGGGAAGTGCAGACAAGACAGCAGAGGAAAAGCAGGAGGGAGGGACCGTAGGTAGCGCCTGAAAGTGACCAGCGGTAAGACATCTGCGTTGTCTGGAGCGGTGAGGTTGGGGGTGACAAAGAAGTGATCAGACGTGTGCAGCGGAGTGACCTGAGAGTGATGAGTGGAGCATTCCCCAATCATCCTTGACATTGACAAAACAGTAAGTGCATTTCTGGTTTTGATTTTTTGATTGCAAGAGACGGCACATGATTCACGTTAACGCTTTTACTGTTTGTACAATAATTTATTGACAGACAGTGTCATTGCGATGCAGACAGGAAAAGACAGCACTGCATAGCACAAAAAAAATGTAGAAATCTGAACGTAAGACAATCTCCTTAGGGAAAACTGTACATGCAGTGCAGTGGAATTACAGTGCAGTCTTCCTACACCTCCTGACGTTCCCTATATTTTGGGCAACGGATTCTCATCCACATCACAACAAATATCTTCTCTTGCTATACAGCGTGAACATCATCTTTCAGAGTGTCTAATCCAGCCTCTGCAGGCATCAGCTGTGATGTCATCAGACGTTACATCCATTGCAGCCAGAAGGGTCATCTGTGTATGCTGCTGGCGATCATATACTTTTAATCTTCATGCTGAAAAAAATTCCTCAACGGGGTTGAGTAGGGTGAGAGGAACTCCACCAGCATCCTGTTGTGGGCCGCAAACCATTGCCTGATGATGTTGGAGCGATGGAAACTGACATTGTCCCAAACTAACATGTACTTTGGCAGGTCATCTCCAATCTGCCCCCTCTCTTGTTCAGGGATGAGATCCCTGTAGAGAGTGTCAAAAGACTGTTTAGGTGTGAAAAGGGGCCGTCTGCAACCCAGTGAAGTTGTCTTGCAGTCCTATGTGGAAAGAATATAGTAATGCGAAACACTAAATTGAGTAAAATAAAATGCCACTGTTTACTTGAAGTATACTTACTGTATATTGTAAAACTAGTGCTTAAATGTCGTGGGGGGTTATACTATTGAACAGAGACCCATTATAATGCATTTTGATCAACATGACATAAGCAATTGATAATGTAGGAATCTGCACAGAATTGTGTCATAATCATTTGCATGGATATACCAAAGCATTTGCAACTTGTTCAAAGAAATGAAAAAATGCTTGTTTGATTTGCACAAGTGACACAAGGATGTAAGGATTGAACAAGAAGTTTTGAGAATTTCAAATCGGATCTGAGAAATGTACCAAATTGACTTAGAAAAAACTGTATTTAAAGTGGGTGGGGGTACTTTTGGGGCAGTTTTGTTTCACCCAAGTGTCCCATTTCCACCCCTCTCAAACTAATGCATGGATGCATATAGCCAGAAACAATTCGTTTGATGCATGCAAAGAAGCAACACTGTGTGTCTCAAGAAGCATTTATTCATGATTACGTAGACATGCTAAAATTTCAAGGCCAAACACTACACATTACACATGACATTACACATTTCATAAAATTTACATTTAGTCATTTAGCAGATGCTTTTTTCCAAAGCGACTTACAGACGAGGAAACATTGGAAGCAATTATAACAATATAGGCAACAAAATGCATAAGTTAATTAAATCCAGTCCATTAAAGCCTAGCACAGTATACAAAGCTAAGAATAGTGAGGTAAGTAAAACAATTTTTTTAAGAAGACAGAAAAGAATTAGAGGTTAAAATTAGTCATCTACATTTTGACGGAAGATATGCGTTTTCACACACTACACCGGCCTGTAGTGTTCTAGCAGTGTAAGGTTGAGAGTGGGTTTCTTCAGTAGCGGTGTGATGCAGGCCTCTTTGAACGCAGTGGGAAATGTCCCAGTGGTGAGCAAAGAGTTGATGATGTGGGTCAGACCAGGCACAACTGCTGGAGAGATAACATGGAGGAGATGGGTGGCGATGGGATCCAGTGGGCAGGTGGTAGGGTGGTTGGAACCAATGACCTTGGAAACATCATCTTCAGACAGAGGAGAAAAGGCGGGTGATGGTGGTGTAGAAAATTGGCTGTTGATGGCGGTAGTTTTCTTTACGAAGAACGATGCAAAATCATCAGCCGTTAACTCCGATGAAGGTGTGGGAGCAGGCGGACAGAGGAGAGCAGAGAAGGTTTTTAAGAGTGTGCGAGAGTCAGGAGAGTTGCTGATCTTCGAGTGGTTATAATCAGTTTTTGCAGAGGTGACGTCAACGGAGAAAGTAGAGAGGAGAGACTGGTTGAGAGAGAGGTCAGTAGGGTCTTTTGACTTGTGCCATTTTCTCTCAGCTGACCGGAGGCTGGCGCGATGCTCACGTGGTACATCCGATAACCGGGGGGCAGACATGGATGCACGGGCTGGTCCAGATGTAAGAGGGCATAGGTTGTCCAAGCAGGATGTAAGCGTGGAACACAGAGTGTCTGGGGCACTGTTGGTATTCAAAAGAGAGAGCTCCTCAGAGGGGGGGAGTGCAGACAAGACAGCAGAGGAAAAGCAGGAGGGAGGGACCGTATTAGCGCCGGAAAGTGACCAGCGGTAAGACATCTGCGTTGTCTGGAGCGGTGAGCTCGGGGTTGACAAAGAAGTGATCAGACGTGTGCAGCGGAGTGACCTGAGAGTGATGAGTGGAGCATTTCTCGAATCATCCTTGACATTTGCAAAACAGTAAGTGCATTTCTGGTTTTGATTGTTTGATTGCAAGAGACGGCACATGATTCACGTTAACGCTTTTACTGTTTGTACAATAATTTCTTGACAGACAGTGTCATCGCGATGCAGACAGGAAAAGACAGCACTGCATAGCACAAACAAATGTAGAAATCTGAACATAAGACAATCTCCTTAGGGAAAACTGTACATGCAGTGCAGTGGAATTACAGTGCAGTCTTCCTACACCTCCTGACGTTCCCTATATTTTGGGCAACGGATTCTCATCCACATCACAACAAATATCTTCTCTTGCGATACAGCATGAAAAATCATCTTTCAGAGTGTCTAATCCAGCCTCTGCAGGCATCTGCTGTGATGTCATCACACGTTACATCCATGGCAGCCAGAAGGGTCATCTGTGTATGCTGCTGGCGATCATATACTTTTAATCTTCATGCTGAGAAAAATTCCTCAACGGGGTTGAGTAGGGTGAGAGGAACTCCACCAGCATCCTGTTGTGGGCCGCAAACCATTGCCTGATGATGTTGAATTGTGGGAATTAAGATCAATATATGGATCGATATAAAAATGGATGATTGATGTTGTTTAAATCAGATGTATTTTCCTACATGACATGATTGTGAACAAAAGCTTGAAGTTGAGAGTTCTTCAGTTGCTAGATGTTGCCAGAGATGGAATGTGGTCAGTTAGTGGGGGGTTGCAGGATCTGCTTATGTGTGAATGTGTAACAATAACCACATCTTATTTTTGGGGAAGAAATGTGTACACCCAAGGATCTTATTGTGGTTTAAACGTGCCTTTACATTTAATATGATTTCATTATTGATTACTAACTATGCATAATATGTTGAAAATATAACCAGTGTGTTAGTTGGGTTACCCAGGAATTCAGCTGATACTGTGGTTGTCCACAGGAAATGGGTATGTGTGTGTTAAGATCAGGTTACGCACAGAGCGTGTTGGGCCTCTATAATTTGTTACAGATGTCGGGTTTGAAAAACAAGGCAGTGAGCTGATTGGCTGAGACAGGACAAAGAAGGAAAAGCGGAT
This sequence comes from Barbatula barbatula, assembly GCF_947034865.1. Lineage (NCBI taxonomy): Eukaryota > Metazoa > Chordata > Actinopteri > Cypriniformes > Nemacheilidae > Barbatula > Barbatula barbatula. The sequence goes on from NC_136778.1 coordinate 13,444,105, forward strand.
TGGACCCCGCCATGGAGAAGAGATTCGGCGAGAAATATATAAGCTTCTGAATGTGTATTTCGGGGTCGGTTCTTTGTTAAGACTGTGTGTGTCTGAAATTTATTGATCAGAAGTCTCAAACAAACAGCTGTTTCGGTGGATTCTCAACGTTTTCTGAACTGGCCTCTCTTCAATTTTTGAACGCGCAGAACATTGTTTAAATGTTCATCAGATGGTGACCCCGAACGCGATTGGAGAAAGAGGCATCTACAGAGAATTGTAAAACTCGGAGAGTGACCGAAAATTGGGACGAGACAACTTTTGACTTCAACACGCTGTCGACAGAATTAAATAAGGTGAGCAGAGACCTGTTTAAACGAACTTCTGCAGATTGGATATTCCAAATTTATGTGTTGAATTTGAAGTATATCTGTTCCATTGAGAAGAAATAAAAAATCATTGATATTTGTTGATCAGAATTAATGGCCCGTCACGAGTTTTATTTACGTTAACAAGACGCGGTGAAAGGCCCGTCACGAGTTTTATTTACGTTAACAAGACCGGTGAAAGGCTGCGTCACGAGTTTTATTTACATTAACAAGACGCGGTGAAAGGCCCGTCACGGTGTATTTACGTTAACAAGACCGGTGAAAGGCCGCGTCACGAGCCATATTTATAAAGGTACACTAAAAGCCGATTAAATTGTGCATATTGTGTATTGTACACTGTACCATTGTTGTGTAAAATGTCTGAATTTGAGAAGAAATGTGTGATTTATGGGAATTCCCCTGTAATTATGCAGTGGGAAAAAATTGTTGATATGTTAATGGCTCAATCAGAACCGAAAACTCGTAAGAAAGACAGGAAAATCTGGGAAAAAAAATGGAGTGAAATTTGCATGGAGAATGTGTGGAAGGAATCTGAGAAAGTGTTGATTAAGATCACTCCAAAAATCAGGGAAATGGAGGAAAAAGCGCATGCAAGTTTAAACAAACATGTAGAAGGAGGAAAAGATGTGAAGTGGTTAGATAAAAATAAGCATAAAAAGGAGGAAGAGAGATTGAGAGAAGAATTACGTCTTTGGACACGCATTGCTCTGACTGCAATTGCTTTGAGTTCCCCTAGGGGGGGCACAGGACATGTGCAATCGGAGGAGTCAGAGAAAGAAATGGTGAGAGAGTCAGGAAGTGCAGGAGCCAGTATCTCGCGTCATACTGAGACCACCCCCTTATATCCTGATTTGAATAAGCTGTTGCCCCCGCCCTACATACCAGCTTCACAGCAAGTGCAAGTGAATGTGAAAGATTCGATGGTGGAGGTAGACATGCCAGATCTAGATGTTTTAAAGGATCAAATAAACGTGTTGACAGCACAATTAGAACTAATGGTAAATAGACAGGAAACCTTACAAAGAAAGGATAGCATAACAAACCAAAGAGCACAAGTAGTGCACAATGAGGAGGAAGGCAGAGACATGAAGGGACAGGAAGCATGTAATAACAGTGAGGATGGAGGGCCACTGCAGGTATGTAGGGACGTAGTTATTAAAGGAACTATGATGTCTACCCCAGTGTCACAGGGTACTAGGAGTCGTACCAGAGCCTGTCAATCCATTCCAGCCTGTCAATTCACTCCCCCTCAAGAGAGACAATGGGACAGTATGTGTCGCCCAGGTAGTGAGTATGATGAAAGGAATGTTAATGTGCCAAACGCCCAGCTGATGTCAGGAGGGGCAACTAACATGCCTCTGTTACAGGGCAACCGAGGGGTACCAAAGTACCAGCCCTGGAGCCATAGTGACATGACAGCTGTGCTGGCAAAATTGCCCCCCATTACATCTGGTGGAGGCAGATGGCTTATAAAGTTGATGGCATTGTGCCACGGCACCACCTTGGCGGTAGGAGACATAAGATGCCTTTTAGGCCAAGTTTTTACTGTTTCGCAGATGGCAGAGTTTGAGAAGGATGCAAACATTGAAGACGAACCCAATGACGCACGGTATATCACTGTCAGTACAGCGATCGCCAGGGCCCTCAGAGAAAAATTTCCAACACCCCCAACCGTATACCAAAACATTAAGTTCCGCATTAAGCCTGGTGAGACTGGAGCGAGTTACTATTTTAGATGCGCAGCTGAATGGGAGCAGATGGTAGTCTAAATAATCCAATTACGCGTAATATATTTAGAACTGCCGTAATGACAGGGGCCCCCAATGGTGTCAAGCAGGCAATGGAATGTAATCCTGACACTCCAGTTGCCAGCAACGAAATGTGGGAAAGACATCTAGTGTTCCATATTGACAGATCAGTCGATAAGCAGGATAAAGAACAGGAGGAATTAGAAAAGACAAAGCAACAATTGTTAAAACTACAATTAGAAATGGCTAAGTCAGATACCAAAAAATCAAAACAAATGTCACAACGTCCTGTGAGCAGCGGCTTTGACGGGCAGCCCGGGGTGAAGACCCCACCTTTTCCCATAGTCACACCTGAAACTTTTGGCTATGCTCAGGGAGGACATGTCCCTAATTTCCAATTAATAAAACCATGGGGAGGGTATAGGCCACGGGGCAATAGCGGATGGGCTAGGGGGAAGCCGAGTGGGGGAGGGGTGCGCTACAGGGATGCATGTCATCAGTGTGGGGGGACTGATCATTGGAGGAGACATTGTCCCATGACAGGGGACAGCCAGTATATGGGACCACCTGCGGGGGGATGGGATCCTCATAGAGGTGGGCCCAGTGGTCGTGGCAGAGGACCACAAACTCCGAAATACCCGGAGCAACAATGCCCACCTCCCCACTCGATTCAGGCGCCCTTGAACCCGACTTGGGGCCAGGGGGTAGATGCGGATTGTTGAAGGGGCCAACAGAGAACAATCATGCGAGGTTTGGCTGAGCCTTACATGATTTTAGTGGTCAACAACAGGCCACTAACAGCTTTGGTAGATACCGGAGCAACATACTCCACAGTAACGAGGGGCACAATCACTGACAAAGATCTAAGTGATAAGACTGTTGGAGTTATGGGATTCTCTGGAGGGTTCGAACACTGGCATCTTACTGTTCCTCTTACCACGAAAGTGGCAAATCAGTCCCTGTCACACTCATTTCTATATTCCACAAAAGCACCTGTTCCCCTATTGGGCAGAGATCTGTTGATTAAATTGGGTGCAAATATTTTATGCTCACCAGAAGGTGTCACAGTCACGTTCCCGGACGGCACTAAAGTCGACTGTTCACAGGCACACAGTAGAGAGGGCCACCAGCAGGTTTTGCTGGGAGGACCCTTGCAAGAGATGGCAGACATATATTGGGTGGAACTAGATAATTCACAATCAGGAGCCAGAGCACTGTATAAGAGTCAGTGGCCCTGGATCAAAGACTTAGCTGTCTATTTGCCTCCCATCGACCCCCTGCATTGTACACTATTTTATGACCGTAATGACACTGTCACATACCAGGAAATGTTCCATGAAATTGAGGGCCAAATGTGGACACTCACAGGGGAGGGTCTATATGTAGGACAAGAGGGTGTAGTAGTTCCAGTTACACTGACACCAGAACAACAGATATGGTATGAAATGGCAGACACAGCTGAACCTCACATTTCTATGGCACTGCATCCAGGCCATGAAGCTCGAGAGTTAGGAGCTATGACAAAAAGGTTGCGCTTGGTGACCGATTGGGAGCCCTCTGGCATTGTTGGGGTTTTGCATTCGCGTATGACAGATTCATATTGGGTACCACAAAAAACGGCTGATAGGGGCCAATTAACTCACCTCGAAATTACAAGAAGCCATGGTCGCGAACTCACAGACGGTCCCGGAGCTGAGCAGTTAATTAACAGCCAGCCGGACGACCTCTGGTCACAAGGTCCAACGGACGTTGGCCTCTGTAACATTGAGCCAGTCAAATTTCAGTTAAAATCGACAGAACCAGTTTGGGTCCCACAATATCCTAACAAAAGGGAGGCAGAGGAAGGCATTGCGCCCACTGTTCAAGGTTTAGTGGAGAAAGGTGTCATTATTCCATGGCGATCGCCATGGAACACCCCGATTTTTCCTGTAAAAAAACCAGGCACAAACAAATATAGATTAGTCCATGACCTGCGTCGAGTAAACAGCCTGGTGACAACACCAACAATTGCCGTACCAAACCCATATACTGCCATCTCAAATTTGACCCCAGCTCACCAATGGTTCACATGCATTGATTTGGCCAACGCTTTTTTCTGTATACCAATCTCAGAAGAATGTAAATCGTGCCTGACTTTCACTTACCGAAAATGTCAATATTCTTATAACAGACTTCCACAGGGCTTTATTTTATCGCCAGGGATATTCAATCAGGTCCTAAAAAATCAGCTGATAAATTGTGTGTTGCCTGTAGATTGCGTTCTAATAATGTATGTTGATGATCTTTTGCTAGCAGCCACAACCAACGAAGATTGCTTAAAAGCAACAGGCGTCATTCTGAGACAGCTGTATGCGTCTGGGTTCAAGGTTAGTAAAGAAAAACTGCAGGTCAGCAGGCCATCTGTTACTTTCATGGGCCGTTTAATCACAGGCCAAGGCACAACATTGTCTGATCGCCAACGTGATGGCATTTTGTCACACCCGAAGCCACACAATGTGAAGGACATGCTTTCCTTTCTGGGATTGACAGGTTTCAGCAGAAATTATATCCCTATGTATGTAGCGGTCACCAAGCCATTACGAGACATGGTCAAGGAACAAGGCATGAGAAATGTGCAGGCGAAGTTAACATGGACCCCTGAAGCAGAAACCGCGTTCATTAAATTGAAAGGGGAGCTGTCACATGCAGCATATCTGCATAGCCCTGATTACAGCAAGGCATTTTTCCTAGACGTTTCTGAAACAGGGAATAGTGCACATGGAGTACTTTTTCAGAAGCAGTCTAGTGCTAGACGTGTGCTCATTTATGTCAGTGTCCTAATGGACACCATTGAACAACGCCAGCCGGTTTGTGCCAGGTTTACTGCAGGATTAGCAAAGATCATTGAAAAGACATCACACATTGTGATGGGTCATCAGTTAACGGTCCTGACCACGCACTCTGTCATGTCGTTTGTCAATTCTGCATCATTTACGTTTTCACCGTTGAGGCAGAGAAAACTGTCCAAATGTCTAACGGCGCCAAACATAACATATAAACACGACGGCATTAACATGGCAGATTTGTTCACCAAAGGGGAACCACATGACTGTGCACCAATCACTGACCTGGCATCTCGTGTTCGCCAGGACTTAACTGCAACCCCTATCCCTGAAGCCTCGGACGTGATTACATTTTTCACGGACGGGTGCTGTTTTAGAGCTCATGATGGCACTTTGGTCTCAGCTTATTCTGTTGTGCAGCAAACAGACTTAGGTTACACGACTAGGGAAGCAGAGAAAATAGAAGGCAAACAGTCGGCACAGAGAGCAGAACTAATTGCGGTCACACAAGCACTTAAACTTGCAGGGTCTGGCAAAGTCAACATTTATAGTGACTCAGCTTATGTCGTGGGTGCTGTCCATGTCGAACTCGCAGTTTGGCAAAGGAGTGGGTTCGTCACTATGTCTGGTAAGCCTATAGCACATGATGCAGAGGCACGTGCACTGTTGGACGCATTGAAAATTCCAGCAGCTGTTTCTGTCATAAAATGTCAGGGCCACTGTAAAACAGACAGTGCTGTAGCACGGGGAAATGAGGCTGCTGACTTGGCTGCCAAAACAGCTGCAGGCTATCAGGTGACCATGATGGTACAGACTGACTGTTCATATGTGAAACTGTTACCATCTTTCAGCAGAGAAACACTTGTGGCCGAACATGGCAAATGTACACCAGAAGAACTGTCAACGTGGACAGAGTATGGGGCCCTGTGTGCACCAGATGGTCTGTGGCAGGCCCCAGATGGCAGACCAGCATTGCCCATGAGCCTGTCACGCTCTATCATGACCCAAGCACACACTATGTCGCACGTGAGTTCAAAACAGATGATGAAAACATTGCAATATTGGTGGCATCCTTTTTTGATGGCTATGGTGTCTAACTTTGTACTTTCATGCGACATTTGTCAAAAACATAACATCAAACCAACTTTAAAACAGTTAAAGGGCACATTTTTGCCATTGCGAGGCCCAGGAGAGGAAATCGTGATTGATTTTACAGACATGGTAGAGAGGGTGCAAGGGAAACGGTATTTGTTGGTGATTGTTGACCAATTCACAGGTTGGCCTGAGGCTTTTCCTTGTGGGAAAGAAGACAGCACTGCAGTCATTAAGTGTCTCATTAATTTGTACATTCCGCATTACGGTTTCCCCCGGCATATCCGGTCAGATAACGGCTCGCACTTCAAAAATGAGCATTTAAAAATCGTAGAGAAATCGCTGGGTCTAACGCATGCGTTTGGAGCCGTCTATCATCCTGAATCGCAAGGTAAGGTCGAACGGATGAACCTAACACTGAAACTTAAATTGGTTAAAATCTGTGCACAGACCAAATTATCATGGCTATCAGCTCTTCCGTTGGCTCTAATGTCTGTACGTTCCTCTGTTAACAGAATCACTGGCTTTACACCTTTTGAATTGCTTACAGGTAGATCTTTTCCAGGACCGTCGACGCCGCTGAAGCCGGACACCTGTGTACCACTTTCACATTGTGTATATTTTGACAAACTGACTGCTATGATTCAACATTCCTCTCAGCAGACTCCCTCTGACATTGCTGGAGAACCTGTCGAGTCCGGTTCACAGTGGGTGCGCCTGAAGAAGTTTCGAAGGAAGTGGAATGAGCCACGCTGGACGGAACCTCTGAAAGTGACAGCAAGGACATCGCATTGTGTCCGTCTATCTGGCAAGGGCGAAACCTGGTATCACTTGTCTTCTTGTGTTAACTGTAATCCACCAAACAGGTCGCTGTCAGAGACTGCTGTGGACCTGAGGGCTCAGGTCCAAGAGGGGGAGGGTATCTCTGGAGCAGAAAGTGGAGCAGAAAGTGGGACACAGGCATCAACGACAGTGGCATTAACAAACTAGTGCAAAAAACAATCTAGTGCAAAAAAGGCTATGGGTTGGACAATTTAGATTTTGCAAAAGTCAACATTTTCATATTAATTTTTATCGTAAGCTCTATATCTTAATTATCTTTCTAATTCTTTATAATCAATATATATTGTTGTTATTGTGATTCTTCTTCAATTTTAATATTCATATTTTCCATATTTACTATTTTTCATATTTTTATATTCCTAGTTTTCATATTTCATATTCAGTATTTTTCCATATTTTTATATTGTTATTGTGATTTTATATTGTCATACTCATTAACGTATAACCATTTATCTCTTACATTTCTATTTTGTGGGATTTTAACCACATATTTTTTCTTAATTTCATATTCCCATTAAGTGTACTGTGTGTTTAACCATTTAAATTTTTCCAAGAGTGTGTTTAACCATTTAAAGTCCAAGAGAGGGTAACGAGATGAAGCTGTGGGAAAACTGTAAGCTGTCAGGGATCCTATTAATAATTTCAGGGGTTATAGTAGGAATAATTTTTAGCATAACTGAGGGTCAGGAAAGCAACAACAACATATCGAAACCGAGTTACAAAAGAGCCATAGCCGATACGAGGTTACCATGTGAACAACTCGTAATTAACTATGTTTGGGGTAAGACCACATCATTTACTTTCGACCTATGCGCTGTCATAAATTGTGGGGGAAAAATTGTTCATGGAGGGGGTACGAGGTATATGTATGTACGGACGGGAATATGGACAGTGTTTGTAAGGCGTACCAGTCTAGGCAAACCTATAGGGGTGAATGGTGTCCATCGTGGAATAAAGTAATAGCATATACCGGTGGTTGGACCCCGAAAGAACCTAGCCTTTGGACCCGTACCTCGGCAAAATTTGATTTTAAAATGCAAAGAGATTATAGTGCAAGCCAAAATCCACTCACCATTTCAATATCCACCAGAACGGGATCAGCCAATTATACAGGGGAGTTTTTCCTTATAATGGGGGTGCACAGCCCAGGAACAGATAAAAAAGCAGTAATAAAATTTGTTGTGGACAGTTCACCTGAGGAGGAAAGAAATGGGACAGTAGCTGAGCCATTATCGGCAGGACAAAAGAATGGGGTAGTAGAAGTAGATTACACAATGTTAAAACCAGAAGATATGATAGAGAGAGCCACAGGATATGGGGAAAATAATTTGTGGCTGGAATGGATAATTACCACAGCCAGAGAACAGAGCTTAGACGATTGTGTTGGATGTGCTAATGCAAGACCCCATTTATATATTGAACCAGCCCCGTTGTACCAAAACGATACGTGGGGTTATGAGTGTATGCTGGCATTGACACGGATGGCCAGTCCAAAAAATTGTACCACATTGGCAGCAATATTCCCACCAATAACCAACCTTTCACGGGCAGGTCCATTTACACCAAAGCAAATTATACCTGTTTTGATATTAAACGCCTATCACCAACCAGCAACCTGGGGGAGATAAATAAGGAGTGGTGTGATCAGATCATAGTAGATAATGGGACTGAGATAGGTACGTGGGCTAGGGCAGGTTTGTATTATTATTGTGGAGATCGAAGATTATTTACTAGGATACATGAGAAGGCAAAGGGAGTGTGTGCCATGGTGAGACTGGGAGCCCCAATAACCCTGATAGGAGACAGAGCAGTCAGAACGGAAACCGTGAATTCAGCAACATTGACTAGAAGACGTCGGAGACACATCATTACAAAAAGAGCAATAGGATCAAGTGTAGATTTATCATTAAATAGTCCGACATACATTGACGCGATTGGGATTCCACGAGGTGTACCGGATGAATATAAACTAGCGAACCAAGTGGCAGCAGGTTTTGAGAATATACCAATAATAGCTGCTATTTTTCCAGTCACCCCAAACAAGAATGTAGATAGGATTAATTATGTACATTATAAATGTGATGAGGTTAGCAAATATGTCAAGGGATGCAGTAGATGGTTTAGCAGAACAGCTAGCACCAACTTCACTTATGGCTATACAGAACCGTATGGCTCTGGACATGTTGTTGGCAGAAAAGGGAGGAGTATGTGTTATGTTTGGTGATCTTTGCTGTACTTACATTCCTAATAATACAGCACCAGACGGATCAGTCACTAGGGCATTGGAAGGTTTGAGAACTTTGTCTATCGAAATGAAGGAACATTCAGGAGTGAATAATCCTATTGGAGATTGGCTAGACAAGGCACTAGGCAAATGGAAATCAGTTTTAATGTCGATTGTGTTATCAATAGCTGTATTTGCAGGTATTTTGGTCTCATGCGGATGCTGTTGTATTCCCTGTATCAGATCACTATGTAACAGAGTGATATTATCGGCAATAGAAAAGACAGATTTAACCCCTCCGAAATATACCATGCCTCTATTGTCTGGCGACCACTTCCTAGTTGAGGATGATAATGATGTTTGTAATGTTTTATGACCATTTTTTAATGGTCAAGAGAGGGAATTGTGGGAATTAAGATCAATATATGGATCGATATAAAAATGGATGATTGATGTTGTTTAAATCAGATGTATTTTCCTACATGACATGATTGTGAACAAAAGCTTGAAGTTGAGAGTTCTTCAGTTGCTAGATATGCCAGAGATGGAATGTGGTCAGTTAGTGGGGGGTTGCAGGATCTGCTTATGTGTGAATGTGTAACAATAACCACATCTTATTTTTGGGGAAAAAATGTGTACACCCAAGGATCTTATTGTGGTTTAAACGTGCCTTTACATTTAATATGATTTCATTATTGATTACTAACTATGCATAATATGTTGAAAATATAACCAGTGTGTTAGTTGGGTTACCCAGGAATTCAGCTGATACTGTGGTTGTCCACAGGAAATGGGTATGTGTGTGTTAAGATCAGGTTACGCACAGAGCGTGTTGGGCCTCTATAATTTGTTACAGATGTCGGGTTTGAAAAACAAGGCAGTGAGCTGATTGGCTGACACAGGACAAAGAAGGAAGTCGGATTCGACCCCGCCATGGAGAAGAGATTCGGCGAGAAATATATAAGCTTCTGAATGTGTATTTCGGGGTCGGTTCTTTGTTAAGACTGTGTGTGTCTGAGAATCCACCGAAACAGCTGTTTGTTTGAGACTTCTGATCAATAAATTTCAACGTTTTCTGAACTGGCCTCTCTTCAATTTTTGAACGCGCAGAACATTGTTTAAATGTTCATCAAGCGATGGAAACTGACATTGTCCCAAACTAACATGTACTTTGGCAGGTCATCTCCAATCTGCCCGCTCTTTGGTTCAGGGATGAGATCCCTGTAGAGAGTGTTAAAAGACTGTTTATGTGTGAAAAGGGGCCGTCTGCAACCCAGTGAAGTTGTCTTGCAGTCCTATGTGGAAAGAATATAGTAATGCGAAACACTAAATTGAGTAAAATAAAATGCCACTGTTTACTTGAAGTAAACTTACTGTATATTGTAAAACTAGTGCTTAAATGTCGTGGGGGATTATACTATTCAACAGAGACCCATTGTAATGCATTTTGATCAACATGACATAAGCAATTGATAATGTAGGAATCTGCACAGAATTGTGTCATAATCATTTGCATGGATATACCAAAGCATTTGCAACTTGTTCAAAGAAATGAGAAAATGCTTGTTTGATGTGCACAAGTGACACAAGGATGTAAGGATTGAACAAGAAGTTTTGAGAATTTCAAATCGGATCTGAGAAATGTACCATATTGACTTAAAAAAACTGTATTTAAAGTGGGTGGGGGTACTTTTGGGGCAGTTTTGTTTCACCCAAGTGTCCCATTTCCACCCCTCTCAAACTGATGCATGGATGCATATAGCCAGAAACAATTCGTTTGATGCATGCAAAGAAGCAACACTGTGTGTCTCAAGAAGCATTTATTCATGATTACGTAGACATGCTAAAATTTCAAGGCCACACACTACACATTACACATTACACATGACATTACACATTTCATAAAATTTACATTTAGTCATTTAGCAGATGCTTTTTTCCAAAGCGACTTACAGACGAGGAAACATTGGAAGCAATTATAACAATATAGGCAACAAAATGCATAAGTTAATTAAATCCAGTCCATTAAAGCCTAGCACAGTATACAAAGCTAAGAATAGTGAGGTAAGTAAAAAAAAAAATTTTAAGAAGAAAGAAAAGAATTAGAGGTTAAAATCAGTCATCTACATTTCGACGGAAGATATGCATTTTCACACACTACACCGGCCTGTAGTGTTCTAGCAGTGTAAGGTTGAGAGTGGGTTTCTTCAGTAGCGGTGTGATGCAGGCCTCTTTGAACGCAGTGAGAAATGTCCCAGTGGTGAGCAAAGAGTTGATGATGTGGGTCAGACCAGGCACAACTGCTGGAGAGATAACATGGAGGAGATGGGTGGAGATGGGATCCAGTGGGCAGGTGGTAGGGTGGTTGGAACCAATGACCTTGGAAACATCATCTTCAGACAGAGGAGAAAAGGCAGGTGATGGTGGTGTAGAAAATTGCCTGTTGATGGCGGTAGTTTTCTTTACGAAGAACGATGCAAAATCATCAGCCGTTAACTCCGATGAAGGTGTGGGAGCAGGCGGACAGAGGAGAGCAGAGAAGGTTTTTAAGAGTGTGCGAGAGTCAGGAGAGTTGCTGATCTTCGAGTGGTTATAATCAGTTTTTGCAGAGGTGACGTCAACGGAGAAAGTAGAGAGGAGAGACTGGTTGAGAGAGAGGTCAGTATGGTCTTTTGACTTGTGCCATTTTCTCTCAGCTGACTGGAGGCTGGCGCGATGCTCACGTGGTACATCCGATAACCAGGGGGCAGACAGGGATGCACGGGCTGGTCCAGATGTAAGAGGGCATATGTTGTCCAAGCAGGATGTAAGCGTGGAACACAGAGTGTCTGTGGCACTGTTGGTATTCAAAAGAGAGAGCTCCTCAGAGATGGGGAGTGAAGACAAGACAGCAGAGGAAAAGCAGGAGGGAGGGACCGTAGGTAGCGCCTGAAAGTGACCAGCGGTAAGATATCTGCGTTGTCTGGAGCGGTGAGGTCGGGGGTGACAAAGAAGTGATCAGACGTGTGCAGCGGAGTGACCTGAGAGTGATGAGTGGAGCATTTCTCGAATCATCCTTGACATTTGCAAAACAGTAAGTGCATTTCTGGTTTTGATTGTTTGACTGCAAGAGACGGCACATGATTCACGTTAACGCTTTTACTGTTTGTACAATAATTTCTTGACAGACAGTGTCATTGCGATGCAGACAGGAAAAGACAGCACTGCATAGCACAATCAAATGTAGAAATCTGAACATAAGACAATCTCCTTAGGGAAAACTGTACATGCAGTGCAGTGGAATTACAGTGCAGTCTTCCTACACCTCCTGACGTTCCCTATATTTTGGGCAACGGATTCTCATCCACATCACAACAAATATCTTCTCTTGCGATACAGCGTGAAAATCATCTTTCAGAGTGTCTAATCCAGCCTCTGCGGGCATCAGCTGTGATGTCATCACACGTTACATCCATGGCAGCCAGAAGGGTCTGCTGCTGGCGATCATATACTTTTAATCTTCATGCTGAGAAAAATTCCTCAACGGGGTTGAGTAGGGTGAGAGGAACTCCATCAGCATCCTGTTGTGGGCCGCAAACCATTGCCTGATGATGTTGGAGCGATGGAAACTGACATTGTCCCAAACTAACATGTACTTTGGCAGGTCATCTCCAATCTGCCCCCTCTCTTGTTCAGGGATGAGATCCCTGTAGAGAGTGTCAAAAGACTGTTTAGGTGTGAAAAGGGGCCGTCTGCAACCCAGTGAAGTTGTCTTGCAGTCCTATGTGGAAAGAATATAGTAATGCGAAACACTAAATGGAGTAAAATAAAATGCCACTGTTTACTTGAAGTATACTTACTGTATATTGTAAAACTAGTGCTTAAATGTCGTGGGGGGTTATACTATTCAACAGAGACCCATTATAATGCATTTTGATCAACATGACATAAGCAATTGATAATGTAGGAATCTGCACAGAATTGTGTCATAATCATTTGCATGGATATACCAAAGCATTTGCAACTTGTTCAAAGAAATGAGAAAATGCTTGTTTGATGTGCACAAGTGACACAAGGATGTAAGGATTGAACAAGAAGTTATGAGAATTTCAAATCGGATCTGAGAAATGTACCAAATTGACTTAGAAAAAACTGTATTTAAAGTGGGTGGGGGTACTTTTGGGGCAGTTTTGTTTCACCCAAGTGTCCCATTTCCACCCCTCTCAAACTGATGCATGAAAGCATGTAGCCAGAAACAATTCGTTTGATGCATGCAAAGAAGCAACACTGTGTGTCTCAAGAAGCATTTATTCATGATTACGTAGACATGCTTAAATTTCAAGGCCACACACTACACATTACACATTACACATGACATTACACATTTCATAAAATTTACAATTAGTCATTTAGCAGACGCTTTTTTCCAAAGCGACTTACAGACGAGGAAACATTGGAAGCAATTATAACAATATAGGCAGCAAAATGCATAAGTTAATTAAATCCAGTCCATTAAAGCCTAGCACAGTATAAAAAGCTAAGAATAGTGAGGTAAGTACAAAAAATTTTTTTTAAGAAGACAGAAAAGTATTAGAGGTTAAAATCAGTCATCTACATTTTGACGGAAGATATACGTTTTCACACACTACACCGGCCTGTAGTGTTCTAGCAGTGTAAGGTTGAGAGTGGGTTTCTTCAGTAGCGGTTTGATGCAGGCCTCTTTGAACGCAGTGGGAAATGTCCCAGTGGTGAGCAAAGAGTTGATGATGTGGGTCAGACCAGGCACAACTGCTGGAGAGATAACAAGGAGGAGATGGGTAGAGATGGGATCCAGTGGGCAGGTGGTAGGGTGGTTGGAACCAATGACCTTGGAAACATCATCTTCAGACAGAGTAGAAAAGGCGGGTGATGGTGGTGTAGAAAATTGGCTGTTGATGGCGGTAGTTTTCTTTACGAAGAACGATGCAAAATCATCAGCCGTTAACTCCGATGAAGGTGCGGGAGCAGGCGGACAGAGGAGAGCAGAGAAGGTTTTTAAGAGTGTGCGAGAGTCAGGAGAGTTGCTGATCTTCGAGTGGTTATAATCAGTTTTTGCAGAGGTGACGTCAACGGAGAAAGTAGAGAGGAGAGACTGGTTGAGAGAGAGTTCAGTAGGGTCTTTTGACTTGTACCATTTTCTCTCAGCTGACCGGAGGCTGGCGCGATGCTCACGTGATACATCCGATAACCAGGGGGCAGACAGGGATGCACGGGCTGGTCCAGATGTAAGAGGGCATAGGTTGTCCAAGTAGGATGTAAGCGTGGAACACAGAGTATCTGTGGCACTGTTGGTATTCAAAAGAGAGAGCTCCTCAGAGGGGGGGAGTGCAGACAAGACAGCAGAGGAAAAGCAGGAGGGAGGGACCGTAGGTAGCGCCGGAAAGTGACCAGCGGTAAGACATCTGCGTTGTCTGGAGCGGTGAGGTCGGGGGTGACAAAGACGTGATCAGACGTGTGCAGCGGAGTGACCTGAGAGTGATGAATGGAGCATTTCTCGAATCATCCTCGACATTTGCAAAACAGTAAGTGCATTTCTGGTTTTGATTGTTTGATTGCAAGAGACGGCACATGATTCACGTTAACGCTTTTACTGTTTGTACAATAATTTATTGACAGACAGTGTCATTGCGATGCAGACAGGAAAAGACAGCACTGCATAGCACAAACAAATGTAGAAATCTGAACATAAGACAATCTCCTTAGGGAAAACTGTACATGCAGTGCAGTGGAATTACAGTGCAGTCTTCCTACACCTCCTGACGTTCCCTATATTTTGGGCAACGGATTCTCATCCACATCAAAACAAATATCTTCTCTTGCGATACAGCGTGAAAATCATCTTTCAGAGCGTCTAATCCAGCCTCTGCAGGCATCAGCTGTGATGTCATCACACGTTACATCCATGGCAGCCAGAAGGGTCATCTGTGTATGCTGCTGGCGATCATATACTTTTAATCTTCATGCTGAGAAAAATTCCTCAACGGGGTTGAGTAGGGTGAGAGGAACTCCACCAGCATCCTGTTGTGGGCCGCAAACCATTGCCTGATGATGTTGGAGCGAAGGAAACTGACATTGTCCCAAACTAACATGTACTTTGGCAGGTCATCTCCAATCTGCCCCCTCTCTTGTTCAGGGATGAGATCCCTGTAGAGAGTGTCAAAAGACTGTTTAGGTGTGAAAAGGGGCCGTCTGCAACCCAGTGAAGTTGTCTTGCAGTCCTATGTGGAAAGAATATAGTAATGCGAAACAATAAATTGAGTAAAATAAAATGCCACTGTTTACTTGAAGTATACTTACTGTATATTGTAAAACTAGTGCTTAAATGTCGTGTTGGATTATACTATTCAACAGAGACCCATTATAATGCATTTTGATCAACATGACATAAGCAATTGATAATGTAGGAATCTGCACAGAATTGTGTCATAATCATTTGCATGGATATACCAAAGCATTTGCAACTTGTTCAAAGAAATGAGAAAATGCTTGTTTGATGTGCACAAGTGACACAAGGATGTAAGGCTTGAACAAGAAGTTTTGAGAATTTCAAATCGGATCTGAGAAATGTACCAAATTGACTTAGAAAAAACTGTATTTAAAGTGGGTGGGGGTACTTTTGGGGCAGTTTTGTTTCACCCAAGTGTCCCATTTCCACCCCTCTAAAACTGATGCATGGATGCTGTGGAATATTCATTCATATGCTTCCTATGCAGTATTATTCCATATGCATTATCACTTTTATTCATTCATACGCTTCCTATGCAGTATTATTCCATATGCATTATCACTTTTATTCATTCATATGCTTCATATGCAGTATTATTCTATATGCATCATTACTTTTAGAAGTGTTTATTATTCTATTGCTTGCATACAATAACCCTTAACCTCAAATAATGTGTTGAAATTAACCATAAAAGTTAGGAGCTGATAATGAGTGTACTTGAAAGAGGAAGTGGGGCGTGGGTGTCGCATGCAAAAGATAAGAGGAAGTGTCAGGAGACAGTTGAGGTCTCAGAATATATGCATGCAACTGAAACGCCAAAAAAGGAGAAAATGTACACACACACATATTGGATTGTCTGACCTTTTAAACTATGTTGTTGCTGGGTAGAATTGGGGTGTGTGGGTTGTCATTTGATGTTTTGCAGAAACTCAGAGAACAACGGACTAAGAGCTGATTGGACGAATACCAGACAACACGTCACTCAAAGGCACGAAGAGAGACCGGCGACAAATACTATAAATATATCCAGAATTGTAAAACTGGGCGTGGGTTGAGCCTTTGTTCTGAGGCAACTGACCCAACAGCTGTTGTATTTTTTGAATCTTCTGATCAATAAACTTCAAGATTTACTTTGACCGGCCTCCCTCCAATTTTGAACATGCAAGAACACATTTAGAATGTCCTACAGATGGTGACATCCGACGTGATTGGAGAAAAGGGGCATTTAGAAGAATTGTAAAAGTCGGGGATTGACCGAGAACTGGGACGAGATAACTTTGAGTCCAACACACGGCCGACAATATAAAAGGTAAGCAGAAAACCTGTTTAAACTAATTTCTGCAAATTGAATATTCCAAATTCATGTGTTGAATTTAAAAGTATATCCGTGTCATTGATTACAAAATAGAAATTGTTGATATTTGTTGGTCAGAATAAAAGGAGGGTTTTAAACATTTGAAGACGAGGTTAGATTCCTGCGTCACAATAGTTAAGAAGAGAACTATTGTTGGTTTTGAATATTTGAAGACGAGGTTAGATTCCTGCGTCACAATAGTTAAGAAGAGAACTATTGTTGGTTTTGAACATTTGAAGACGGGGTGAGAGGCCCGCGTCACAATAGTTAAAGATAAAACTATTGTTGTGAAATACTTTTGAAACGCCTACACGTAACCAGTCGTGAGTACGCCAAAAGATAAAATTATTGTTGGAAAATACTCTTGGAACGCCTACACGTAACCAGTCGTGAGTACGCCAAAAGATATAATTATTGTTGGAAAATACTTTTGGAACGCCTACACGTAACCAGTCGTGAGTACGCCAAAAATAAGTAAACTGTATATATTGAAAGTTTATCCTGTAATGAATATTATTATACAAAAAGTATAGCAAAACATAAGTAAATTGTGTATATTTAGAGTGTATTGTGCATTGAATATTATTTTAAAAGAATAGTGAAAGACAATTACAGTGTATATATTGCTTGTGTATTGTGCAGTGAATATCAGTTTGTAGAATGTTTGAGTTTGAGAGAGAATGTGAGGGAGACGGGTGTGTCCCGATAACCACACAATGGGGGAGAGTAGTGGATATGTTGATGGCTCAAACGGAACCGAAAAATCATAAGAAAGAAAATAAGATTTGGGAATGTAAATGGAGTCAGATTTGTTTGGAAAATTTATGGCAGGAACCAGATAAATTATCAATCAGATTAGCGCCAAAGGTCAGAGAAATGGAAAAGAGAGCGCATTTAAAATTGGCTAGACATGTTGAAGAGGCAAAACATGTGAAGTGGGTAGGAAAGAATAAACACAAAAATGAGGAGGTAAAACTAAGAGAAGATTTACGTCTATGGACACGCCTTGCTCTCACAGCTACTGCTCTGAGTCCCAAGAATAACACAGACCGTGTGCACTCGGCAAAGTCACAGAAAGAACTGGTGAGGAAGTCAGGAAGTGAAAGTACCAGTATCTCATGTCGTGTAGCCTCCGCCCCCTTATATCCTGATCTGAGCAAACTGCAGCCTCCGCCCTATGCACCAGCAACACAACAAGTTCAAGTTAATGTGAAAGAAACAGTGGTAGAGGCAGACATAGCTGAGTTTGAGGAGTTGCAAAGCCAAATTAAGAGATTGACTGCACAGGTAGAACAAGTAACGAGCAGACAGGAAGCATCTCAACACAATGATGGAGAAGATGAGGATAGAGAGGAAAAGGGATCGTGTAAAAATAGCAACATTGAGTCACCATCAAATGAATGTAACATAGTCATTAAAGGGACTATGACGGCCACAACTGTGGCGCATAGAACAAGAAGCCACCACCAGCCCACTAGTAGCCAACATACCCCACCCAGAGATAGAGAGTGGGATGCTGAGCATCCAGTAGGGGGCCAGCCAAAAAGGACGGGTGGATATGACCTCAGTGCCCTCTCACCACTCCCAATTAACAAAGCAGCAGCACAGTATGACGACGAGGATGAAGAAAGCGATATGGCACGCGCACAACTGATGGCAGGGAACGAACTAAACATGCCCCTAGTACATGGTACTGGTGGTGTACAAAAGTATCAACCTTGGAATCACAGTGACATGACGGCTGTGTTGGCAAAGTTGCCCCCATTACGTCAGGGGGAGGTAGATGGCTTACAAAATTGATGGCATTATGTCATGGCACCACCTTGGCGGTAGGGGACTTACGATGCCTTTTGGGTCAAATTTTCACTGTCTCACAGATGGCAGATTTCGAAAACGTCGCAAATATAGAATCATGTAAAAACGACACATTGTTTGTGACCGTCAGCACATCAATTTCCAAGGCCCTGAGGGCAAAGTTTCCAACTCCCCCAACAGTGTACCAAAATATTAAATTTCGCATTAAACCTGGTGAGACTGGAGCAAGTTATTATTTCAGATGTGCAGCAGAATGGGAACAGATGGTCGAAGAAAATAGTTTAAACAATCCAATCACTCGTGACATATTCAGAACTGCAGTAATGACCGGGGCTCCCAATGGTGTTAGGCAGGCAATGGAAAACAATCCTGACATTCCTGTAGCGAGTAATGAAGTGTGGGAAAGACATCTAGTTTTCCACATTGACAAAGCAGTAGAGAAACAGGAACATGAGGAGGAGGAGTTAGAAAAAACAAAACACCAATTGCTAAAAATACAATTAGAATTGGCAAAGGCCAGTAACAAAAAACCAAAACAAATGCCACAACGTCCTGTGAACAGTGACTCTGCCGTGCAGACTGGTACACAGGCCCAGCAGGGGCTTCAACCCATTCCCCAGTTCCAAACTTATGGTCAGGGCAGTGTCCAGCCATTCAAACCAGGCCCCGAGCCTATGAGACCGTGGGGAGGGTATAGGCCACGGGGTAATAGTGGATGGGGTAGGGGAAGATCTAACAGGAGAGAAGTGCGCCAGAGGGGTGCATGTTTTCAGTGTGGTGGGACTGATCACTGGATGAGAGAATGCCCAATGCTCGGGGATAGCCAGTTTACGGGACCACCTGCGGGGGGATGGGATCCTCATAGAGGTGGTGCCGGTGGTCGTGCCAGGGGACCACAGACCCCACGAAACCCGGGGCAACAGCACCCGTCTCCCCACTCGATTCAGGCGCCCATGTACCCGACCTGGGGCCAGCGGGAAGGCGCGGGGGATTGTTGACGGGGCCCACAGAGAACAATCATGAGGGGTTTGGCTGAGCCTCTCATGAAAATCGTGGTTAACAACAGACCACTAACAGCTCTGGTGGATACCGGAGCAACATACTCCACAGTAACGAGGGGCACAATCACTGACAAAGACGTAAGTGATAAAACTGTCGGATATGGGGTTCTCTGGTGGGTTCGAACACTGGCCTCTAACTATTCCCCTTACCACAAAAGTGGCAAATCAGTGCCTCTCACACTCATTTCTGTACTCCACAAATGCACCTGTCCCCCTGTTAGGTAGAGATTTGTTGATAAAATTGGGGGCAAACATCTTATGTTCACCGGAGGGTGTCACTGTCACATTCCCAGACGGCGCCAGAGTCGACTGTTCGCAGGCACAGAGTAGGCACGGCCACCAGCAGGTCCTGTTGGGAGGGCCTCTAAAGGAAATGGCCGATATATATTGGGTTGAATTACATGACTCTCCAGCAGGTGTACAATAATTTCTTGACAGACAGTGTCATCGCGATGCAGACAGGAAAAGAAGCAACTGCATAGCACAAACAAATGTAGAAATCTGAACATAAGACAATCTCCTTAGGGAAAACTGTACATGCAGTGCAGTGGAATTACAGTGCGGTCTTCCTACACCTCCTGACGTTCCCTATATTTTGGGCAACGGATTCTCATCCACATCACAACAAATATCTTCTCTTGCGATACAGCGTGAAAAATCATCTTTCAGTGTCTAATCCAGCCTCTGCAGGCATCAGCTGTGATGTCATCACACGTTACATCCATGGCAGCCAGAAGGGTCTGCTGCTGGCGATCATATACTTTTAATCTTCATGCTGAGAAAAATTCCTCAACGGGGTTGAGTAGGGTGAGAGGAACTCCACCAGCATCCTGTTGTGGGCCGCAAACCATTGCCTGATGATGTTGGAGCGATGGAAACTGACATTGTCCCAAACTAACATGTACTTTGGCAGGTCATCTCCAATCTGCCCCCTCTCTTGTTCAGGGATGAGATACCTGTAGAGAGTGTCAAAAGACTGTTTAGGTGTGAAAAGGGGCCGTCTGCAACCCAGTGAAGTTGTCTTGCAGTCCTATGTGGAAAGAATATAGTAATGCGAAACACTAAATTGAGTAAAATAAAATGCCACTGTTTACTTGAAGTAAACTTACTGTATATTGTAAAACTAGTGCTTAAATGTCGTGGGGGATTATACTATTCAACAGAGACCCATTATAATGCATTTTGATCAACATGACATAAGCAATTAATAATGTAGGAATCTGCACAGAATTGTGTCATAATCATTTGCATGGATATACCAAAGCATTTGCAACTTGTTCAAAGAAATGAGAAAATGCTTGTTTGATGTGCACAAGTGACACAAGGATGTAAGGATTGAACAAGAAGTTTTGAGAATTTCAAATCGGATCGGAGAAATGTACCAAATTGACTTAGAAAAAACTGTATTTAAAGTGGGTGGGGGTACTTTTGGGGCAGTTTTGTTTCACCCAAGTGTCCCATTTCCACCCCTCTCAAACTGATGCATGGATCCATATAGCCAGAAACAATTCGTTTGATGCATGCAAAGAAGCAACACTGTGTGTCTCAAGAAGCATTTATTCATGATTACGTAGACATGCTAAAATTTCAAGGCCACACACTGCACATTACACATTACACATGATATTACACATTTCATAAAATTTACATTTAGTCATTTAGCAGACGCTTTTTTCCAAAGCGACTTGCAGACGAGGAAACATTGGAAGCAATTATAACAATATAGGCAACAAATTGCATAAGTTAATTAAATCCAGTCCATTAAAGCCTAGCACAGTATAAAAAGCTAAGAATAGTGAGGTAAGTAAAAAAAAAATTTTTAAGAAGACAGAAAAGAATTAGAGGTTAAAATCAGTCATCTACATTTTGACGGAAGATATGCGTTTTCACACACTACACCGGCCTGTAGTGTTCTAGCAGTGTAAGGTTGAGAGTGGGTTTCTTCAGTAGCGGTTTGATGCAGGCCTCTTTGAACGCAGTGGGAAATGTCCCAGTGGTGAGCAAAGAGTTGATGATGTGGGTCAGACCAGGCACAACTGCTGGAGAGATAACATGGAGGAGATGGGTGGAGATGGGATCCAGTGGGCAGTTGGTAGGGTGGTTGGAACCAATGACCTTGGAAACATCATCTTCAGACAGAGTAGAAAAGGCGGGTGATGGTGGTGCAGAAAATTGGCTGTTGATGGCGGTAGTTTTCTTTACGAAGAACAATGCAAAATCATCAGCCGTTAACTCCGATGAAGGTGTGGGAGCAGGCGGACAGAGGAGAGCAGAGAAGGTTTTTAAGAGTGTGCGAGAGTCAGGAGAGTTGCTGATCTTCGAGTGGTTATAATCAGTTTTTGCAGAGGTGACGTCAACGGAGAAAGTAGAGAGGATAGACTGGTTGAGAGAGAGGTCAGTATGGTCTTTTGACTCGTGCCATTTTCTCTCAGCTGACCGGAGGCTGGCGCGATGCTCACGTGGTACATCCGATAACCAGGGGGCAGACAGGGATGCACGGGCTGGTCCAGATGTAAGAGGGCATAGGTTGTCCAAGCAGGATGTAAGCGTGGAACACAAAGTGTCTGTGGCACTGTTGGTATTCAAAAGAGAGAGCTCCTCAGAGGGGGGGAGTGCAGACAAGACAGCAGAGGAAAAGCAGGAGGGAGGGACCGTAGGTAGCGCCTAAAAGTGACCAGCGGTAAGACATCTGTGTTGTCTGGAGCGGTGAGGTTGGGGGTGACAAAGAAGTGATCAGACGTGTGCAGCAGAGTGACCTGAGAGTGATGAGTGGAGCATTTCTCGAATCATTCTTGACATTTGCAAAACAGTAAGTGCATTTCTGGTTTTGATTTTTTGATTGCAAGAGACGGCACATGATTCACGTTAACGCTTTTACTGTTTGTACAATAATTTCTTGACGGACAGTGTCATTGCGATGCAGACAGGAAAAGACAGCACTGCATAGCACAAACAAATGTAGAAATCTGAACATAAGACAATCTCCTTAGGGAAAACTGTACATGCAGTGCAGTGGAATTACAGTGCAGTCTTCCTACACCTCCTGACGTTCCCTATATTTTGGGCAACGGATTCTCATCCACATCACAACAAATATCTTCTCTTGCGATACAGAGTGAAAATCATCTTTCAGAGTGTCTAATCCAGCCTCTGCAGGCATCAGCTGTGATGTCATCACACGTTACATCCATGGCAGCCAGAAGAGTCATCTATGTATGCTGCTGGCGATCATATACTTTTAATCTTCATGCTGAGAAAAATTCCTCAACGGGGTTGAGTAGGGTGAGAGGAACTCCACCAGCATCCTGTTGTGGGCCGCAAACCATTGCCTGATGATGTTGGAGCGAAGGAAACTGACATTGTCCCAAACTAACATGTACTTTTGCAGGTCATCTCCAATCTGCCCCCTCTCTTGTTCAGGGATGAGATCCCTGTAGAGAGTGTCAAAAGACTGTTTAGGTGTGAAAAGGGGCCGTCTGCAACCCAGTGAAGTTGCCTTGCAGTCCTATGTGGAAAGAATATAGTAATGCGAAACACTAAATTGAGTAAAATAAAATGCCACTGTTTACTTGAAGTATACTTACTGTATACTGTAAAACTAGTGCTTAAATGTCGTGTTGGATTATACTATTCAACAGAGACCCATTATAATGCATTTTGATCAACATGACATAAGCAATTGATCATGTAGGAATCTGCACAGAAGTGTGTCATAATCATTTGCATGGATATACCAAAGCATTTGCAACTTGTTCAAAGAAATGAGAAAATGCTCGTTTGATGTGCACAAGTGACACAAGGATGTAAGGCTTGAACAAGAAGTTTGAGAATTTCAAATCGCAACTGAGAAATGTACCAAATTGACTTAGAAAAAACTGTATTTAAAGTGGGTGGGGGTACTTTTGGGGCAGTTTTGTTTCACCCAAGTGTCCCATTTCCACCCCTCTCAAACTGATGCATGGATGCATATAGCCAGAAACAATTCGTTTGATGCATGCAAAGAAGCAACACTGTGTGTCTCAAGAAGCATTTATTCATGATCACGTAGACATGCTAAAATTTCAAGGCCACACACTACACATTACACATGACATTACAAATTTCATAAAATTTACATTTAGTCATTTAGCAGACGTTTTTATCCAAAGCGATTTACAGACGAGGAAACATTGGAAGCAATTATAACAATATAGGCAAAAAAATGCAGAAGTTAATTAAATCCAGTCCATTAAAGCCTTGGACGGTATACAACGCTAAGAAAAGTGAGGTAAGTAAAAACTTTTTTTTTAAGAAGACATCGAAGAATTAGAGGTTAAAATCAGTCATCTAAATTTTAACGGAAGATATGCATTTTCACACACTACACCGGCCTGTAGTGTTCTAGCAGTGTAAGGTTGAGAGTGGGTTTCTTCAGTAGCGGTGTGATGCAGGCCTCTTTGAACGCAGTGGGAAATGTCCCAGTGGTGAGCAAAGAGTTGATGATGTGGGTCAGACCAGGCACAACTGCTGGAGAGATGGCATGGAGGAGATGGGTGGGGATGGGATCCAGTGGGCAGGTGGTAGGGTGGTTGGAAACAATGACCTTGGAAACATCATCTTCAGACAGAGTAGAAAAGGCGGGTGATGGTGGTGTAGAAAATTGGCTGTTGATGGCGGTAATTTTCTTTACGAAGAACGATGCAAAATCATCAGCCGTTAACTCCGATGAAGGTGTGGGAGCAGGCGGACAGAGGAGAGCAGAGAAGGTTTTTAAGAGTGTGCGAGAGTCAGGAGAGTTGCTGATCTTCGAGTGGTTATAATCAGTTTTTGCAGAGGTGACGTCAACGGAGAAAGTACAGAGGAGAGACTGGTTGAGAGAGAGGTCAGTATGGTCTTTTGACTTGTGCCATTTACTCTCAGCTGACCGGAGGCTGGCGCGATGCTCACGTGGTACATCCGATAACCAGGGGGCAGACAGGGATGCACGGGCTGGTCCAGATGTAAGAGGGCATAGGTTGTCCAAGCAGGATGTAAGCGTGGAACACAGAGTTTCTGGGGCACTGTTGGTATTCAAAAGAGAGAGCTCCTCAGAGGGGGGGAGTGCAGACAAGACAGCAGAGGAAAAGCAGGAGGGAGGGACCGTAGGTAGCACCGGAAAGTGACCAACGGTAAGACATCTGCGTTGTCTGGAGCGGTGAGGTCGGGGGTGACAAAGAAGTGATCAGACGTGTGCAGCGGAGTGACCTGAGAGTGATGAGTGGAGCATTTCTCGAATCATCCTTGACATTTGCAAAACAGTAAGTGCATTTCTGGTTTTGATTGTTTGATTGCAAGAGACGGCACATGATTCACGTTAACGCTTTTACTGTTTGTACAATAATTTCTTGACAGACAGTGTCATTGCGATGCAGACAGGAAAAGACAGCACTGCATAGCACAAACAAATGTAGAAATCTGAACATAAGACAATCTCCTTAGGGAAAACTGTACATGCAGTGCAGTGGAATTACAGTGCAGTCTTCCTACATCTCCTGACGTTCCCTATATTTTGGGCAACGGATTCTAATCCACATCACAACAAATATCTTCTCTTGCGATACAGCGTTAAAATCATCTTTCAGAGTGTCTAATCCAGCCTCTGCAGGCATCAGCTGTGATGTCATCACACGTTACATCCATGGCAGCCAGAAGGGTCATATGTGTATGCTGCTGGCGATCATATAGTTTTAATCTTCATGCTGAGAAAAATTCCTCAACGGGTTGAGTAGGGTGAGAGGAACTCCACCAGCATCCTGTTGTGGGCCGCAAACCATTGCCTGATGATGTTGGAGCGATGGAAACTGACATTGTCCCAAACTAACATGTACTTTGGCAGGTCATCTCCAATCTGCCCCCTCTCTTGTTCAGGGATGAGATCCCTGTAGAGAGTGTCAAAAGACTGTTTAGGTGTGAAAAGGGGCCGTCTGCAACCCAGTGAAGTTGTCTTGCAGTCCTATGTGGAAAGAATATAGTAATGCGAAACACTAAATTGAGTAAAATAAAATGCCACTGTTTACTTGAAGTATACTCACTGTATATTGTAAAACTAGTGCTTAAATGTCGTGTTGGATTATACTATTCAACAGAGACCCATTATAATGCATTTTGATCAACATGACATAAGCAATTGATAATGTAGGAATCTGCACAGAATTGTGTCATAATCATTTGCATGGATATACCAAAGCATTTGCAACTTGTTCAAAGAAATGAGAAAATGCTTGTTTGATGTGCACAAGTGACACAAGGATGTAAGGCTTGAACAAGAAGTTTTGAGAATTTAAAATCGGATCTGAGAAATGTACCAAATTGACTTAGAAAAAACTGTATTTAAAGTGGGTGGGGGTACTTTTAGGGCAGTTTTGTTTCACCCAAGTGTCCCATTTCCACCCCTCTCAAACTGATGCATGGATGCATATAGCCAGAAACAATTCGTTTGATGCATGCAAAGAAGCAACACTGTGTGTCTCAAGAAGCATTTATTCATGATTACGTAGACATGCTAAAATTTCAAGGCCACAGACTATACATTACACATTACACATGACATTACACATTTCATAAAATTTACATTTAGTCATTTAGCAGATGCTTTTTTCCAAAGCGACTTACAGACGAGGAAACATTGGAAGCAATTATAACAATATAGGCAACAAAATGCATAAGTTAATTAAATCCAGTCCATTAAAGCCTAGCACAATATACAAAGCTAAAATAGTGAGGTAAGTAAAAAAAAATTTTTTAAGAAGACAGAAAAGAATTAGAGGTTAAAATCAGTCATCTACATTTTGACGGAAGATATGCGTTTTCACACACTACACCGGCCTGTAGTGTTCTAGCAGTGTAAGGTTTAGAGTGGGTTTCTTCAGTAGCGGTGTGATGCAGGCCTCGTTGAAAGCAGTGGGAAATGTCCCAGTGGTGAGCAAAGAGTTGATGATGTGGGTCAGACCAGGCACAACTGCTGGAGAGATAACATGGAGGAGATGGGTGGAGATGGGATCCAGTGGGCAGGTGGTAGGGTGGTTGGAACCAATGACCTTGGAAACATCTTCAGACAGAGGAGAAAAGGCGGGTGATGGTGGTGTAGAAAATTGGCTGTTGATGGCGGTAGTTATCTTTACGAAGAACGATGCAAAATCATCAGCCGTTAACTCCGATGAAGGTGTGGGAGCAGGCGGACAGAGGAGAGCAGAGAAGGTTTTTAAGAGTGTGCGAGAGTCAGGAGAGTTGCTGATCTTCGTGTGGTTATAATCAGTTTTTGCAGAGGTGACGTCAACGGAGAAAGTAGAGAGGAGAGACTGGTTGAGAGAGAGGTCAGTATGGTCTTTTGACTTGTGCCATTTTCTCTCAGCTGACCAGAGGCTGGCGCGATGCTCACGTGGTACATCCGATAACCAGGGGGCAGACAGGGATGCACGGGCTGGTCCAGATGTAAGAGGGCATAGGTTGTCCAAGCAGGATGTAAGCGTGGAACACAGAGTGTCTGGGGCACTGTTGGTATTCAAAAGAGAGAGCTCCTCAGAGGGGGGGAGTGCAGACAAGACAGCAGAGGAAAAGCAGGAGGGAGGGACCGTAGGTAGCGCCGGAAAGTGACCAGCGGTAAGACATCTGCGTTGTCTGGAGCGGTGAGCTCGGGGGTGACAAAGAAGTGATCAGACGTGTGCAGCGGAGTGACCTGAGAGTGATGAGTGGAGCATTTCTCGAATCATCCTTGACATTTGCAAAACAGTAAGTGCATTTCTGGTTTTGATTGTTTGATTGCAAGAGACGGCACATGATTCACGTTAACGCTTTTACTGTTTGTACAATAATTTCTTGACAGACAGTGTCATCGCGATGCAGACAGGAAAAGACAGCACTGCTTAGCACAAACAAATGTAGAAATCTGAACATAAGACAATCTCCTTAGGGAAAACTGTACATGCAGTGCAGTGGAATTACAGTGCAATCTTCCTACACCTCCTGACGTTCCCTATATTTTGGGCAACGGATTCTCATCCACATCACAACAAATATCTTCTCTTGCGATATAGCGTGAAAAATCATCTTTCAGAGTGTCTAATCCAGCCTCTGCAGGCATCAGCTGTGATGTCATCACACGTTACATCCATGGCAGCCAGAAGGGTCATCTGTGTATGCTGCTGGCGATCATATACTTTTAATCTTCATGCTGAGAAAAATTCCTCAACGGGGTTGAGTAGGGTGAGAGGAACTCCACCAGCATCCTGTTGTGGGCCGCAAACCATTGCCTGATGATGTTGGAGCGATGGAAACTGACATTGTCCCAAACTAACATGTACTTTGGCAGGTCATCTCCAATCTGCCCGCTCTTTGGTTCAGGGATGAGATCCCTGTAGAGAGTTTTAAAAGACTGTTTAGGTGTGAAAAGGGGCCGTCTGCAACCCAGTGAAGTTGTCTTGCAGTCCTATATGGAAAGAATATAGTAATGCGAAACACTAAATTGAGTAAAATAAAATGCCACTGTTTACTTGAAGTAAACTTACTGTATATTGTAAAACTAGTGCTTAAATGTCGTGGGGGATTATACTATTCAACAGAGACCCATTATAATGCATTTTGATCAACATGACATAAGCAATTAATAATGTAGGAATCTGCACAGAATTGTGTCATAATCATTTGCATGGATATACCAAAGCATTTGCAACTTGTTCAAAGAAATGAGAAAATGCTTGTTTGATGTGCACAAGTGACACAAGGATGTAAGGATTGAACAAGAAGTTTTGAGAATTTCAAATCGGATCGGAGAAATGTACCAAATTGACTTAGAAAAAACTGTATTTAAAGTGGGTGGGGGTACTTTTGGGGCAGTTTTGTTTCACCCAAGTGTCCCATTTCCACCCCTCTCAAACTGATGCATGGATCCATATAGCCAGAAACAATTCGTTTGATGCATGCAAAGAAGCAACACTGTGTGTCTCAAGAAGCATTTATTCATGATTACGTAGACATGCTAAAATTTCAAGGCCACACACTGCACATTACACATTACACATGATATTACACATTTCATAAAATTTACATTTAGTCATTTAGCAGACGCTTTTTTCCAAAGCGACTTGCAGACGAGGAAACATTGGAAGCAATTATAACAATATAGGCAACAAATTGCATAAGTTAATTAAATCCAGTCCATTAAAGCCTAGCACAGTATAAAAAGCTAAGAATAGTGAGGTAAGTAAAAAAAAAATTTTTAAGAAGACAGAAAAGAATTAGAGGTTAAAATCAGTCATCTACATTTTGACGGAAGATATGCGTTTTCACACACTACACCGGCCTGTAGTGTTCTAGCAGTGTAAGGTTGAGAGTGGGTTTCTTCAGTAGCGGTTTGATGCAGGCCTCTTTGAACGCAGTGGGAAATGTCCCAGTGGTGAGCAAAGAGTTGATGATGTGGGTCAGACCAGGCACAACTGCTGGAGAGATAACATGGAGGAGATGGGTGGAGATGGGATCCAGTGGGCAGTTGGTAGGGTGGTTGGAACCAATGACCTTGGAAACATCATCTTCAGACAGAGTAGAAAAGGCGGGTGATGGTGGTGCAGAAAATTGGCTGTTGATGGCGGTAGTTTTCTTTACGAAGAACAATGCAAAATCATCAGCCGTTAACTCCGATGAAGGTGTGGGAGCAGGCGGACAGAGGAGAGCAGAGAAGGTTTTTAAGAGTGTGCGAGAGTCAGGAGAGTTGCTGATCTTCGAGTGGTTATAATCAGTTTTTGCAGAGGTGACGTCAACGGAGAAAGTAGAGAGGATAGACTGGTTGAGAGAGAGGTCAGTATGGTCTTTTGACTCGTGCCATTTTCTCTCAGCTGACCGGAGGCTGGCGCGATGCTCACGTGGTACATCCGATAACCAGGGGGCAGACAGGGATGCACGGGCTGGTCCAGATGTAAGAGGGCATAGGTTGTCCAAGCAGGATGTAAGCGTGGAACACAAAGTGTCTGTGGCACTGTTGGTATTCAAAAGAGAGAGCTCCTCAGAGGGGGGGAGTGCAGACAAGACAGCAGAGGAAAAGCAGGAGGGAGGGACCGTAGGTAGCGCCTAAAAGTGACCAGCGGTAAGACATCTGTGTTGTCTGGAGCGGTGAGGTTGGGGGTGACAAAGAAGTGATCAGACGTGTGCAGCAGAGTGACCTGAGAGTGATGAGTGGAGCATTTCTCGAATCATTCTTGACATTTGCAAAACAGTAAGTGCATTTCTGGTTTTGATTTTTTGATTGCAAGAGACGGCACATGATTCACGTTAACGCTTTTACTGTTTGTACAATAATTTCTTGACGGACAGTGTCATTGCGATGCAGACAGGAAAAGACAGCACTGCATAGCACAAACAAATGTAGAAATCTGAACATAAGACAATCTCCTTAGGGAAAACTGTACATGCAGTGCAGTGGAATTACAGTGCAGTCTTCCTACACCTCCTGACGTTCCCTATATTTTGGGCAACGGATTCTCATCCACATCACAACAAATATCTTCTCTTGCGATACAGAGTGAAAATCATCTTTCAGAGTGTCTAATCCAGCCTCTGCAGGCATCAGCTGTGATGTCATCACACGTTACATCCATGGCAGCCAGAAGAGTCATCTATGTATACTGCTGGCGATCATATACTTTTAATCTTCATGCTGAGAAAAATTCCTCAACGGGGTTGAGTAGGGTGAGAGGAACTCCACCAGCATCCTGTTGTGGGCCGCAAACCATTGCCTGATGATGTTGGAGCGAAGGAAACTGACATTGTCCCAAACTAACATGTACTTTTGCAGGTCATCTCCAATCTGCCCCCTCTCTTGTTCAGGGATGAGATCCCTGTAGAGAGTGTCAAAAGACTGTTTAGGTGTGAAAAGGGGCCGTCTGCAACCCAGTGAAGTTGCCTTGCAGTCCTATGTGGAAAGAATATAGTAATGCGAAACACTAAATTGAGTAAAATAAAATGCCACTGTTTACTTGAAGTATACTTACTGTATACTGTAAAACTAGTGCTTAAATGTCGTGTTGGATTATACTATTCAACAGAGACCCATTATAATGCATTTTGATCAACATGACATAAGCAATTGATCATGTAGGAATCTGCACAGAAGTGTGTCATAATCATTTGCATGGATATACCAAAGCATTTGCAACTTGTTCAAAGAAATGAGAAAATGCTCGTTTGATGTGCACAAGTGACACAAGGATGTAAGGCTTGAACAAGAAGTTTGAGAATTTCAAATCGCAACTGAGAAATGTACCAAATTGACTTAGAAAAAACTGTATTTAAAGTGGGTGGGGGTACTTTTGGGGCAGTTTTGTTTCACCCAAGTGTCCCATTTCCACCCCTCTCAAACTGATGCATGGATGCATATAGCCAGAAACAATTCGTTTGATGCATGCAAAGAAGCAACACTGTGTGTCTCAAGAAGCATTTATTCATGATCACGTAGACATGCTAAAATTTCAAGGCCACACACTACACATTACACATGACATTACAAATTTCATAAAATTTACATTTAGTCATTTAGCAGACGTTTTTATCCAAAGCGATTTACAGACGAGGAAACATTGGAAGCAATTATAACAATATAGGCAAAAAAATGCAGAAGTTAATTAAATCCAGTCCATTAAAGCCTTGGACGGTATACAACGCTAAGAAAAGTGAGGTAAGTAAAAACTTTTTTTTAAGAAGACATCGAAGAATTAGAGGTTAAAATCAGTCATCTAAATTTTAACGGAAGATATGCATTTTCACACACTACACCGGCCTGTAGTGTTCTAGCAGTGTAAGGTTGAGAGTGGGTTTCTTCAGTAGCGGTGTGATGCAGGCCTCTTTGAACGCAGTGGGAAATGTCCCAGTGGTGAGCAAAGAGTTGATGATGTGGGTCAGACCAGGCACAACTGCTGGAGAGATGGCATGGAGGAGATGGGTGGGGATGGGATCCAGTGGGCAGGTGGTAGGGTGGTTGGAACCAATGACCTTGGAAACATCATCTTCAGACAGAGTAGAAAAGGCGGGTGATGGTGGTGTAGAAAATTGGCTGTTGATGGCGGTAATTTTCTTTACGAAGAACGATGCAAAATCATCAGCCGTTAACTCCGATGAAGGTGTGGGAGCAGGCGGACAGAGGAGAGCAGAGAAGGTTTTTAAGAGTGTGCGAGAGTCAGGAGAGTTGCTGATCTTCGAGTGGTTATAATCAGTTTTTGCAGAGGTGACGTCAACGGAGAAAGTACAGAGGAGAGACTGGTTGAGAGAGAGGTCAGTATGGTCTTTTGACTTGTGCCATTTACTCTCAGCTGACCGGAGGCTGGCGCGATGCTCACGTGGTACATCCGATAACCAGGGGGCAGACAGGGATGCACGGGCTGGTCCAGATGTAGGAGGGCATAGGTTGTCCAAGCAGGATGTAAGCGTGGAACACAGAGTTTCTGGGGCACTGTTGGTATTCAAAAGAGAGAGCTCCTCAGAGGGGGGGAGTGCAGACAAGACAGCAGAGGAAAAGCAGGAGGGAGGGACCGTAGGTAGCACCGGAAAGTGACCAGCGGTAAGACATCTGCGTTGTCTGGAGCGGTGAGGTCGGGGGTGACAAAGAAGTGATCAGACGTGTGCAGCGGAGTGACCTGAGAGTGATGAGTGGAGCATTTCTCGAATCATCCTTGACATTTGCAAAACAGTAAGTGCATTTCTGGTTTTGATTGTTTGATTGCAAGAGACGGCACATGATTCACGTTAACGCTTTTACTTTTTGTACAATAATTTCTTGACAGACAGTGTCATCGCGATGCAGACAGGAAAAGACAGCACTGCATAGCACAAACAAATGTAGAAATCTGAACATAAGACAATCTCCTTAGGGAAAACTGTACATGCAGTGCAGTGGAATTACAGTGCAGTCTTCCTACATCTCCTGACGTTCCCTATATTTTGGGCAACGGATTCTAATCCACATCACAACAAATATCTTCTCTTGCGATACAGCGTTAAAATCATCTTTCAGAGTGTCTAATCCAGCCTCTGCAGGCATCAGCTGTGATGTCATCACACGTTACATCCATGGCAGCCAGAAGGGTCATATGTGTATGCTGCTGGCGATCATATAGTTTTAATCTTCATGCTGAGAAAAATTCCTCAACGGGTTGAGTAGGGTGAGAGGAACTCCACCAGCATCCTGTTGTGGGCCGCAAACCATTGCCTGATGATGTTGGAGCGATGGAAACTGACATTGTCCCAAACTAACATGTACTTTGGCAGGTCATCTCCAATCTGCCCCCTCTCTTGTTCAGGGATGAGATCCCTGTAGAGAGTGTCAAAAGACTGTTTAGGTGTGAAAAGGGGCCGTCTGCAACCCAGTCAAGTTGTCTTGCAGTCCTATGTGGAAAGAATATAGTAATGCGAAACACTAAATTGAGTAAAATAAAATGCCACTGTTTACTTGAAGTATACTTACTGTATATTGTAAAACTAGTGCTTAAATGTCGTGGGGGGTTATACTATTCAACAGAGACCCATTATAATGCATTTTGATCAACATGATATAAGCAATTGATAATGTAGGAATCTGCACAGAATTGTGTCATAATCATTTGCATGGATATACCAAAGCATTTGCAACTTGTTCAAAGAAATGAGAAAATGCTTGTTTGATGTGCACAAGTGACACAAGGATGTAAGGATTGAACAAGAAGTTTTGAGAATTTCAAATCGGATCTGAGAAATGTACCAAATTGACTTAGAAAAAACTGTATTTAAAGTGGGTAGGGGTACTTTTGGGGCAGTTTTGTTTCACCCAAGTGTCCCATTTCCACCCCTCTCAAACTGATGCATGGATGCATACAGCCAGAAACAATTCGTTTGATGCATGCAAAGAAGCAACACTGTGTGTCTCAAGAAGCATTTATTCATGATTACGTAGACATGCTTAAATTTCAAGGCCACACACTACACATTACACATTACACATGACATTACACATTTCATAAAATTTACATCTAGTCATTTAGCAGACGCTTTTTTCCAAAGCGACTTACAGACGAGGAAACATTGGAAGAAATTATAACAATATAGGCAACAAAATGCATAAGTTAATTAAATCCAGTCCATTAAAGCCTAGCACAGTATACAAAGCTAAGAATAGTGAGGTAAGTAAAAAAAAATTTTTTAAGAAGAGAGAAAAGAATTAGAGGTTAAAATCAGTCATCTAAATTTTGACGGAAGATATGCGTTTTCACACACTACACCGGCCTGTAGTGTTCTAGCAGTGTAAGGTTGAGAGTGGGTTTCTTCAGTAGAGGTGTGATGCAGGCCTCTTTGAACGCAGTGGGAAATGTCCCAGTGGTGAGCAAAGAGTTGATGATGTGGGTCAGACCAGGCACAACTGCTGGAGAGATGGCATGGAGGAGATGGGTGGGGATGGGATCCAGTGGGCAGGTGGTAGGGTGGTTGGAACCAATGACCTTGGAAACATCATCTTCAGACAGAGGAGAAAAGGCGGGTGATGGTGGTATAGAAAATTGGCTGTTGATGGCGGTAATTTTCTTTACGAAGAACGATGCAAAATCATCAGCCGTTAACTCCGATGAAGGTGTGGGAGCAGGCGGACAGAGGAGAGCAGAGAAGGTTTTTAAGAGTGTGCGAGAGTCAGGAGAGTTGCTGATCTTCGAGTGGTTATAATCAGTTTTTGAAGAGGTGACGTCAACGGAGAAAGTAGAGAGGAGAGACTGGTTGAGAGAGAGGTCAGTATGGTCTTTTGACTTGTGCCATTTTCTCTCAGCTGACCGGAGGCTGGCGCGATGCTCACGTGGTACATCCAATAACCAGGGGGCAGACAGGGATGCACGGCCTGGTCCAGATGTAAGAGGGCATAGGTTGTCCAAGCAGGATGTAAGCGTGGAACACAGAGTGTCTGTGGCTCTTTTGGTATTCAAAAGAGAGAGCTCCTCAGAGGGGGGGAGTGCAGACAAGACAGCAGAGGAAAAGCAGGAGGGAGGGACCGTAGGTAGCACCGGAAAGTGACCAGCGGTAAGACATCTGCGTTGTCTGGAGCCGTGAGGTCGGGGGTGACAAAGAAGTGATCAGACGTGTGCAGCGGAGTGACCTGGGAGTGATGAGTGGAGCATTTCTCGAGTCATCCTTGACATTTGCAAAACAGTAAGTGCATTTCTGGTTTTGATCGTTTGATTGCAAGAGACGGCACATGATTCACGTTAACGCTTTTACTGTTTGTACAATAATTTCTTGACAGACAGTGTCATTGCGATGCAGACAGGGAAAGACAGCACTGCATAGCACAAACAAATGTAGAAATCTGAACATAAGACAATCTCCTTAGGGAAAACTGTACATGCAGTGCAGTGGAATTACAGTGCAGTCTTCCTACACCTCCTGACGTTCCCTATATTTTGGGCAACGGATTCTCATCCACATCACAACAAATATCTTCTCTTGCGATACAGCGTGAAAATCATCTTTCAGCGTGTCTAATCCAGCCTCTGCAGGCATCAGCTGTGATGTCATCACACGTTACATCAATGGCAGCCAGAAGGGTCATCTGTGTATGCTGCTGGCGATCATATACTTTTAATCTTCATGCTGAGAAAAATTCCTCAACGGGGTTGAGTAGGGTGAGAGGAACTCCACCAGCATCCTGTTGTGGGCCGCAAACCATTGCCTGATGATGTTGGAGCGATGGAAACTGACATTGTCCCAAACTAACATGTACTTTGGCAGGTCATCTCCAATCTGCCCCCTCTCTTGTTCAGGGATGAGATCCCTGTAGAGAGTGTCAAAAGACTGTTTAGGTGTGAAAAGGGGCCGTCTGCAACCCAGTCAAGTTGTCTTGCAGTCCTATGTGGAAAGAATATAGTAATGCGAAACACTAAATTGAGTAAAATAAAATGCCACTGTTTACTTGAAGTATACTTACTGTATATTGTAAAACTAGTGCTTAAATGTCGTGGGGGTTATACTATTCAACAGAGACCCATTATAATGCATTTTGATCAACATGATATAAGCAATTGATAATGTAGGAATCTGCACAGAATTGTGTCATAATCATTTGCATGGATATACCAAAGCATTTGCAACTTGTTCAAAGAAATGAGAAAATGCTTGTTTGATGTGCACAAGTGACACAAGGATGTAAGGGTTGAACAAGAAGTTTTGAGAATTTCAAATCGGATCTGAGAAATGTACCAAATTGACTTAGAAAAAACTGTATTTAAAGTGGGTGGGGGTACTTTTGGGGCAGTTTTGTTTCACCCAAGTGTCCCATTTCCACCCCTCTCAAACTGATGCATGGATGCATATAGCCAGAAACAATTCGTTTGATGCATGCAAAGAAGCAACACTGTGTGTCTCAAGAAGCATTTATTCATGATGACGTAGACATGCTTAAATTTCAAGGCCACACACTACACATTACACATTACACATGACATTACACATTTCATAAAATTTCCATCTAGTCATTTAGCAGACGCTTTTTTCCAAAGCGATTTACAGACGAGGAAACATTGGAAGCAATTATAACAATATAGGCAACAAAATGCATAAGTTAATTAAATCCAGTCCATTAAAGCCTAGCACAGCATAAAAAGCTAAGAATAGTGAGGTAAGTAAAAAAAATCTTTTAAGAAGACAGAAAAGAATTAGAGGTTAAAATCAGTCATCTACATTTTGACGGAAGATATGCGTTTTCACACACTACACCGGCCTGTAGTGTTCTAGCAGTGTAAGGTTGAGAGTGGGTTTCTTCAATAGCGGTTTGATGCAGGCCTCTTTGAACGCAGTGGGAAATGTCCCAGTGGTGAGCAAAGAGTTGATGATGTGGGTCAGACCAGGCACAACTGCTGGAGAGATAACATGGATGAGATGGGTGGAGATGGGATCCAGTGGGCAGGTGGTAGGGTGGTTGGAACCAATGACCTTGGAGACATCATCTTCAGACAGAGGAGAAAAGGCGGGTGATGGTGGTGTAGAAAATTGGCTGTTGATGGCAGTAGTTTTCTTTACGAAGAACGATGCAAAATCATCAGCCGTAAACTCCGATGAAGGTGTGGGAGCAGGCGGACAGAGGAGAGCAGAGAAGGTTTTTAAGAGTGTGCGAGAGTCAGGAGAGTTGCTGATCTTCTAGTGGTTATAATCAGTTTTTGCAGAGGTTACGTCAACGGAAAAAGTACAGAGGAGAGACTGGTTGAGAGAGAGGTCAGTATGGTCTTTTGACTTGTGCCATTTTCTCTCAGCTGACCGGAGGCTGGCGCGATGCTCACGTGGTACATCCGATAACCAGGGGGCAGACAGGGATGCACGGGCTGGTCCAGATGTAAGAGGGCATAGGTTGTCCAAGCAGGATGTAAGCGTGGAACACAGAGTGTCTGTGGCACTGTTGGTATTCAAAAGAGAGAGCTCCTCAGAGGGTCGGAGTGCAGACAAGACAGCAGAGGAAAAGCAGGAGGGAGGGACCGTAGGTAGCGCCGGAAAGTGACCAGCGGTAAGACATCTGCGTTGTCTGGAGCGGTGAGGTCGGGGGTGACAAAGAAGTGATCAGACGTGTGCAGCGGAGTGACCTGAGAGTGATGAGTGGAGCATTTCTCGAATCATCCTTGACATTTGCAAAACAGTAAGTGCATTTCTGGTTTTGATTGTTTGATTGCAAGAGACGGCACATGATTCACGTTAACGCTTTTACTGTTTGTACAATAATATCTAGACAGACAGTGTCATTGCGATGCAGACAGGAAAAGACAGCACTGCATAGCACAAACAAATGTAGAAATCTGAACATAAGACAATCTCCTTAGGGAAAACTGTACATGCAGTGCAGTGGAATTACAGTGCAGTCTTCCTACACCTCCTGACGCTCCCTATATTTTGGTTAACGGATTCTCATCCACATCACAACAAATATCTTCTCTTGTGATACAGCGTGAAAATCATCTTTCAGAGTGTCTAATCCAGCCTCTGCAGGCATCAGCTGTGATGTCATCACACGTTACATCCATGGCAGCCAGAAGGGTCATCTGTGTATGCTGCTGGCGATCATATACTTTTAATCTTCATGCTGAGAAAAATTCCTCAACTGGGTTGAGTAGGGTGAGAGGAACTCCACCAGCATCCTGTTGTGGGCCGCAAACCATTGCCTGATGATGTTGGAGCGATGGAAACTGACATTGTCCCAAACTAACATGTACTTTGGCAGGTCATCTCCAATCTGCCCCTCTCTTGTTCAGGGATGAGATCCCTGTAGAGAGAGTCAAAAGACTGTTTAGGTGTGAAAAGGGGCCGTCTGCAACCCAGTGAAGTTGTCTTGCAGTCCTATGTGGAAAGAATATAGTAATGCGAAACACTAAATTGAGTAAAATAAAATGCCACTGTTTACTTGAAGTATATTTACTTGATATTGTAAAACTAGTGCTTAAATGTCGTGGGGGATTATACTATTCAACAGAGACCGATTATAATGCATTTTGATCAACATGACATAAGCAATTGATAATGTAGGAATCTGCACAGAATTGTGTCATAATCATTTGCATGGATATACCAAAGCATTTGCAACTTGTTCAAAGAAATGAGAAAATGCTTGTTTGATGTGCACAAGTGACACAAGGATGTAAGGATTGAACAAGAAGTTTTGAGAATTTCAAATCGGATCTGAGAAATGTACCAAATTGACTTAGAAAAAACTGTATTTAAAGTGGGTGGGGGTACTTTTGGGGCAGTTTTGATTCACCCAAGTGTCCCATTTCCACCCCTCTCAAACTGATGCATGGATGCATATAGCCAGAAACAATTCGTTTGATGCATGCAAAGAAGCAACACTGTGTGTCTCAAGAAGCATTTATTCATAATTACGTAGACATGCTAAAATTTCAAGGCCACACACTACACATTACACATTACACATGACATTACACATTTCATAAAATTTACATTTAGTCATTTAGCAGACGCTTTTTTCCAAAGCGACTTACAGACGAGGAAACATTGGAAGCAATTATAACAATATAGGCAACAAAATGCATAAGTTAATTAAATCCAGTCCATTAAAGCCTAGCACATTATACAAAGCTATGAATAGTGAGGTAAGTAAAAAAAACATTTTTTAAGAAGACAGAAAAGAATTAAAGGTTAAAATCAGTCATCTACATTTTGACGGAAGATATGCGTTTTCACACACTACACCGGCCTGTAGTGTTCTAGCAGTGTAAGGTTGAGAGTGGGTTTCTTCAGTAGCGATGTGATGCAGGCCTCTTTGAACGCAGTGGGAAATGTCCCAGTGGTGAGCAAAGAGTTGATGATGTGGGTCAGACCAGGCACAACTGCTGGAGAGATAACATGGAGGAGATGGGTGGAGATGGGATCCAGTGGGCAGGTGGTAGGGTGGTTGGAACCAATGACCTTGGAAACATCATCTTCAGACAGAGGAGAAAAGGCGGGTGATGGTGGTGTAGAAAATTGGCTGTTGATGGCGGTAGTTTTCTTTACGAAGAACGATGCAAAATCATCAGCCGTTAACTCCGATGAAGGTGTGGGAGCAGGCGGACAGAGGAGAGCAGAGAAGGTTTTTAAGAGTGTGCGAGAGTCAGGAGAGTTGCTGATCTTCGAGTGGTTATAATCAGTTTTTGCAGAGGTGACGTCAACGGAGAAGTAGAGAGGAGAGACTGGTTGAGAGAGAGGTCAGTATGGTCTTTTGACTTGTGCCATTTTCTCTCAGCTGACTGGAGGCTGGCGCGATGCTCACGTGGTACATCCGATAACCAGGGGGCAGACAGGGATGCACGGGCTGGTCCAGATGTAAGAGGGCATAGGTTGTCCAAGCAGGATGTAAGCGTGGAACACAGAGTATCTGTGGCACTGTTGGTATTCAAAAGAGAGAGCTCCTCAGAGGGGGGGAGTGCAGACAAGACAGCAGAGGAAAAGCAGGAGGGAGGGACCGTAGGTAGCGCCGGAAAGTGACCAGCGGTAAGACATCTGCGTTGTCTGGAGCGGTGAGCTCGGGGGTGACAAAGAAGTGTTCAGACGTGTGCAGCGGAGTGACCTGAGAGTGATGAATGGAGCATTTCTCGAACCATCCTTGACATTTCCAAAACAGTAAGTGCATTTCTGGTTTTGATTGTTTGATTGCAAGAGACGGCACATGATTCACGTTAACGCTTTTACTGTTTGTACAATAATTTCTTGACAGACAGTGTCATAGCGATGCAGACAGGAAAAGACAGCACTGCATGGCACAAACAAATGTAGAAATCTGAATATAAGACAATCTCCTTAGGGAAAACTGTACATGCAGTGCAGTGGAATTACAGTGCAGTCTTCCTACACCTCCTGACGTTCCCTATATTTTGGGCAACGGATTCTCATCCACATCACAACAAATATCTTCTCTTGCGATACAGCGTGAAAAATCATCTTTC
This sequence comes from Barbatula barbatula, assembly GCF_947034865.1. NCBI lineage: Eukaryota > Metazoa > Chordata > Actinopteri > Cypriniformes > Nemacheilidae > Barbatula > Barbatula barbatula. The sequence continues at coordinate 13,484,108 of NC_136778.1, forward strand.
AGAGTGTCTAATCCAACCTCTGCAGGCATCAGCTGTGATGTCATCACACGTTACATCCATGGCAGCCAGAAGGGTCATCTGTGTATGCTGCTGGCGATCATATACTTTTAATCTTCATGCTGAGCAAAATTCCTCAACGTGGTTGAGTAGGGTGAGAGGAACTCCACCAGCATCCTGTTGTGGGCCGAAAACCATTGCCTGATGATGTTGGAGGGATGGAAACTGACATTGTCCCAAACTAACATGTACTTTGGCAGGTCATCTCCAATCTGCCCCCTCTCTTGTTCAGGGATGAGATCCCTGTAGAGAGTGTCAAAAGACTGTTTAGGTGTGAAAAGGGGCCGTCTGCAACCCAGTGAAGTTGTCTTGCAGTCCTATGTGGTAAGAATATAGTAATGCGAAACACTAAATTGAGTAAAATAAAATGCCACTGTTTAATTGAAGTATACTTACTGTATATTGTAAAACTAGTGCTTAAATGTTGTGGGGGATTATACTATTCAACAGAGACCCATTATAATACATTTTGATCAACATGACATAAGCAATTGATAATGTAGGAATCTGCACAGAATTGTGTCATAATCATTTGCATGGATATTCCAAAGCATTTGCAACTTGTTCAAAGAAATGAGAAAATGCTTGTTTGATGTGCACAAGTGACACAAGGATGTAAGGATTGAACAAGAAGTTTTGAGAATTTCAAATCGGATCTGAGAAATGTACCAAATTGACTTAGAAAAAACTGTATTTAAAGTGGGTGGGGGTACTTTTGGGGCAGTTTTGTTTCACCCAAGTGTCCCATTTCCACCCCTCTAAAACTGATGCATGGATGCTGTGGAATATTCATTCATATGCTTCCTATGCAGTATTATTCCATATGCATTATCACTTTTATTCATTCATACGCTTCCTATGCAGTATTATTCCATATGCATTATCACTTTTATTCATTCATATGCTTCATATGCAGTATTATTCTATATGCATCATTACTTTTAGAAGTGTTTATTATTCTATTGCTTGCATACAATAACCCTTAACCTCAAATAATGTGTTGAAATTAACCATAAAAGTTAGGAGCTGATAATGAGTGTACTTGAAAGAGGAAGTGGGGCGTGGGTGTCGCATGCAAAAGATAAGAGGAAGTGTCAGGAGACAGTTGAGGTCTCAGAATATATGCATGCAACTGAAATGCCAAAAAAGGAGAAAATGTACACACACACATATTGGATTGTCTGACCTTTTAAACTATGTTGTTGCTGGGTAGAATTGGGGTGTGTGGGTTGTCATTTGATGTTTTGCAGAAACTCAGAGAACAACGGACTAAGAGCTGATTGGACGAATACCAGACAACACGTCACTCAAAGGCACGAAGAGAGACCGGCGACAAATACTATAAATATATCCAGAATTGTAAAACTGGGCGTGGGTTGAGCCTTTGTTCTGAGGCAACTGACCCAACAGCTGTTGTATTTTTTGAATCTTCTGATCAATAAACTTCAAGATTTACTTTGACCGGCCTCCCTCCAATTTTGAACATGCAAGAACACATTTAGAATGTCCTACAGATGGTGACATCCGACGTGATTGGAGAAAAGGGGCATTTAGAAGAATTGTAAAAGTCGGGGATTGACCGAGAACTGGGACGAGATAACTTTGAGTCCAACACACGGCCGACAATATAAAAGGTAAGCAGAAAACCTGTTTAAACTAATTTCTGCAAATTGAATATTCCAAATTCATGTGTTGAATTTAAAAGTATATCCGTGTCATTGATTACAAAATAGAAATTGTTGATATTTGTTGGTCAGAATAAAAGGAGGGTTTTAAACATTTGAAGACGAGGTTAGATTCCTGCGTCACAATAGTTAAGAAGAGAACTATTGTTGGTTTTGAATATTTGAAGACGAGGTTAGATTCCTGCGTCACAATAGTTAAGAAGAGAACTATTGTTGGTTTTGAACATTTGAAGACGGGGTGAGAGGCCCGCGTCACAATAGTTAAAGATAAAACTATTGTTGTGAAATACTTTTGAAACGCCTACACGTAACCAGTCGTGAGTACGCCAAAAGATAAAATTATTGTTGGAAAATACTCTTGGAACGCCTACACGTAACCAGTCGTGAGTACGCCAAAAGATATAATTATTGTTGGAAAATACTTTTGGAACGCCTACACGTAACCAGTCGTGAGTACGCCAAAAATAAGTAAACTGTATATATTGAAAGTTTATCCTGTAATGAATATTATTATACAAAAAGTATAGCAAAACATAAGTAAATTGTGTATATTTAGAGTGTATTGTGCATTGAATATTATTTTAAAAGAATAGTGAAAGACAATTACAGTGTATATATTGCTTGTGTATTGTGCAGTGAATATCAGTTTGTAGAATGTTTGAGTTTGAGAGAGAATGTGAGGGAGACGGGTGTGTCCCGATAACCACACAATGGGGGAGAGTAGTGGATATGTTGATGGCTCAAACGGAACCGAAAAATCATAAGAAAGAAAATAAGATTTGGGAATGTAAATGGAGTCAGATTTGTTTGGAAAATTTATGGCAGGAACCAGATAAATTATCAATCAGATTAGCGCCAAAGGTCAGAGAAATGGAAAAGAGAGCGCATTTAAAATTGGCTAGACATGTTGAAGAGGCAAAACATGTGAAGTGGGTAGGAAAGAATAAACACAAAAATGAGGAGGTAAAACTAAGAGAAGATTTACGTCTATGGACACGCCTTGCTCTCACAGCTACTGCTCTGAGTCCCAAGAATAACACAGACCGTGTGCACTCGGCAAAGTCACAGAAAGAACTGGTGAGGAAGTCAGGAAGTGAAAGTACCAGTATCTCATGTCGTGTAGCCTCCGCCCCCTTATATCCTGATCTGAGCAAACTGCAGCCTCCGCCCTATGCACCAGCAACACAACAAGTTCAAGTTAATGTGAAAGAAACAGTGGTAGAGGCAGACATAGCTGAGTTTGAGGAGTTGCAAAGCCAAATTAAGAGATTGACTGCACAGGTAGAACAAGTAACGAGCAGACAGGAAGCATCTCAACACAATGATGGAGAAGATGAGGATAGAGAGGAAAAGGGATCGTGTAAAAATAGCAACATTGAGTCACCATCAAATGAATGTAACATAGTCATTAAAGGGACTATGACGGCCACAACTGTGGCGCATAGAACAAGAAGCCACCACCAGCCCACTAGTAGCCAACATACCCCACCCAGAGATAGAGAGTGGGATGCTGAGCATCCAGTAGGGGGCCAGCCAAAAAGGACGGGTGGATATGACCTCAGTGCCCTCTCACCACTCCCAATTAACAGAGCAGCAGCACAGTATGACGACGAGGATGAAGAAAGCGATATGGCACGCGCACAACTGATGGCAGGGAACGAACTAAACATGCCCCTAGTACATGGTACTGGTGGTGTACAAAAGTATCAACCTTGGAATCACAGTGACATGACGGCTGTGTTGGCAAAGTTGCCCCCATTACGTCAGGGGGAGGTAGATGGCTTACAAAATTGATGCATTATGTCATGGCACCACCTTGGCGGTAGGGGACTTACGATGCCTTTTGGGTCAAATTTTCACTGTCTCACAGATGGCAGATTTCGAAAACGTCGCAAATATAGAAACATGTAAAAACGACACATTGTTTGTGACCGTCAGCACATCAATTTCCAAGGCCCTGAGGGCAAAGTTTCCAACTCCCCCAACAGTGTACCAAAATATTAAATTTCGCATTAAACCTGGTGAGACTGGAGCAAGTTATTATTTCAGATGTGCAGCAGAATGGGAACAGATGGTCGAAGAAAATAGTTTAAACAATCCAATCACTCGTGACATATTCAGAACTGCAGTAATGACCGGGGCTCCCAATGGTGTTAGGCAGGCAATGGAAAACAATCCTGACATTCCTGTAGCGAGTAATGAAGTGTGGGAAAGACATCTAGTTTTCCACATTGACAAAGCAGTAGAGAAACAGGAACATGAGGAGGAGGAGTTAGAAAAAACAAAACACCAATTGCTAAAAATACAATTAGAATTGGCAAAGGCCAGTAACAAAAAACCAAAACAAATGCCACAACGTCCTGTGAACAGTGACTCTGCCGTGCAGACTGGTACACAGGCCCAGCAGGGGCTTCAACCCATTCCCCAGTTCCAAACTTATGGTCAGGGCAGTGTCCAGCCATTCAAACCAGGCCCCGAGCCTATGAGACCGTGGGGAGGGTATAGGCCACGGGGTAATAGTGGATGGGGTAGGGGAAGATCTAACAGGAGAGAAGTGCGCCAGAGGGGTGCATGTTTTCAGTGTGGTGGGACTGATCACTGGATGAGAGAATGCCCAATGCTCGGGGATAGCCAGTTTACGGGACCACCTGCGGGGGGATGGGATCCTCATAGAGGTGGTGCCGGTGGTCGTGCCAGGGGACCACAGACCCCACGAAACCCGGGGCAACAGCACCCGTCTCCCCACTCGATTCAGGCGCCCATGTACCCGACCTGGGGCCAGCGGGAAGGCGCGGGGGATTGTTGACGGGGCCCACAGAGAACAATCATGAGGGGTTTGGCTGAGCCTCTCATGAAAATCGTGGTTAACAACAGACCACTAACAGCTCTGGTGGATACCGGAGCAACATACTCCACAGTAACGAGGGGCACAATCACTGACAAAGACGTAAGTGATAAAACTGTCGGAGTTATGGGGTTCTCTGGTGGGTTCGAACACTGGCCTCTAACTATTCCCCTTACCACAAAAGTGGCAAATCAGTGCCTCTCACACTCATTTCTGTACTCCACAAATGCACCTGTCCCCCTGTTAGGTAGAGATTTGTTGATAAAATTGGGGGCAAACATCTTATGTTCACCGGAGGGTGTCACTGTCACATTCCCAGACGGCGCCAGAGTCGACTGTTCGCAGGCACAGAGTAGGCACGGCCACCAGCAGGTCCTGTTGGGAGGGCCTCTAAAGGAAATGGCCGATATATATTGGGTTGAATTACATGACTCTCCAGCAGGTGTACAATAATTTCTTGACAGACAGTGTCATCGCGATGCAGACAGGAAAAGACAGCACTGCATAGCACAAACAAATGTAGAAATCTGAACATAAGACAATCTCCTTAGGGAAAACTGTACATGCAGTGCAGTGGAATTACAGTGCGGTCTTCCTACACCTCCTGACGTTCCCTATATTTTGGGCAACGGATTCTCATCCACATCACAACAAATATCTTCTCTTGCAATACAGCGTGAAAATCATCTTTCAGAGTGTCTAATCCAGCCTCTGCAGGCATCAGCTGTGTTGTCATCACACGTTACATCCATGGCAGCCAGAAGGGTCATCTGTGTATGCTGCTGGCGATCATATACTTTTAATCTTCATGCTGAGAAAAATTCCTCAACGGGGTTGAGTAGGGTGAGAGGAACTCCACCAGCATCCTGTTGTGGGCCGCAAACCATTGCCTGATGATGTTGGAGCGATGGAAACTGACATTGTCCCAAACTAACATGTACTTTGGCAGGTCATCTCCAATCTGCCCCCTCTCTTGTTCGGGGATGAGATCCCTGTAGAGAGTGTCAAAAGACTGTTTAGGTGTGAAAAGGGGCCGTCTGCAACCCAGTGAAGTTGTCTTGCAGTCCTATGTGGAAAGAATATAGTAATGCGAAACACTAAATTGAGTAAAATAAAATGCCACTGTTTACTTGAAGTATACTTACTGTATATTGTTAAACTAGTGCTTAAATGTCGTGGGGGGTTATACTATTGAGCAGAGACCCATTATAATGCATTTTGATCAACATGACATAAGCAATTGATAATGTAGGAATCTGCACAGAATTGTGTCATAATCATTTGCATGGATATACCAAAGCATTTGCAACTTGTTCAAAGAAATGAGAAAATGCTTGTTTGATGTGCACAAGTGACACAAGGATGTAAGGCTTGAACAAGAAGTTTTGAGAATTTCAAATCGGATCTGAGAAATGTACCACATTGATTTAGAAAAAACTGTATTTAAAGTGGGTGGGGGTACTTTTGGGGCAGTTTTGTTTCACCCAAGTGTCCCATTTCCACCCCTCTCAAACTGATGCATGGATGCTGTGGAATATTCATTCATATGCTTCCTATGCAGTATTATTCCATATGCATTATCACTTTTATTCATTCATATGCTTCCTATGCAGTATTATTCCATATGCATTATCACTTTTATTCATTCATATGCTTCATATGCAGTATTATTCTATATGCATCATTACTTTTAGAAGTGTTTATTATTCTATTGCTTGCATACAATAACCCTTAACCTCAAATAATGTGTTGAAATTAACCATAAAAGTTAGGAGCTGATAATGAGCGTACTTGAAAGAGGAAGTGGGGCGTGGGTGTCGCATGCAAAAGATAAGAGGAAGTGAGGTTGAGGTCTCAGAATATATGCATGCAACTGAAACGCCAAAAAAGGAGAAAATGTACACACACACATATTGGATTGTCTGACCTTATAAACTATGTTGTTGCTGGGTAGAATTGGGGTGTGTGGGTTGTAATTTGATGTTTTGCAGAAACTCAGAGAACAACGGACTAAGAGCTGATTGGACGAATACCAGACAACACGTCACTCAAAGGCACGAAGAGAGACCGGCGACAAATACTATAAATATATCCAGAATTGTAAAACTGGGCGTGGGTTGAGCCTTTGTTCTGAGGCAACTGACCCAACAGCTGTTGTATTTTTTGAATCTTCTGATCAATAAACTTCGAGATTTACTTTGACCGGCCTCCCTCCAATTTTGAACATGCAAGAACACATTTAGAATGTCCTACAATGCATATAGCCAGAAACAATTCGTTTGATGCATGCAAAGAAGCAACACTGTTTGTCTCAAGAAGCATTTATTCATGATTACGTAGACATGCTAAAATTTCAAGGCCACACACTGCACATTACACATTACACATGATATTACACATTTCATAAAATTTACATTTAGTCATTTAGCAGACGCTTTTTTCCAAAGCGACTTACAGACGAGGAAACATTGGAAGCAATTATAACAATATAGGCAACAAAATGCATAAGTTAATTAAATCCAGTCCATTAAAGCCTAGCACAGTATAAAAAGCTAAGAATAGTGAGGTAAGTAAAAAAATATTTTTTTAAGAAGACAGAAAAGAATTAGAGGTTAAAATCAGTCATCTACATTTTGACGGAAGATATGCGTTTTCACACACTACACCGGCCTGTAGTGTTCTAGCAGTGTAAGGTTGAGAGTGGGTTTCTTCAGTAGCGGTTTGATGCAGGCCTCTTTGAACGCAGTGGGAAATGTCCCAGTGGTGAGCAAAGAGATGATGATGTGGGTCAGACCAGGCACAACTGCTGGAGAGATAACATGGAGGAGATGGGTGGAGATGAGATCCAGTGGGCAGGTGGTAGGGTGGTTGGAACCAATGACCTTGGAATAATCATCTTCAGACAGAGTAGAAAAGGCGGGTGATGGTGGTGTAGAAAATTGGCTGTTGATGGCGGTAGTTTTCTTTTACGAAGAACGATGCAAAATCATCAGCCGTTAACTCCGATGAAGGTGTGGGAGCAGGCGGACAGAGGAGAGCAGAGAAGGTTTTTAAGAGTGTGCGAGAGTCAGGAGAGTTGCTGATCTTCGAGTGGTTATAATCAGTTTTTGCAGAGGTGACGTCAACGGAGAAAGTAGAGAGGAGAGACTGGTTGAGAGAGAGGTCAGTATGGTCTTTTGACTTGTGCCATTTTCTCTCAGCTGACCGGAGGCTGGCGCGATGCTCACGTGGTACATCCGATAACCGGGGGGCAGACAGGGATGCACGGGCTGGTCCAGATGTAAGAGGGCATAGGTTGTCCAAGCAGGATGTAAGCGTGGAACACAGAGTGTCTGGGGCACTGTTGGTATTCAAAAGAGAGAGCTCCTCAGAGGGGGGGAGTGCAGACAAGACAGCAGAGGAAAAGCAGGAGGGAGGGACCGTAGGTAGTGCCGGAAAGTGACCAGCGGTAAGACATCTGCGTTGTCTGGAGCGGTGAGCTCGGGGGTGACAAAGAAGTGATGAGACGTGTGCAGCGGAGTGACCTGAGAGTGATGAGTGGAGCATTTCTCGAATCATCCTTGACATTTGCAAAACAGTAAGTGCATTTCTGGTTTTGATTGTTTGATTGCAAGAGACGGCACATGATTCACGTTAACGCTTTTACTGTTTGTACAATAATTTCTTGACAGACAGTGTCATCGCGATGCAGACAGGAAAAGACAGCACTGCATAGCACAAACAAATGTAGAAATCTGAACATAAGACAATCTCCTTAGGGAAAACTGTACATGCAGTGCAGTGGAATTACAGTGCGGTCTTCCTACACCTCCTGACGTTCCCTATATTTTGGGCAACGGATTCTCATCCACATCACAACAAATATCTTCTCTTGCGATACAGCGTGAAAAATCATCTTTCAGAGTGTCTAATCCAGCCTCTGCAGGCATCAGCTGTGATGTCATCACACGTTACATCCATGGCAGCCAGAAGGGTCTGCTGCTGGCGATCATATACCTTTAATCTTCATGCTGAGAAAAATTCCTCAACGGGGTTGAGTAGGGTGAGAGGAACTCCACCAGCATCTTGTTGTGGGCCGCAAACCATTGCCTGATGATGTTGGAGCGATGGAAACTGACATTGTCCCAAACTAACATGTACTTTGGCAGGTCATCTCCAATCTGCCCCCTCTCTTGTTCAGGGATGAGATACCTGTAGAGAGTGTCAAAAGACTGTTTAGGTGTGAAAAGGGGCCGTCTGCAACCCAGTGAAGTTGTCTTGCAGTCCTATGTGGAAAGA